>NW_003852412.1:16840991-16875976 GCF_000181295.1 Otolemur garnettii
CAGTTGATGGAAGTATTTCAGATTGCATGTGAAAACCCCACACTGTACCCTAGAAGTGCATTAATGTACATAGTTACCGTTCAATAAAAAAAAAAAAGAAAAAAAAAATATACCTACCGAGTCTGTAGACAATGGGTGACAAGAGGAATAGTTATTAAGATAAACAGTCACATGTTCTAAGTAGGTGAAAATAAGCATGCAAACCAAATCCAAATTTTATTGATTCTAAGATCCCATAGACTATAAGATTCTCCATTATTTTTGTCCTCCTAAGGAAAAAAGAAAATTACCAGTTAAGCTGACATGCCATTAATTGTAAGATGCCTTGTGATTTCAAAGATAATAAAGATACAGTCTTAAAATTGATGAGTCCTGTAAGCTCTATTCTTGTAATCGGAGTTATAATGATGCCTGTCAGGTTGAAAGTGAGTAAAAGTACGAGATCAACCTCTAAGTTATTAAGAGAAAGGAAAACCCATATTAATGATTCTAGCAAGACATCTCTATGGATCTCACACGCCTCTCCTTCTAAGGCTTTTTTGATAACAAGAAATCCACCCTGCTGAGCTCTGAGCCCCCTTGATATCTTGGGAGCTTTGATAAAATTAATGGCAGATGGGGCTCTGCATCTACAGGTCTGATTTTGACGGACACACACTCACACACTCACACACACACACGCACACGCACGCACCCACTTCTCTGAGAGGTCACTGAGAAGCAAAGCACCGAAGGCAAAATGTGTTTAAAAAAAGATTTTTCACAAGGGTGGGCATTCAATTGTTGTGCATTGATGGCAGGATTTCATTTTAGTGGGTTTCATATTATAATTTTTTGTACCAAAAATGCAGCAGTTGTATTTCCTGTTGGGCTACTTGCTTTCGGTTTGCCTCATATTTAAAAGGCCAAGATTTATCCTGTCAGGTCTTGTTTTTGATTTTGTTTTTGAGAGAGTCTCACTCTGTCAGCCTGGGTAGAGTCCCTAGGTGCCATCATAGCTCCCAGCAACCTCAAACTCTTGGGCTGGAGCAATCCCCTTGCCTCAGCCTGCTAAGTAGCTGGGACTACAGGTGCCTGCCACGATGACCAGCTAGTTTTCCTAGTTTTAGTAGAGATAGGTCTCGGGGGCCCACTCTTGCTCAGGCTGGTCTGGAACTCCTGAACTCAGGCAATCCACCCACCTCGCCTCCCTGAGTGCCAGGATTATAGGCGTGAGCTACCTCACATGGCCAGTTTTTCCTTTTATTTGTTTATTTTTATTAAGCCAAATACACAGAGATCATGAATACATTCATGCATGTGTGGGGTACAGTGTGCTGATTTTTTTTTATACAATCTAACGTAGTTACATTAAACCAATCACTATAGCTTGCACCTCATTTCCTTGATTATTATGCCAAAACATCTATGTTCTACATTTCACAGATTTGACTTGTACCCTTGTCATTTGTTCCATGGGTGTGATTCCTCCTTTTACCCTCCCTCTGTCGAACCTCCCCCCTCCCCTACCCTCCCACTCCACTTCTCTCCATCATCTTGAGCTATAGTTGTGTTCTATTTTTTACAAGAATGTGTGAGTAAATATAAGTAGGTTTCATAGGAGTCCTGAGTATATTGGATCCTTTTTCCTCCATTCTTGAGACACTGTACTCAGGAGGATATGTTCCAGATCCCTCCATGTAAACATAAAAGAGATAAAGGCTTCATCTTTTTTAAGGCTGCATAGTATTCCATGGTATACATATACCACAATTTATTAATCCATTCATGGGTTGAGGGGCACTTGGGCTTCTTCCATGACTTGGCTATTATGAATTGAGCTGCTATGAATAATCTGGTGCAAATATCTTTTTTGATAAGTAATTCTTGGTCTTTTGGATATACTCCTAGTAGAGGAATTGTAGGATCCAATGGCAGGTCAATTTTTAGTTCCCTGAGTGTTCTCCAAACTTCTTTCCAAAAGGAACGTACTAGCTTGCATTCCCACCAGCAGTGCAGAAGTGTTCCCTCTTCTCCACATCCACACCAACATCTGTAGTTTTAAGATTTTGTTATGTGGGCTACTCTTACTAAAGTTAGATGGTATCTCAAAGTGGTTTTGATTTGAATTTCTCTGATGATTAAAGAAGATGAGCATTTTTTCATGTGTCTGTATACTATGTGCCTCTCTTCTTCAGAGAAGTTTCTGTTCAGGTCTCTTGCCCACAGTGAAATGGGATCACTTGTTCTTTTCTTCATACTAAGTTTGAGTTCTCTGTGGATTCTGGTTATCAGACCTTTGTCAGAAACGTAACCTGCCAATGTCCTCTCCCATTCTGAGGGCTGTCTGCTTGCTTTACTTACTGTGTTCTTGGCAGTGCAGAAGCTTTTTAATTTGATCAGACCCTAGTAATGTATTCTTGGAATTGCTTCAATTGCCCTGGGGGTCTTCCTCAAAAAGTTTTCTCCCAGACCTATTTCTTCAAGTGTTTCACTTGCACTCTTTCCAAGAATCTTTATGGTTTCATGTCTTAGGTTTAAGTCTTTTATCTAATGAGAGTAAATTTTTGTTAGAGGTGAAAGGTGAGGGTCTAGTTTCAGTCTTCTACAAGTTGCCAGCCAATTCTCCCAGCACCATTTGTTAAATAGGAAATCTTTCCCCCAATTTAAGTTTTTGATAGGCTTACCGAAAATCAAATGACCACAGGTGCCTGGATTCATCTCTTGGTTCTCAATTCTATTCCAAATATCTACCTCCTTATTTTTGTGCCAATACCATGCTGTTTTGATCACTATAGATTTATAGTATAATCTGAAGTCTGGTAGCATGATTCCACCTGATTCGTTTTTATTTCTGAGTAATGTCTTGCCTATTCCAGGCAGTTTTTCCTTTTAATAAGAGAATAGTTCCTGGGAAAAAAATAGATGAAACTTGTACTCAGGACTTTTCCATTCTCCTTCCTTGATGTTCTATGTAAATGATACATTTGGATTTATCTGTCCTTTTCATTTCATAAGTACTCATTGCTAATGACATGGACACAATATCCTTCCATATTTATAATATTTTATATATCTTAAAATTCTATTCTGGTTGTTCTACTTACTCTTTCCCCTTGCTGTAGAGTACATTGCCTCCGTTTATGATGTTGGCATTTCTTAAAAATATTCTAATTTTTTTTGATTGTGCATTCATCTTTATCATTGACAGTCCTCATTAGATTGTTTAAAAGCATCTATTTGCGTAGTTTCTTTGGGAGAAAGTATGATTGCCGGCTGTAGCTTGCACGCCAGACTGTTTTCAGTGAGAAGGGGAGAGGAGCAAGTATGCTCGGGGCTGTGGCTGTTCTCCTGGTCATTTGTGGTCTGCCTTTGTCTAAGCAGCACCAGCCATCGAGAGCACCATCCTTTCTCTTCAAAGTGCATGTTGCCACGGATCCAAATTGGCAGCAGACTTTCTGCGTAGGCTTTGTGGTCCAAAGTAGGGAGAGGAAAAGAAGCCAGTTGCATTTATGCTCTTTGTGAATTGACCTCCAAATAATGATCCTGTCCAATGCTAGGCCCCCAGCATGTTGGGCTACTTCTGTAGCCTGTAGCCTGACGGTGCTTCTTTCACACATTGTGACCTACAGTGTCTACATTCAGTTTGATCCCATCTGCTTTCCAGTGTTCACAAGATCTTCAGAGACTTTGTTCTTCGTGTTCCATGTCTTTTTTTTTTTTTTTTTTTTTTTTTACAGTTTTTGGCCAGGGCCAGATTTGAACCCACCACCTCTGGTATATGGGGACAGCGCCCTACTCCTTTGAGCTACAGGCGCCACTCTGATGTCTTATTTTTAAGAGCAGTTACATATGCATGCACGTTGCATGTGTATTTTCTGAGACTTGATAAAGAAAGATTGAATATCAGTTTGCCGTGTTTTCACCTCTCTGCTTCACAATGCAGGGAACTTCCATTTCCAGGTTCCTTGTCTACTTCTGGGTCAGTTACTAATAATAGACACTTAGAAAGATTAGAAGATTGAGGGAGGGGAAAGCCAGCGTATTTTTTTCTCCCCTCTCTCCCTGTTTCTTTTGACATTTCTGGCAGTAACTCTGGTTTTCTCTATGGCTTCAATGCCCCTGAGTGTCTCTTAGGGCTCTGGGCTGAAGCTGGCAGCCCAGCTGGGTGGCCCTGCCTTCTGAGCTCTGGTACCAGAGCTTAGAGACTGTGGTTCCTGCTGTTCTCTTTATTTCTCTCACGTCTCTGGTTTCTCTTCTTTGCACTTTCATCATGTAGCAACCAACCTTCTGTATTAGATTTTTTTTTTTAAGATCTAGAATGGTTTGTTTTCTTAGTGTCCCTGAATGACACAGAGCATGAGACTAAAACATGTTCCCAGTCCACCGCCTTGAAATGAATGTCTAGAAATGTTACTATATTTTAAGAGCACATGTAAGTCCAGAACTTCCTAGCTACGTAATTTGAGAGAGTGGTTGAGACCATTCTGGCCCCTACACAGTTCCTCACTTTCCAATGTACCTACAACAGGACCTTAGTCACAATTGCGATATTTGCAACCTGGTCTACATTAAAACCGTTTTCTACTTGCATTGCATCTATTTCATATTCAGAAAATTGTATTGTCAATGCCAGCAGGGATTTGGCGGTTTGTTGAGTTACTTCAGTGCGGCCATGCTTGGTATAAAAGACATTGATTCAGCCACTGAGAGCCTTTAATTTTCTATGTATTTTACTTTTTAAACCTCCCCCGCCCCCCATGTATTTTGATTGCTTGAGCAAGCACTTCACCTATTGTCACCTTATCCTTTGTCCCAAGGGAATTCTTGCCCCACATTCTCCTTGTCTCATGATGGGCAAGGACAAGACAGGTCCCCAGGTCCCCTGTCATGCATGCCTGATTTCTCCAAGGCCCTTTTCTTCTCAAGAATCCCTCACTAGCTCCTCTCCCGATTTATTCCCTGCTCTTAACTGAAATTCACAGTTGAAATCTACTATTATATATTACTACGTATAGATCATTCAAGATTATCCATTAACCACTTCAGCATGATATTTTTTAACTAGAGACTTTTAAATGTCCTAACTTTCCTTTTTTTCATGAATATTTACATGTTGAACCAAACACCGAGTTTTAAGTCGTACAGGTGATGGTTCGTTCACAGGAATTTGCAATTAAAGCAAATCTGTTTTACTTTATTACTTTCTGGCAACAGCGTCTGGCTCTGTCACCCAGGCTGGAGGACAGTGGTGAGATCACAGCTTGCTGCAGCCCCCAACTCCTGGGCTCCAGCAATCCACCCACCTCAGCCTCTCAAAGTGCTAGGTTTACAGGCATGAGCCACCTCACCCAGCCTAAATCTAATTTTTTTTTTTTTTTTATGTAAGGCTAAACCTTGTGCTGTGAATTATAAACATTCAGTATAATTAAACTATGACAACTAAAATTTTTGGTTTGGACCATCCTTCTCTAAATTCCAAAAACAACTGCAGATTTTTTAAAGGCTCTGAGAAACTGCGGTTTTACAGCTTCATAAAAGCTTTTCGAAAACGGTCTATGACAAAATAATTCCCAAACAGAGATTCCCCAGTGAGTTTTAAGAGGTCCATCACCTCTTTGTTAAAACACCAAATCAAAAAAACCTGTTGGTTTATTCAGTCTCTAAGACCCCACAGGGCTAAAACCTTTGAAGACAGCCAAAGAACTGCTATCAGGTAAGGAAAACAAGTAAGTTTCCTTTGTCCTTTTGGAAATTACAACAGACTCTTCATTTTTCTCAATCTCACCGACTAGCAGAGCTTCCCCCTCTAGTCTGACTGAAACAAGATGTTATATGTCAGAGATCTGTTCAGACAGAAAACTTTTTTACTTTGGGGAGTAAAGACAGAGTGGAATACCAATGGATTTATGACTAAGATCCTTTACCGAGGAAATGGACAGTGTCTATCATTTTTTATACTGATTTAATCCCCCCTAAATTCCCATCTGGAACTACCATTTTCAAGCAATCACCACAAGTACATGGAGGGCCAATTTGGCAGCCTGTGGAAGCGCTTACGCTTTAGAAAACGCTTTCATTCAAGGATTCCACAGGGACGGCCAACGTGGGCACAGTCGGCCCCAGCTTTTGTCCCTGCTCGCTCCTTCCTGCCTGGGTTTCTGAGCCACATATGCTTTCATCATTCCAGCCCACTGAGTCATTGAAAAGTAAACACTGAGGTGATAATTAATTAGAAAGGCTACGTTTTCCTTTCCTACAACAAATTAAGTGTTTCTTCCTGCCAGAATTTGGCTTTCAGGAAAAGACATGTGTAACGTCCTTATGTTTTGGTTTACATTGGTTCATTTTTCATTAGATTCTCCAAGCTTTGATACCTGTGGCTTAATATTCATAACATTTTGCTTGGATTTTCAACTTTCTTCAAAACCCGTATAACTTCTACAACCAGTTGAGACAAACCAGATGAAAGATTTTAACCACATCCACTCACCGCACCAATTTGTTGCTATTTTCTTAGGTTTCTGGTTCCCCATCTGTGTGGCTTGGTTCGTGTGAGGCCAGATTCAGAAAGGGGTGGGAAAATATTGCCTAACGAAAGGAGTGTTAATCATTTCCACTTAATGGAGGGAACTTTCTTTATTGCTCCGTTACTGATGGAATCTTTCCCCAAGGCAAGGAACAATAACAATCCCTCCTACCTGCCTGTCTGAAAAGAACTCTAATCTGTCTAGGAAATAACTATCACCAAGAGACTTTATTGAATGTCCTCGATGGGGGTGGCACTCCTTGGGATGCTCTGTGGAATTATAGTACAATTTAAACAAGCATTAGGTCAGCCCTGAGCTTGGACTTAGAGATTCTGGGTTCCAGTTCTGGTCTGACACTGATCAGCTGTGATCTTGGAACAGTCAAGAACAGTCACTATTTACTGAACACTTCAAATTTGTCAGGCAGGTTACATTCTAAGGATGTCAGTAATGCCACAATAATTATCAAGCACCATTTTACAGATTAGAACTAAATAAATCACAGAGAGGTTCAAGACCTGCTCAAGTTCAAACAACAATTCCCTGAACCAGGAACTGAAAACTCCGTTACAAATTAATGCAGGGGTGCAAGGCCAGAGCTAGAATAAGGGCCCCCAAACTCCACAAACTTAGCTAAAATTATGATAATAATCACCCACTGTCCCCTCATTTGTTTGATAATCGTCACTGTCCCCTCTGTCTGCTTCTTTACCCTGGGCATGACTGCCAGTTATGAAGAGTCTTAACTCTCTCCATATAGCTGATCACCTGTTTGGAACCCCACTTTTTGAGATATCTTCCAGGTCCTGCATTTCAGTGAGGGATCCACCCAGATCAAGGAATTGACTCAACTGGTCTTGTAACCCCACTTAAGAACATGGTCCTGCATTCCAGAGGATTGGCTGACCCACTCAGGTAGCAGCCCACACCAGGGGACTGATGGCTCCACCCCAAACCCAGCCAGTTAGCAGACCCTGATTACCTAATACCCTACCTGTCATTAAAAACCCTGTCTCCTCAATCTCAGGGAGGTGGATTGAGGCATTTCTCCCATCTCTCTGCTTAGCTCTGTGCAGAATAAACTCGTTCTCTGCTGTAACTCTATCATCTCTGGATATTCACTCACTCTTGGGGAGCTGGCAGATGCACCTGGCTGGGCAGCAACTAGCTCCAGATTTTTCGTGTGTGACTTCAAAGCCTACTGTCTTACACTATACTATGACAAGTACTTTTTCCTTTTTTAGGTTTTAATTTTGATTCATTGTAATATGAAAAATAAGGTGATTGAACTAAATCTTAAAATCCCCTTTGAACTTAGATACTCTGTGATTCTGTAGTTGAACTTAAGCCCTAAACTTGGGGAGGTTAACATTTGGTTCAGTTCAGCCCAAACAATACACATCTTTATAAAATAAAGTCAAGGAGCATTGGGTCGTATGAGATTAAGGGCCGGCCTGGTATTAATCTGGGAGAGCTTCCTCCTTAAAGGGTTTTCATCTGGTACAGGCAGGAAGCGTCGAATGTCAGATGGCAGGTGGAAGGGGGTCAGCTCAAGCCTCGGAGGAACACAGAGAAAGCACCATTGCCAAGGACTCAAAGTGAGAGACCATTAGCAGTCTGACCGGCCAAACGACAGACTCTCGGGATCAAGGCACTCATGCTGAGGAAAATGAAAATGGGCCCCTCGCTCGGTATTCTGTCCTCCCTGGGAATTCAATAAACATTATTGACTGACTGACTGAGGGGAACTGAACTGCAGAATTGCTTTGAAGCCCACAGTTGCAAGCTATAATTGAGAAACTGTCAAGAGATTCAAATTCATGGAAAACCATGAAAGAATAAGGTTTCCATGTTTCAGAGTTTGCCAAAATATAAGGTTTCCTTTCTGCTGTTAATTTCCTCCCCCTTCTGATTCATTTTTTTAAGACATTTCCATCAAGGAGAATTTTATTTTATAACTATGCAAAATTAAGGTTTAGCGTCTTTCTTGTTAGAACCTTCAAAATGTTAGCAAATGTTGGCAATATGACTTCTCCAGTATCCTAGGAAGAAGAGGGCAGAAGGTGTAAATACTGCTCTTTCTCTCTTTCCGGGTAAAGTAAAAGACTGTTCAGAAAGCCATTCTAAGATCCTCCAGATCATTTGCTGCACTAGCTACAAAATAACCACAAAGCAATGCAAGATGGGGAACTAGACCGGAGGACTCTTTCTGGTTAGTTCTTATTTTTTTTCCTCTAACATGCTGTTAATCATCTGCTCCTAAGTATGGTTTAGGAGATGTCATCTTTAAGCCTATAAAAACAATTATATTTACTATGTGCCAGGCACCTTCTGCTAGACGCTCTGTGTATATATCTTCCATCTCAAAGCAATTCTTCAGTATGCGGTTGAAGCCGGAAAAGCAGCTTGCAAGGTGGAGTGTGAGAGGCTCAGCGGAAGCAGTCTCCTCGACCTCGTCTCCTCGACCTCGTCTGCTCAGCCTTCCCCAGGTCCCTTCTGGGATTATCTAGGAAGGTTTCCCCATGACTGTGAGGGTGTTTACCTGAGGACGCTTGAGGGAATATTATAGACACACAGACAATAGGTGTTGTGATATTGGTAGTGTAAAAGGTACTCTGATGATATGATGTTTCTTTCATGATTCTCTTAGATATTTTGTTAAAGTGAGTATCACCTTTCTATTGTTTAAACATTTTGCATTGTCAGAATGAAGACTACTTTGATGTTACTTCCTACCAGATAAAGCTAAATTTTTCTAGGTTGTTTCCTTGTATTCCCATTGTCAAAACTATTAGAATTGTAACTGAGGCAGAACAGAATTGAGGGGCTGTTCTCCAGAATTCCTGGTCTTCTGATAATAAGGCTTATTTGGACCTAAACCCCGTCTCTGCATTTTGGCTGGACAGTGACAGATGGGTGGACCCTCTTCATGCAGTAACAAATTGAAAAGGACATTTCAGGAAAGAGAAGTTCAGTACCATGGTGAAGAGGCAAAGTCAGGGTTGCAACACGGGTCGGTTCGCCCCCAAATTCCCTGCTCCTTCTTCCATCCTGTACCTTATAGAAGAGAAATTTAGACCAACATGTACCTGTGTTTGTCCCAGAAGTCACTGACATGGTATTTAATAATTACTTCAGAATCTCTTTAGACCAGTTTGTTACAGTTTATGTCTACTATAAAGCACAGCCACTCCAAAATATTTCTCTCACCTTGCCTGGAAGGCAATTTTTAATTTCGAAGTTTAACAGGTAAAACTACGAAGGGGGGAGGTGGGTAGTTGTGTAGAAATGTTTACCTTAAAACTAAAGTTGCTGCTTAAATGTGTCTCTTTGCTAAGCAATAAAGGCAAACCTTGGGGTCAGGTGAAGTTGGGATGGGTGGGATCCTCCTACATTCACTAACTACCACCTTGGAAGATGGAAGATCTTGCCCTAGATCTGGGAAGGTGAGTTTGCTGCAGGAATGGGGCGCAGCTAGCTTGTTAGATTTAAGGAAGGAAGAAAGGATTCAGAACAGAAGAAACAAAGGACTGGAGGGAGAAATAATTACATCTCCACCATGGATTAGTGTTCACTAAAACAAAAATCCTTTTGCCTTTTCATTCATTAAATGAAAAGAAAGCTAAATGACTTTCAACCAAATAGCATTTCTAGTCTAAATTCCTCTGAACTTATTTTGCCTAAGGAGGAAATCACAAGGGCCTAGGGCAAAAGTGGCTACATAACCCAAATTTCTTCACAGGAAAAAGAGAAGTTACAGCACAGAGCTTTTAGCCTGAAGCATCAATGGAAATACAACAGCATCTCTAAAGACTCCTCCAAAGCAGCCTTCCCGTCAGGCACAGGGCAGAGTCTGTACGTCAACTCTTCCTGCAGCTGCTGTAACTCCCCGCTACCTGCTTTCTTTGCCCTCAGATCTGAAAGGCACCTTCCGTTCCAGGTAAGAACGGGCTGTGATCTTGGGTTCAGTTCTGTCCAATGAACTATAGGCTGAATTCTGATGAGGATTTTCCTTCTCACTTGAAAGAAGAGCTCTTCCTTTTCCTCCTTCCTGCTTATTCCTTCCAGGAATTCGAGTACAATGCAACTTCATCAGCAGAATCTTGAGACTGATTAGGAAAAACTCTGAAGAGGGAGGCAAGAGCAGGAATAAGAGGATTCCCTGAGAGCATTTGATCCCAGCCTTTCTCCAGACTGCCTGTTAATATGAAAGTGAGCTCCCTGCTGGTCTTAGCCATTGCTTGTTGTGTTTTCTGGTACTTGCAAACCAAAGCAATCCTACCCAATAATGGGCGCCTCTGAGAGGCTTAATCCTTGGTGCCTTGTCGTCTTACGAATTTCCTTTGTTCTCGCACAGATTATTAATTTCCTTACAAATGCGGCATAGTAGGTAGATATGAAACTGCTGCAAATAATTTTGTTTCTTCCAAATATGAGTAAGGAATGCGAGGCCCTGTTAAAATCTGCATCTAAACATATATGACCATAAATGTGTACCTGTGGTTGGCCCAAAAGCTCAGGGCTGCACTCCACCCACAGATGCTTTTTCAAGTCAAAACAAATGAATAGACTAAGAAATATTTCCCGTTAAATGCCACTGATCTGGCCATTGCCACCACAATGTAGGAATCAGTTGGCCTACTGGCTTGCTCTTTGGAAAACTTTGAATTATCTATTGCTTTCACCTTTTAAATGGTATTCTAACAAGGAAGAGACCTGGCTAGTCATTGCCATGAACACTCTCTGGAGTAAAGAGCACATTCACAAAAATAACTGCAATAAGTGTTTGGTATCTAAATTACTCTTAATTTAGATATTATTATTAATCTCCCTCCATAGCATTACATTTTATTATGAAGTAAAAACCAAGTCTTCATGATACGGTACTGGATTAGGTAGGCCACAATCAAGTATAATAGATATGGTCTCTTCCTGCTACAATCCTCAAAAATATCACACGTTACCACGTGGTAGGTATATTAATTTCATTAAGGGGATTTAAGTCCTAATTGCTCATCGACCGTAGCATTTATTTTAAATGAAAGAAATAATGGGTTTGCCAGAATTCGGATCAGGGAGGAACATGAACTTTCCCAGAAAAATGATTTATGGGAATGAAGATGTAGGTAAGATTTTCTTCAGATTGTTCTGCAAGAAAAGGTGGATTTCCTGGTTATTTGAGAAAGGTACAGGGAAGTGGACAGTAAAACAAGGTGGGGGGGGAGCAGAAAAGAGAGAGGACAAAAAGCTGCCACTCCACAGAAAGACTCCGTTTCCCTAATATCCCCCACCTCCTGCAGCTTAACTAATACATTCCCTCATTCATTCGTTTACTCATCAAAACAGGTTACAAGGTGAGCCGCTAGGACTAAGGCAGGGGTTCTCAACCTTCCTAATGCCGTGACCCTTTCATACCTCATGTTGTGGTGACCCCCAGCCATAAAATTATAAGTAACAATGAACATCATTTTATGGTTGGGGATCACCACAACATGAGGAACTGTATTAAAGAGTCGCGGCATTAGGAAGGTTGAGAACCACTGGACTTAGAGCTTTAACAAAGAGGGGCCAGTAGTAGGAAGAAAGGAAAAGGAGCTTTACATTTGAGAGGCTTTAAATCAAGTTTTATTAATATTTCAAGGCGGGGGATGGCCCCAGTGGAGTATGGGTTTCATAAAGGTTTTCCAGACCTTTCCAAACACAGCGCAGTGAGAAGTTCAAGCACAATGGTCTCACAGGTGGAACGATGTCTGCCAAAAGACAAGATTTACTGCTGTTTGCCCAAGATGAAAAGTTTTATACCAACCTTTACGAGGGAACATTTTTATATCAGATAGACTTACTTCTCGTGCCTGTAATTCTGAATATGCTCCAGTTGGATGATACCTGAGTTGATTATGAACAAATATTCCAGGTGACTTTTTATTCACCTGGAATATATTTGGAATATTCACCTGGAAATAATGTGCACCTCTAAAAATATTTCAAACTTGTCAGGAATTGTGTATTTTCAAAGTGTGAAGGGGAAGTAAAGTCTCAATTCTCTCTATGCTCTGACCACATGGCAGTCCCACTTCAGCTGATGAACAGCAATACTTGTCATTCTTTGGGGTTCACATGGGAAAATTCCTTTGAATTATGCATGTTATTCAAGGTAATCAGGAATGCTTCTTAGGCATAGACTGTTAAAATAATTGGAAAAAGCTTCAGAGAGGAAGCTGGCATGAGCTATGGAACTTGATTGACAAGCCTGTAACAGGCAGAAATGGAAAGATGTCATTTCAGAGGAAGGAATGCTGCAGAGACAAGAAATCAGCAAAGAGCCTACGGTCTCATTCATCTGCAGTGAGAGGTAAAGGAGGAGCCTGAAAAGCCAGCTCTGGCCAACAGTGTGGACGGTCTCATGACGGAGCAGAAGGTCAGGCTCCTCCCGAGAGCTTTTCATGCACTGGGCATTGACAAATGGGAACCAGAAAGGAAGATATTGGAGGATGCCAAGTGTTGACTGCAGCTGGCAAATGAGTGTGATTGGGGCCAAAATTATTAACGCCTGGCCCTCGCCTGTCTTCCTCATCTGCTTACCTGCTTAAGTGCCTTTTCTGCCCTTTCTCCATCTGCCTCAGATGGCACTGCCCTGTCAGTTCCATTCTTTTGGCTCTTAGAATCAAGACTGAAAATTAGACAAAAGAGTGTATAGTCAGAGAAGCAGAGAAAGGCCTATGCCACTATTATTGGAATGTAACGGGATGGAAATCTCTTCATAAAAAACCAATACACAAGTTGAAAACAGCTTTCCTTTAAAAAAAAAAAAATCCAAAACAAAGTTAGATAATCAGAACCAGAAGTTTAAGGAATATTCTCCACAGGGGGTAGCTCAGCACCATTATAATTTGGGCATAAATATAATTTATATTCATTGGTTAGTGTGATCAGGGGCTATTATGGTAGAAATAAATGACAGACTGAGGAGATTTTACTTAATTAGACAGAGACTAGGGAGCCATTGAGGGCTGCTTAACAAGGGGGTGATGTGATTAGTATTCCTCTTTAGAAAGAATATTGTAACAACTTATCCATTTAAAAGAAAGGAAAAAAATAGAAAACAAGTGAAATCAGGTAGGAGACTTGGAACTCTCTCTAGTGAAAGGCAATGAGGAATTGTATTAAAAAGGGGGAAGGGTGGGTGGCACCTGTGGCTCAACAGAGAGGGTGCCAGCCCCATATGTCAGAGGTGGAGGGTTTAAACCCAGCCCGGCCAAAAACTGCAAAAAAAAAAAAAAAGTAAAGTAAAGGAAAAAAAGGGGGAAAGGGTGGGAATAGAAAAGAGGAAATGGCAGGTATTTGAAAGTCAAAATCAACTGAAGCCTTGTAAGAGGGAAAGGAAAAGGAAAAGTTGATGTGGTGTTTGAGGCCTCAGGAATTGAAGAAATGGAAGTGCCATTAAGACAGGGGAGGAAGTCAGAAGCTAAAGCTGACTTCAGAGTAGAAAAAAATTAGCTCAATTTTACCAAAGTTGTTTCTGATGTTCAGGTGGAACCCTGGGGTGGGGATGCCCTGTGGGCAACCGGAAATGCAAGTGCTGAGGGGAAAGGTCTGCGTCCATCAGGCTCACATTTCACTACTATGTCTCAGAAGCCCGTTTCGCTACTATGTCTCAGAGCCCAGCGTATAATAGACCATCAGTAAACACTACTGAGCAAACGCAGAGCAGACCTAGTCTGCTCGGTCCTCTATTAGAGGTCACATGGTAAACTGGTGCTGGTTGTCACGCTGCTTCCCTGGTGTCCATACGTGGGGTTCTGTGTCTTCCATGTATATCTTACATCTCCACCGGGCAGATGTCGAGCCTGGTGTGCGTCAAGTCCTCAATACATGTTTGTTGAATTATTAAGTTAGTAGGTCCTCTTTTAGTTTGTACAAAGCCCTATTCACAATTCTCAACTTCCTTTTTTATATTCAGTTAAGCTAGAATAATAAAAATCATGTTAATAAATACTTACATATTTATAAAATTTATTTTAAAGAAATAGTAACTAGTAAGTTGTGCGTTTGTCTCATTGCTTTGGAAACATAAATTAGGATATTTTAACATTTGGTAATTCTGCTTGGGCTAAAAGCTTACGTGGAGTTGTCAGGATATTTCCTTTCAACTACAAAGAGCCTGAAACAGACCTTTAGGCAACAAATTACGAATGATTTTTTTAAGGTAAACATTTTTTAATTTTATTGAATGGCTAAAGCTTCCCCATACTCGGTACTAGCGTATGACTCACTTTTGTCCCCAGCACAGCTTTCTAGAACAAATACAAACTGTCACAATGAAGGTTCTTGCGGTGACGGCAAACTCTTCCCAAGGTCATCCCTCAGCCACTAGAGGATGTGAGGGGCTTCATAAGGAACATGGAATTTCCAGGAAGGGCAAACTTTTCATCTCATATTCTAGGTTAAATGGATTTGACAATATACGAGCATCGTATATAACAGAGTCACATTGAAAGGGTCTCCATGGGTGCCTGGGTCGTTCGCTGGAGATGAATAATCCATAAGCATGGCTCAATAGTCAGATATAAAATTCGAAATTTTAGTCTGTAGTGATTCCCACCCCCTGCCACCTTGGATGAAATGGTTTTATGAAAGTTAAAATTTTCTTAAAAAATGCCAAGCCTGAAAACAACATCTGGTGTTGAGAGCTCAGAAATGAGCACTAGACAAGCTCACTTATCTGTGTTTCAGCTCACATGGTCAGCCTGCCACTATGGTAAAGGGGAAAATGTTTGTTAATGCAGTTTCTGTTTTGTTTTTAACATATAAAAGAAATACTTTCGTGCTCAAAGTAGTTTTGGGTCTTATATAGACCATCCCTGAATATGCATAAGGACTAGTAAGAGAATTAATACGTGTTTCAGATAGAGTAGCATTGTTATAATTCACATTCAAAGGATTCCACTAAGACTTTCCTCTAAGTAACAGCAGCCAAGAAGTGTTAAGGGCTGTTCAGAGATTGCTTTAAAAACTGCTTCTCCCGTAATCTAAGGTTCCTAAACAAAAACTTAGAGAAAATAACCATTGATCCAGCCACCTCCTGGTTGTTAGCACACATCCCATTCAGCCATCACAAAAGAGCAAGTGCAGTTTTTGAGTTAGGAAAATTTCAGACAGTAATTCATATCATAAAAAGAATAATTGAAGATATGTTCAGAAACTTTTGAGAAGATTATTAATAAAATTCTAAGTTAGTGTTTACTATTTACCCAGCACTATGGAGCCCAGTTTATTTTACCTTTATAAAAACCAAGCACATACTGTTGATCTCATTTAGCAGATGATAAAAATTGAAATTGGGGGTGGCGCCTGTGGCTCAAGGAGTAGGGCGCTGGCCCCATATGCTGGAGTTGGTGGGTTCAAACCCAGACCCAGCCAAAAACTGCAAAAAAAAAAAAAAAAATTGAAACTGGCAAACATGTTACACTTAATTTCACAGACCTAATATGTACTAGAAGCTTCTGTATCCTAGATCAGAGCTTGTTAAAATTATTTCATGCTATCTTTCTCCATGTTCAGGAAAATCCAACAAGCTCTATCCCTAAAGAGCTGGTTTTAGGGACCTAGAATTTAACTGCACTCAATCCTACCTAGAAAAATCTACCTACCTGAAACATCAGCATTTAAAAACCAACATTAACATTGCACTTGGAATGTCAATGCGGTAAGATCTGGAACTATTTAGTTTGATGGAATATGTTTATTAATGGATTTTCTAATTGACTTTATAAATATGATTTTGTTTTCTACTTTTTCAATTGTTTTACATGTAATGTTCTGTATAATCTTTCCTTTCCAAGCAGTTCTATAATTAAAAATAGGTCCTTTGTTCATTCAAGTATAGAAAAAGAATAAAATTATCTAATGCATATTCTGTATTAAAAAGATATTTTTTTGAGGGGGGATGGAAAGGCATATTTTAAAATCTATTCTACATCTTACGAATGAGAAAATTGAAGTGGATTGTTTCCTTTAAAAAAAAAAAATGAGGTTTTCAAAGTTTCAGGATGTCACAGCTCTTTAGATATTCTGCCAAGGTCCATTCTTTTTTTTTTTTTTTTTTTTTTTTTTATTGAGACAGAGCCTCAAGCTGTCCCCCTGGGCAGAGTGCCATGGCATTACAGCTCACAGCAACCTCCAACTCCTGGGCTCAAGCGAGTCTCCTGCCTCCGCCTCCCAAGTAGCTGGGGCCACAGGTGCCCGCCACAACGCCCAGCTATTTTTTGGTTGCAGCCATCGTTGTTTGGTGGGTCCGGGCTGGGGATTCGAACCCGCCACCTTAGGTATACGTGGCTGGCACGTTAGCCGGTTGAGCTATAGGTGCCGAGCCCAAGGTCCATTCTAAAGTTTATTCCAGTAGTAGTTATCAAGTTTCTCAAAATGACCCTAGAAATGATCAAGTTTCTCAAAATGATCCCTAGAATATTTTTCCTTTAAAAAGGATTGATTAATAATAATAGCAGCAACAATAATAGATGTTTCTTCTAATTACAATTTACTATTTCCAGGTGTGGAAAAGACAAAGGATTAAGACAATCACAAAACAATGATAATACATATTTTTTTCATGTGTACTTTATAGTAATACATACACAGTTAGGCTTACTCCTCAGCACCTATGACATAGACAACGAAGTCTGTATTCTTCCCATGCTAAAGAAGTAGAAAGAAGCATTCAGGGAAAGTTAAGAAGTATGCAAGTTTACACTGACAGTAAACACCAGAGCTGGATTAAGTATCCAGGCATCTCTGCTCTCCTGCTAATTTGCAGAGGGTAAATTCTACCAAGTTCTCTAATTCTGAAGGTATGTTCACTTTGAATAGCCAGGGAAACAAGTTTGGATCAGTCTGAAATTCGGAAGTTTTGAATTCTTGACTCTCCAGCCTAATTTAGTATTCCCTGGCAACATGACATCAGAGTTAAGGGTATGGGCCTAGTGCCATCCAGACCTTGCTTTGTATCCCCATTCCTGCACTTAACTAGATTGACAGCTGGAATGAAGTAGTTTCTCTCAGTCTCAGTTTCCTCATCTATAAAATGGATTGTGAAACTTAAATAAGGTAACAAATGTAAAATTTTTGGCCACAATAAGTGCTCCTAGCATTTCGCTTTATGCTGGTTTCTCTTCTAACAATGCTCAGTAACTATCAATATGCATATGAAAGTTTCTTGGGGGAAAGAAAATGAAAACCCATACAAGTTTCATCACACACGAAGTGCTCCACATTGAGAATTTTTCACTAGGGACTTACATTCTACTTCTTGGAATTATTGCAAAGGCCCTTGAATCCAGATGTGCATGAAACACGTCTCTGGACTGAATAAATAATACATCTTGCATAACCATGCAGCTCCACTTTTCTTAACCTCTAAGTTTTTACACTTATGATAAATAAATTTCAAATGTACTAAAAATCTTTACTGAATTTAATTATGGATTTTCGTGATCAAAAGATCGTTAAAGTAGCATTGTAATTACACACAGTAGGAAGACACTGCTTTGTGAAAAGATCTGACATTATTCAAAAGGGATGGAAATCAATATTCTAGGGCATTTTAGTGTTTGAACCTCAATTAACTTGAATTTGTAAGTATTTTTAGAAGCATATGGTCTAACTTGATATTGATTCCAAGAGTTTAGAGGATGCGTTTTCATTTAGGAGTTGGATCCATTCCCTAGAATGTATGCCAACAACTAAATTATCATATTTGATGACATAGTCATCGTTAACAATAAATACCCTGATCTTTCCTTGACTCCTTCTGATTTTATTATCATTCCCCAAATTTAAGATTGAATAAAGTAATAACAAGTGTAAACGTGGGATTCATACCAAGATACCCAAAGTCTTAGCACTAATATTATGTGGTGATGACTTCATTAACATACTGCATGCATAAATTCAGAATATTTTTCATATCATTTAGCATGCTCTCAGTCACAAATAATAGAAAACTGAAAGTGTCTTGGACATTAAGAAAATTATTGGCTTGCATAGGTGCAAATTCAGAAATAAAGTAGACTGCAGGGAGGTATGAATCCAGTGCTTTTCGCTGGATTCTCCTGTGGTTCTCCCGGCTAAGAGAGCTGGACATGGCAGCACACGGCTGTAGTTTCAGCCACTCAGGAGGCTGAGACAGGAAGATCACTTGAGCCCAGGAGTTTGGGACTACAGTGAGCTATGATGATGCCACTGCACTCCATGCTCCAGTCTGGCCACAGTGTGAGACCCTGACAAAAAAAAAAAAAAAAAAAGAAAAGAAAGGAAAGAAGGGGCTCGGCGCCTGTGGCTCAAGCAGCTAAGGCACCAGCAACATACACCTAAGGTGGCGGGTTCGAATCCCCAGCCCAGGCCCGCCAAACAACAATGATGACTGCAACCAAAAAATGGCCAGGCGTTGTGGCAGGCGCCTGTGGTCCCAGCTACTTGGGAGGCTGAGGCAGGAGACTCGCTTGAGCCCAGGAGTTGGAGGTTACTGTGAGCATGATGCCATGGCACTCTACCCAGGGGGATAGCTTGAGGCTCCGTCTCAAAAAAAAAAAAAAAAAAAAAGAAAGGAAAGAAGGAAGTAAGGAAGGGAAGGAGGAAGGGAGGGAGGGGAAAAAAAGAAAAAGACCACAAGTGACCACACCAAAAATAGAAAAAAAAAGTGGCTTTCAGAGCCTTCTCATTAACAGAGAAACCTTCTTTCTTTCTGAATCCTTTAGCAATTCCTCTTCCCTTCCCAGGTCCCAGTGGCCCTGGTATAACCCAGTTTATACCTTTGGTTAAAACTGGGTTACATGCCCTCTCGTGCACTGACACTGACGGCAGTGAGGTGGGGGAATGACAGCCCACCCAACATCAGTTTCCCCTGAGGAACTCTGGCTACTTAAGAAAAGGGTAATAAAAATACATAACTGGGATTCCTTGAAAAAGAAAATGTGGAGAACACATACTATTTATTTTATAGGCAACTAGCAACATCCCCTTCTATCTCTTTCAATATCTATCCATTCATTTTTCTAAGGAGTATTAACTAAGTTAATTAAGATCCCGAAACATGAATACCCCTTCTGATATGCCCTTGGAAGCAAAGTACAAATGTTTTAAATATTGAATAAATTGGCTCTAGCTATGAAATTTTTATACTGCTGGCACTGAACCCATCACAAGGCCTGGATGAGATTAAACTTTTGGTTTAATGGCTGGGATAAGTCCAAGTATAGAACAACAGGCCTCTGCAAATATGTTTTATGCACACATACATAATGGTGCGTATCGCCTCTTAAAAATGCAAACCAGAAGATTTCATGCAAAGTAACCTTAAGAAGGGAAAAATGAGGTTTCTCGTGGAAAGTACCCCACTTTGGGATTAGACGTGCAGGAGCTGAGCGGTATTTAGATTCCCATAATGCCAGATACTTCGATAATCCACAGATTAATTTCAGCCAGTGATTTGTCCAGAACAAAGTCACAGAAGGAACTTCTTTGGAAATGGAGATTTTACTTACAAGCAGATTTAAATACTATTGATAATGTTTGTGGTAATTTCACAAAATGAATAATGAGGGATTTTCAGAGCTCAAATGGAGCCAAGAGAAAAAACTTTCTTGAAATGGTGGTTTGGGGCATTAATGACTGCATTAAAGTAGGATTTTTTTTTTTAATTTTAGAGTTTATTTTTTATTTGCTGCACTATAATTGTTCTAAAATGCTTACAACTATCTGCCCCAAAGAAGGAATTGGGCATTTCTCTAAAAACTAATTTAAGGTTTTAAATAGATTAATTATTTCTATTAATTGATTATTTGTTTACAGAACAAGTACTGCTGTCCAGGATAATTACAACACATGGCTTCTGCCCTCAAAGAGCTTAAAATCAATCCAAAAGGGTCAATCCAAAACTATAAGAAACTGTTAGTAAACAATTACAATACAACCTTTATTTAACCAGGAAATTGTGAATCAGGGAATATTGGTGTAGCAAAGTCCGGATGAAGAAAATTGCGTGCTTTAGACAAATTACGGAAGCCTTCGCCATCACATTAACATCTGTTAAACAATCGTCACATACCAGGCATGTTTCGTAACATGTCACCTAATCTCACAAGTCTACCAATTCTAATCATTATCATCAATATTTTATAGACAAAGAAATCAAGGCTTACCGAGATTAACTTGCTCAAAGTTTAAAAATTTGTAAAATGCAGAATTAGGAACCAAGAACATACAGCCAAATACTATAAAGTAGTTGCTTAGCCTCTAAGTTATCTTGCCTTCATGAAGTAAGACAAACTTGGTGAGCACCTTGTAGACTCAGCAGTCCTTCTCAATCCAGGAGAACAAGGAAGGGTGTCTCAGGCAAGAAGACCAGTGTAAGCAAAGGCAAAGTTGCTGAAATGCATGGAATATATTGGGGTCCTTAAAGAAACTGTCCAAACTGAGTCTAAAGTTTGGTAGGGGGAGGAGAGATTTGACAAATCCAGTGGGGCTGTATTATAGAGATTCATAAAATCATCGATGACTTTTACAACACAATTTCCCAGATAAAATAACTGTTTAAACTTTCTCATCTCCAGCTGCATTTTTAAACTCCAAAGCACTTGGAATAAATCACCAGGGACCACCCAACTTCTTTCAGATGTCTAGATTAAACTCAAAAGCATAGACATGTTCTTAATAGCTAAAAGGTTAATACTTTTCAAATCCTGGGTCAGATTACCCCAGGGAGAAAACAGAAGACATTCTGATGACCTGGAAATCCCCCAGGTCCCTGTGCCCTCCTGGGGCTGCTCCTTCACATGCCACACGTTTGCAGTCTGGCATTGCCATGTCAGCTTGAAATGGAATCCAGTCTCACACCATGTCAAAGTTCAAATTCTCCTAAATCGAAATGAGAAGACCTCCAAAACTGCAATAGTTCATATATGCATGTTTATAAACGCGTGAGTGAACTTCATATATACATGTTTATAAATTCATGAGTGAACTTCAGGGGAAAACATAAAGACTGATCATTGTGGCCACCTGTGGGAAAGGTAGCACGGAGGCTTGGGGACATGGGAAGAGAGGAGACTTACTTTTCCCTGTCAACCTCTTGTACATTTTCAATTTAGAAGGCCACATATCTATTACTGCGTATTCAAAGACATGTATACTACAAGTGAATTAGCTTCCTGTAGAAGGTTCCGATAATCCTCAAATTGCCCAGTCATCAAATGAAACACCCCTGGCTGCTGGTTTGTAGGACCCGGTCATCCTGGTGAAGTGTGCTCTGGTTTGTTACAGTCCGTCAAGTCATTTAATCTCACAACGAGCCTGTCAATTCTAGTCCTTATCATCAATAATTTATACACAAGGAAATTAAGTCCTACAGAGATTAACTTCCTAAAAGTTAATAAAATGCAGTTAGGAATCGAGTACATGTAGACAAATATTATAATGTGGTGGCCACTCAAAACTGGACGTATGCAGGTATAGGTGTTGTCTAGTCCAAGACAGTACAGAAGAATTATACTGTATCTCTTAGTCACTATGACGTTATTTGCGGAGGCTCAAAGCTACAGTAGTTGTTTTGGCAGCTACGAATCTCTGCTGATTTATGTTGTGATTGAAATTCTGCTAAAGCTCATCTTCTCCAACCCTGCTTCCTTCCATGCACAGTGGTGGTTTTGTTCTTCACCTTTCTCCCTGTTAAATCTCATCATGTTTGTGTCGGCTCATTACTTCAACCTGTCAAGGTCTCTTTTGGGATTTGATTCTAGAAGTCTCCCTTCGGATTTTTGTGTAAATTTAATGTGTGTGTCATTCTTTCTTTCCTCCAGGCCACTAATAAGCCAGCACAATGAAAAAAGGACGTGGCTCCAGGCTACCAGTACCCTTCCCTTGGACTTCAAGGTTAAGGCTGGTCCTTCAGTATGTTTTTGACAGTAGTCATTTCCCTGTCACTGATCCAACCCAACTGTACTGTCAGTTTTCTTACTTTGTCTTCAATAATACCTTAAAAAAAATTCTCAGATTCCTTGCTGAAATTAAACTTACATGTATATGGATGGTTTTCATAGGTTATAGATGGGTGATACAAAAAAATTTGTGTGTGTACATGTATGCACATAAATATAAATACAAATTTTCCTTGGAAGAGATTACACAGTTTTCATTGGATTTTCAGTAAGTTTCCTGAGATAAATAATATTTAGAACCATTAATTTAGTAAATTATACTGATATGCAATGTATTAAATAATTCCATTTTTGAATCTATAATGATCCTTATTTATTGAGTACCTACTATGTGCCAGAGCTGCTTTAGATATTGAGGATACAGATATGAACAAAACAGACCAGCCCTCTGCCCTCGTGGAACTCACATTCTAAGGAAGAACACTAGATGATACGAATGACCAAGATTAGTAAGAAAATCCTGAGTGTGTTTAATGTGACAAGTGCCCAAGAGCAAAAACAAAACAGAGCAAGAGGACATGAGAAGGCTGACTCACTGAGGTGACTTTTGTATAAAGAACTAAGAGCTAAGAACAGGAGAGGGAAGAAGGTCCCAGGCAGACATAACAGCAAAGGCAAAGACCCCTGCCCATTTTTTTCCTAGCCCACTCAACAGGTAGCAAGCTTAATAAGCCAAGGGGAGTGGGTAGAAGAAAGGTAAGAGAGGACCATGGGGAAGGGAGCCAAGGTGGTTCTCACTGACGGTGGTGCTATTACACTTAAAAATAAATATATGGGAATATTGTTTTTCCGTTGTTACAACGACTCTGAGGCCCTATGGGTACTTGAGGGTGAGCAGGGTTTTCAAAAATCGTACAATCTGAACAAAAAGCTCTTTTATAGGCTCAGTGCCTGTGACTCAAGTGGCTAAGGCACCAGCCACATACACCTAAGGTGGCAGGTTCAAATCCAGCCCGGGCCCACCAAACAACAATGACGGCTGCAACCAAAAAAAAAAAAAAAATGGCCAGGCGTTGTGGCGGGTGCCTATGGTCCCAGCTACTTGGGAGGCTGAGGCAGGAGACTCGCTTGAGTCCAGGAGTTGGAGGTTGCTGTGAGCTGTGATGCCATGGCACTCTACCCAGGGGGACAGCTTGAGGCTCTGTCTCAAAAAAAAAAAAAAAGTTCTTTTGTACAAAATGCCAACAACATTCTCATTGAAATAAACTCTGCATTTTACTATAGATGAATTAGAGGTCTTGGTGCAGAAGAATATGAATGGTTAATTTACCTGATATATTTTAAGATTCAGTCTAGCCATTGTGTCAGAGGTGAAGGAGACCAAGACAGAAGCACACAGACCAGGTAAGAGACTGTCAAAATAACCTATGCAACAGGATGATGGCGGCTGCTGATATCTTCGTACAAGGCGGATGGGAAGGAGGAGATGAGAACTGATGGATTCTGCATAAATATTTAGGGTCCACTCAGTAAGTATGGCTGATGCGTTATACGTAGAATGTGAGACAAAGAAGGGAGGAACTGGAAGCACAGACTTGCCGTCTGCTGTGATTGAAAATGCAAGGGGAGAAAAGATTTGGTTGGCGGCAGAGGGATTAGGAAGAAAGTCCCATCAGGCAGCCGCTGAAACAGATACAGTGCACAAGGATATGTATCGTATATGGATATAGTTGCAGAGAGATAAAGACATGGATCTGAGTATTAGCATAGTCGAAATATAAAGAGAAACATACGTGTAGAAAAAATCTACATTTAAAAAGCTGAAAGAATCCAAAAATGTTAACATCAGCTATGTCTAGTTTTTGAGGTCATTGATAATTTTTTCTTACATGTTTTCTAACTTATTTACATTGAACATGTCTTCATTTTGTGAAATGTAAAAACTAACTACTTTGAATACCCTCGGTGCAACATGACTTAATAAAGCTTACCAGTGACAGAGCTGTAATTTGATTTTTCTTTTAACTAGACTATTTCTCCAACTGCTTACTCATCAGCTATCACTGACTCCCCAGTTAGGCAGATGTCACGTTTAGGGGTTGTTAGACCTCAGCCTTCCTCTACTCTGGTCATTATAACCATGCAATACATTTCCAGACCCCCAGGATTTCATTCCAAGGAGAAATGGAATCGTTAGCAGCTGGATGCTCTTTGAAGGAGCAAGCTGCACATATTTACTAGAGCTTTGGGGGATTGGAGGAGGAGAGAAACAATTGTCACTAGGGTCCCTTTCCTGGCAGCACCTCAAAGGTTACCAAGTGAGAACAGCAGCGCCCGGCTGCCCTGGAAAGCCAAAGAGCGAGTGAAATTTAAAACTTGAATTGCTTCTCTCTTCCCATTATGTATTATTTGTCAATCACGGATAAAAGGTGATTTTTGCCCTCCAGCTGCTAGCCCTGGGGTGCATATATCACTCGGTGGTGCCACTTTCTCGTGGAACATTGCAAGAAAAATCAATGATTACAAGAAAAGAAAGGTGGGCTTTGTTTCCTGGTTTCTTCTTTTTTGATTTTTAACCCAATGGTTTAAACTAAGAAGGCAAATCACTCAAAAAACAAAACAAAACATGAACTTCGTTCTCATGGTGAGAGACAACTTAGATATTGAAAGAGGAACATTTTTCCTCTTTCCTTTTGGAGTCAAAATATCTGAAATGTACTGGATTATTGCAGCTTGGTGGGAGGGGGATAGTGCACTCCTTGGCCCCCGGCCTTGCAAAAAAGCGGTGAAATACACGCTCTCGCTCAGGGTGAAATGTCATTTTGGTACCTGCCTTTCAAATGTATTTTATAATATCAAAGTACATTGCCCTCATTTGTACCTTTAACTCATGTGATACAGAAAGTGCTTTAAATAATTCTTTTAGTACCATTTTGGGACCTAAATTACTTCTTATGATACTATGAAGGGAAGGGAAGGCATAAAACTCAGCTATGTTTTAACTTCATGTAATAAATCCACATTCAGCCATATTTCACATAACTTTTGGTCTAATTTTTCTAAACAAAGCATCATGTAAATTATTCAAGCACATTGAATAGGAAGCTCTTCAGTATCCGTTTCTAAAGTTTGCACCTTTAGTTTCTACAAAGAAGAGACATCCCAATGCAGGCCATGCTAAACTTTTCGTAAGGTTTATTTAACCAGGAAAGTGCACTAAAAGCATTAAAAGCAATAGCTTATATTCTTTTATAAGTTAAATGTCAATCACGAAACAACTAGAAACTGTGATAAAGGTTTGCATTTTACAGATGAATCAAAATGCTAACATAATTGATAACCAGCAACAAAGTAAAACCCGTTGAAGTAAGACAGAACATTTTCTCCCTTTCATTCTCTACTTACTTTGCCTTTTAATTCCATCTAGGAACAGAAAAATCCAACAGTGTAAGCCCTAGTAAGACATGCTTCCCCCTTGTGCTCTAATTCACATGGAAATGTGAGGTGATTACATATGTTGTAAATTTTACAGAACAATGATTTGGGCAGTGAAGACAGTTTTACAGTTTCGTGCCACCTATCGCTTCAAGCTTCTTATTTCCTGTGAGAAGGTTAGCATCCTACAGTGTCCTTGAGATCAGTTGGAAGTAAAACCACCAAGAGAGCCCTGGTGGAAGGCATGGAGCTGCCCACGCCTCCGGCTGACACCGTGCAAGACGTTACATTTCCTATGGTTTCCATCTGAAGCTCTGAGGACTGGGGCCTGTCCATACCTGTGGATATATGTATGCAGGCTTCCACCTTGGCTGGTTCTGATTTCTTCCTAACTCACTCCAGGCTCCCTAGGAATGAACTTTGGTGAACTTGGTACAAGTTCAACATTTGTAACTAAACTGAAATTCCAGGAGTTTTGTCTGCAATTCAATTTCAAAATGAGAGCATGGTTTTCCAAGATACATCCTTCCAACTTTTGTTGATTATTTGGCCTCAGTATCTGTCATTTTTAATGTGTACATTCCTGAAGAATTAGAATATGTAAGAGAATTGAAACTCAGAATCAACACGTTAAGATTGGGTAAGTTGTGGAACACCCAGGATTTCAAAATGGCTTCCACAAAGGATGGTCCAAATGTATGCGGACTCTGTGGTAGTCCTAGGCCACAAACATCTTTCAATTTCTTTTGACACTTCTCTTTTTTTCTTCATACTCCTACCCTCTTCCCAACCCACCCTATCAAAAGTGAAATGGGAAATGGAATACTCACTCTTCCTTGGCTGATGTCTGTATTTCCAATTCTACACCTTGATTTTTCTGTTACCTGGGATAACTTTTCTATATTTGCCATATGCTTATAACCTCATTAATCATAAGGTCCACTTACAGCATCTTCATTCATGGAGGCTTTCTTGACCTTATCAACTGGAAATAATTTTTCTTTTATTTGGATTTCTCTAACTCTATAAAGTGGCATCATCATCATGATACATACACTTGATCTCCCGTGCTACACCAATTCAGTGGTTCTCAACCTTCCTAAGGGCTCCCAATGTCGCAACCCTTTAATACTGTTCCTCATGTTGTGATGACCCCCCAACCACAACATTATTTTCCTTGGTACTTCATAACTGTAATTTTGCTACTGTTATGAATCATAAAGTAAACATCTGATATGCAGGATGTATTTTCATTGTTACAAAAGGGTCACGACCCACAGGTTGAGAACTGCTGCATGCTTGAGAGCAGAACTCATGACTCTTTCTACGCTCAATTGTTAGAAAGATGATAATAGAGTCACTCAATCGATATTTGTGGACAGAAGAATGAATGAATGGATGAATGTTCATTATATTCAAGCATAAAGTAGCTGAAGGATTTGAATATAATGCCTTTTAGTGCCATAAAAGAAGGATGCCATAAGTGAAAGAGAATACAGTATTTAAGGAGGAAACACACTTTCAAGGCTGTAATTGCTCCCGTGTAGGGCCTCACACTGCCAACCTTGCCACCACTGTGAGCTTCAGAAGGGCAAGCACCTCACTGTCCTCTTACACTGCTATATCCCCAGGCCCCACTATGGTAACTGACAACTAAAAGACAATAAATGTTTGTTGAATGAATAATAGAGTGAAATTTAACAAGTTTTTTTAACACAATGTAAGCCTGTAAGCTAACGAGGAAAAATTTTGAAGCATCCCAAGGAGAAGATAAACAAACAAAAACAAAACCTAAAATATCTTAAGGCAGACCACCAGAAGTGCTCTCCCAAGTTCTCCCTGTCTGACCTTGTCCGAGCCTCACTGAGCTATGAGCTCTGCTCCTGTACAGTGTAAAGTCGGTGAGGCAGCCACAGTGATAATCTATGTAAACTCATCCACACTCTCCCCAGCCCAGAACAGATTATAAAAACTGATACTGCCTCTCCAGAGTTCTGTAGAGTACTCTCTTATTTCCAAAGTAGCTCCCAAGTTTGATAAGATCCAACCCTTTGGAGGAAAGATTAACATCAAACCCAGTGGGGATTTTTAATCACATTAGAACATGATAATATGTTATCTGAGGGAAAATTAATCCTCACTTCTAGGCTGTCGTATTTGTGCAACTTGACACATGGAAATTCTTTTAACCAGTTATCTAGTTCTTTTCATCTCACAGGCTTTACTGCCTTGACATCTCAAAATCTTTAATTCATAAGTATTCCAATGGTTCCTGATTAAAAGAACTAAACATTTTATTATTATTTCTTGCTTTATAAAATGAGGAATGTAATCACACTCCTAAAGGGAGCCTATCAGTATCATATTTCCAATTAGAACTTCAAGCTTATAACATCAGGTATGCAAAGCTGGCAACAGGAGCAAATTCATTTAGCTTTGCATTCACAGAGTGATCTCAACTATAATTGACTTACAGAAAATTACGTAGTATCTTAGCTACATTCATAAACGCATGCAGCAAGGTTGATGTATATTTTAATAAACTTCGCAAAATGACTAATCTCTTGCTTAAAATTCTTCATATTTTCAGACAGTTCTTGTGATTTTTGATGGCATTATATCCCATTTTAAAATATGCAAAAACTTCATTCCTAGAGCTAATTATTCACACCTCTTTCCATAAATGATTTTTAATTCGAGTTTTCATTAATATGATTTATTTGGAAAGAAAATAGGAAGTTTATCTTCATTTAACAAATTTCTTTAAGGAAAATGAAAAGTATAAGTAAGATTATAGAAAAAGCTGGAAGCTGGCCATGTATAGTAGCTCGTGCTTGTAATCCTAGTACTCTGGGAGGCTGAGGCGAGTGGATTGTTTTGTCCCAAGTTCAAGACCACCCTGAGCAAGAGCAAGACCCAGTTTCTACTAAAAAAAAAAATAATAATAGAAAAACTAGCCAGGCATTGTGGCAGACACCTGTAGTTCCAGCTGCTCTGGAGGCTGAGGCAAGAAGGATCACTTGAGCCCAGAAATTTGAGGTTGCTGTGAGCTATGACACTACAGCACTCTACCTAGGGTGACAGAATGAGACTCTGTCTCAAAGAAAAAAACATTATAGGGAAAGGGGTTTAAGCTATTTCAATACTCGAAATACTTTAAGCAATTCAGTAAGCATTATTTGTATATTGATCACTTAGCCAGGCAACATTTCTTAACCACCTCTGTGAAGTGAGGAAAAAGCACAGCAGAAAGCTGTTTGTATCCAGGTATATGTAAAGTATTGGGGGTGAATTATTGGATATTTTTATTTACTTATAAAGAAAACTAGTTCCAAAAGACTTCTCTTCTCTATCTTGATACTGTTTATAGTTATAATTAAAGTAACAATCAAATTCCTAAAAGCAAATTAATATCACATTCTCTAACTCTAGTTTCACCCCAAGCACTAAAAGGTGAGGGCATAACCGAATTCATTTGTTCAACCACTTACAGTGCTTTAAAATTTTCTGTGACTCTGGTACTTTGTGATACACATTTTGGCAAACCACTCAGGAGACAAATTCTGATTTCCAAATACAAACCATAATTACCTGAATAATTGCATTTCTGAGTTGGACTAGCACAGTAAAATAGCTTCAGAATTTCAATAAGGAAAGCCATCGCCTAATATTTTCAGTCATTCTTAATTTTTCATTTGAAAACACAAAATGACTACCTCAATGATGAGTTCAAATATGTTTATAATTAGATGTTCTAGAGCAGTGGTTCTCAACCTTCCTGATGCCGCGACCCTTTAATGCAGTTCCTCATGTTGTGGTGACCCCCAACCAGAAAATTATTTTCATTGCTACTTCATAACTGTAATGTTGCTACTGTTATGAATCGTAATGTAAATACCTGATATGTGATAGGTATTGATAAACCCCTGTGAAAGGGCTGTTCAATCCCCAAAGGGGTCGCAACCCACAGGTTGAGAACCGCTGTTCTAGAGTAATACATTAGTCAATAAGTGACAGATAGAGACAAAACGAGCATTTCTTCTCTACTCTCATGCATTTCTTACTGATAGAATTGCTATGATCAGGCCCAAACTACACAATGACATGTTTCCTCTTATAAGAAAATTAAAACAGACCCATGGGGTAGCAGAACAGGCATTTCCCCTCCACGTCACATATGAGCAGTTTGAGAGCCCATGTTCCTCAAGATCACACAGGTGGAAAGCAGAGGACTCAAGACAGCCAGACAGGCTGGGAAAGATCCGTCAGCAAAAATTAATGAAACATTATACATTCAGGTCAGCCAGAACGTCTCCCTCCATTTTCTTATTTTTTCCACGAATCCTGACTCGCTTTCCAATGAGCCATTCTAATTTACTCTCCTTGTATGGAGGCATGTCCTCCACGTGTGACCAGTTTATTCCTGTCAGATTTCTACTTTCCATTATCTTTGAATTCAAGCCCTAGAATATCCTCGCACAGTTCTTTTTAGGATGTCAGTCAGAGTCCCACAAATCGGTTTGTCTTTCAAAGCACCCTCTATCTAAGAGAAATCAGAAAACTAGAAATAAAATTCAGCCACACATGCTCTAGGAAGAAAATTGCTTTGTATGTAGTCATTCAACAAATATTCCCTTGACTCTTCCCACCTATCTGACAATGACTGAGGAAATCACTCCCTACTGGGGAAGACCGGTGGCAATCCACAGATGTACTCCAGTGTGTGCTCTGACAGAAGCAGCACTCAGAGAGCTCCCAAGAGTGAGCAGGTTCCTCTGGGCGAGTTCAAGAAGACCAATAACAAAGGGAAATATTGAGCTAGCCGTGAAAATATGAAAAGGCATCTGTGAGTGAAGAAGACCAAGAAGGGCAATGCAAGCCAAGAAGAGAGCTGTCTAACCTGGTTTGGCCCATTCAAGGACCTGACTTCCTCTAGTAGAAGGGGATAGGTCCTATGGAACAGGAATTGGGGATAGGTTAGGTGGCTTATCAATCCAAGTTTATGCCTTATGAAAACTCTGAAGTTAACAATGAGCCACTGAAGGTTTTTAAGCAGCTGTATTCTTATGTTAGGTAGATAGTTAGGACCTCTGGCTCTCTTGGGGGACAAAAGGTGGATGCCCTACTTGGTGCTGCCCCACCTTGATCCTGCCCTGAGCAATTTTCCATACCTGGGGAAGGAGAGAATGCTCCCCCAATCTACCAATCAGAATTTAGCACACTGTCCTGCAAAAGAATGCAGAGGATTCCCTAGTCACAGGCCAAACAGTGCAGTAGGGTCTGGAAGGTGACCTAGAATAAGCTTAAGGCTAATTATCATGTCATTAACTTAAATCTATACCACAGTTTGTCCCCCTAAGTGGGATTTAGAGAGGCTCCTGTGAGGTCCTCATGTGCAGTAAGACTCGGGTCATATAACATCCAACTGTGTATCAAAGTGGTCGCTCGATGACATCTGAACCATGAGGAAAGTCCCATCTAGACACTATGAAACCAGACCCCAGACCATAACCAAGGACTTTTAGTTGTGACAGTGGGCTTGTTTATTTTCTGTGGCATATGTATCTTGCTCTTGCTCTTTAAATCTATCCTTTATTTTATTTATTTATTTATTTATTTATTTTGAGACAGAGTCTCATTTTGTCACCCTTGGTAGAGTGCTATAGAGTGCTATGGCATCATAGCTCATAACAACCTCAAACTCTTGGGCTCAAGTTATTTTCTTGCCTCAGCCTCCTGCCTCTTGAGTAGCTGGTACTACAGGCACCCACCACAATGCATGGCTATCTCTAGAGACGGAGTCTTGCTCTTGGTCAGGCTGGTCTCAAACTCCGGAGTTCAAGTGATACTCCCACCTGAGCCTCCCAGAGTGCTAGGATCACAGGTATAAGACTTGAATAGTTTTTTGTTTTGTTTTGTTTTGTTTTGAGACAGTCTCATTCTGTTGCCCTGGGTAGACCATCATATTGTCATAGCTCACAGAACCTCAAACTCTTGGGCTCGAGTGATCCTCTTGGCTCAGCTTCCCAAGTAGCTGGGATTACAGACACCTGCCACAATGCCCTGCTAGTTTTTCTATTTTTAGTAGAGATGGGGGTTTCGTTCTTGCTCAGGCTGGTCTCTAACTCTGAGCTCAAGCAATCTATCCACCTAGGCCTCCCAGAGTGCTAGGATTACAGGCATGAGCCCCATGCCAGCCCATGCTTTAAGCTTATTTTATCCTTTCTCGATTTTCATGATTCCCTTGATTTTTGGTGGGTCTGGTCATTTTTCAGCTAAGAGCTCACCAAGAACTGAGAAGAAGACCCAACATTTAGACTTGCATTTTAGATCATTCTGAGAATAGAGGATGGAGTGGAAAGGAAGACAATTTGAAGATCATTGCAGGACCCCATTGAGAAGATAGAATCCTCAATTTGCAGGGTGGCAGTGGCAAAAGGAGGCAAAGTTGAAGAAGTATTTGAAAAATTGACTTATTTTATGCATGGATGAAGAAAGGGAGTCAGAGGGGATTCCACGGTCTCTAGCCTGGATGTTGGTGGGTGCTGATAGCACTAGCAGAAAAAGAACATGAAAGGAATTGGTTTGTAACAAGACACTGATGGCCCATCACCAGATGTGTTTTCAACTGCAATGCAGTTTACTTGTGTCCAGATTGTTCTTTCGAGCCAATTTTATGACTGAAATTTTTAAAAAGAAAAAAGTAACTTCTTAAAAGATCTGTTGAAGTGTAAAATACTTGAAGACTGAGGTGGTGAGCTGTCTAGTCTGGGTTTGGCTTCACTTTCTCTACCTACACCATTTTTAGAATATTAGTAGGTCCCACAGAAAGAATCCATTGTTATCTTCCAAATCAGCCTCCTGGCCTTACAGGGAAAGAGCCCACCCAGCAGGTTTTTAATTGCTTGTAGAGTGAACCATCCAAATGTGTTTGTTGTCCTCTCTTTCTTTGAATGGTATGACTCATTAGACCACCAGGTATAAATCCCCAGCAGTCAGGGAGAACATAGAGAATGGCAGCTGAAGTCTTTCATTGCAAGCTTTGGTAGTTCATTCTCCTGTGCAGAAAGCTACTTTTGAATAGTCCAGATTTATTGAGATACCACAAGGTTCATCCAGTTTATATTCAGCCTGAATTTTCTTTTCCTTTCGAAGAAATCTCCCAAGACGTTTGCCCTGAGCTCCCAGCACTCCTGAAACACATCTATATACTCTCTGAGTCTTAGGGTTGGAGGGCAGCCACCCGCACAAACACTGTGTCTTCCAATCTTCTGGGTTATGTCACTTTTTCTTGGTTCCCCCTTGAAATCAGACATTTAAATTACAAAAGCCCACTTAGAAACACACAGGGGCAATTTGACCTTGTCTCAGGATTTGTGTTTGAGAGAGGGTCCTGGTTGTCTGGTTCACTCCAGAAAATTATTACACATGAAACGATTAGGTCATGTGACCTGACTAAAAAAATAAATAGCTCTCTTGTTGACACATGTTGACCTACAACTAAGACAGAGACTTTAGTGCCTGTAATGGAATACTGAGCTCCAAGAAAATGTCAATAGCTTTGTTTTTCTTAGCATGGAAAGCCAATTTTGTATTTTTATATGTATTAGGCTGAATCTTAACTGGATGAGCCTATGGTATCTCAGTAACTCTGGACTATTCCCTTCATTCTTCTAAGACCAGCTCTAGTAGAATGTTTTAGTGAAATACGGTGTAGTTTACCTTCTTCTGTAGAAAAGACCAATCTATAATTTCTTTCAAAGAATTTTTAAATGATTTTGTTGTACTAGGGCAGGTGAAGTTAGGAAGAAATAGTATAAAGGATTTGACAATTGAATGTAATAAAATACAACATTTTTCTATGTCAGTTTCTGTTCTCTTAAGAACAGAAAAATATCCTTTCAAATTTCTGTGTTGATTATTTGAATGTTATCAAACTGAATGCTTATACAAAAGTTCAGCAGCAATATTCAGAAAATTTATAATTTAGTTCAGTAGTTTAAGAAACAATCATATGCTATAAAGGAAGCATTGCGCTTAAATTTTTGCAAACATAATTTTTAAAGACCTTACAACCCAGTGAACGCAAACACAAATAGAACTGCATAATTTTAATTTATTTTCAGTTTGATAGTAATCTTTTATATTCCCTTGGGCTAACACATTTTCTTTTCTATTTCATTGGGGTGAGGTTTTTTCAAGGCAGTATATAATAAAATATAAAATAATATTTTATTCTTTTGCCATCTTTCATATGGGACTCATCAAACAAAAAGATTGTCAGAAGTCTTAGTTTGCCTGACTTGGTATATTTTCTGTCCTACATCTGGATTTCTATGGACAGGAAATATGTTGGTAATATTCTTAGAGATTCAGAGGTTCTTCATATTTTACCATGTATAAATCTATCACTTGGAAAATGTTCAGGAAAATATAGATTACTCATTTTTTTCATGGAAATCTTATTATAAATTATCAGCAATGCTTTATAAGAAAGTGAAACACCCAGCACTCAGCTCTTGGCTTCTTTGTTGTTGTTTAACCATTCTCTAATAAAAGGAACCAGAGTTCCCTAGCCAGACATCTGATGATAGGACTGGGTCAGGAAATCTACAAGCTGAACCTTACCAGAAAGTAATAAAGTTGTTTTAAAAAAAAAAAAAGAAGAAGAAAACAAGTGATCCCATCTCAGGGTGGGCAAGGGACTTGGAGAGAAATTTCTCTGAAGAAGATCAGCGCATGGCCTACAGATATATGAAAAAGTGCTCACCATCCTTAATCATCAGAGAAATGCAAATCAAAACTACTTTAAGATATCACCTAACTCCAGTGAGATTAGCCCATATCACTAAATCCCAAAACCAGAGATGCTGGTGTGGATGTGGAGAAAAGGGAACACTCCTGCCCTGCTGGTGGGAATGTAAACTAGTACATTCCTTTTGGAAAGACATCTGGAGAACACTTAGAGAACTAACAATAGACCTGCCATTTGACCCTGCAATTCCTTTATTAGGTATATTCCCAGACAACCAAAAATCGCATTACAACAAGATATTTGTATCAGAATGTTTATTGCAGCCCAATTCATAATTGCCAGGTCATGGAAGAAGCC
>NW_003852412.1:16876017-16878008 GCF_000181295.1 Otolemur garnettii
TGGAGCTGGAAAATGTTCTTCTTAGCAAAGTATCACAGGAATGGAAGAAAAAGTATCCAATGTACACACACCTATTATGAAATTAATTTAAACCTTTTTATATGAAAGCTATAACCTAATAACAGCCTAAGGTTATGGGGAGGGGGATGGGAGGGAGGAGAGGGTGGAGGGAGAGGGATTCGAGGGTTCACTTCTGTGGTTCATCTTACAAGGGTACAAGTGAATCTTTTTATGAGTAGAATATGAATGTTTTAACACAATAACTAAGAAAGTTACATGAAGGCTATATACCCCCAAAGTGCATCAATGTACACAGTTTCCATTCAATAAAAAAAAAAAAAAAAGGCCCTACACAAAAAGGACCCAAAAGATCACATGGATGGGGCATATCAAAAACCCCCAAAGGCAACTAAAAGAGTTCCTAAGAGTCAGAGCTCGTACATTTGATCAGCAAAATAAAGTAGTATTTTTTTGTATTAAGTCATATACACATAGATATGAATACATTTATGCATATGTGGGGTACAAAAAATAAAGTAGTATTAAGTTGTAACCCAAAGTATAAAATAAATAGTTATGAGTCCAAATTGGTACTAAAAATGATTAAGTAAAAAAAATGGGAGCCCAGACAAATTTCACATGCAAAAGAAATAATTTATATATAGTCTGCCCTCAACAAGGTAAAGCATAACTTGTTATTCTTTACATTTGCCCTAGGTATAGTAACTTCCTTCCAACAAGGATGGTAAAGAAAGGGCAAAAAAGGAGTAACTTTAGATGCAGAATCCTGACAAACACTCCCACAGCCAGGTGATCAGGGTTAACGCCAGCAGTCAGAAGCCACATAGATAAGACATAACATGTACTCTTGATATGATGTGACAAGAATGGCATTTTGCCTCTGTGATCTTTCTCCTAGATACCCATAACTGCAGGCTAATAAAAATAAAAATAAAAAAAATTATACAAATTGCAAGTGAGAGACATTTTACAAAAATACCTGACCAGCACACCTGTAAACTATGAAGATTATTAAAAACAAGGAAAATCTGAGAAACTGACACACCCAGTAGGAACGTAAAGAGATACGATGATACTTCACATGGGATCTTAGGTGGATCCTGAAATGGAAAAAGGACATTAGGGAAAAGCTAAGGAAATCTGAATAAAGCATGACTTCACTTAATAGTAATATGTCAGTATTGTTTCATTAATTGTGACAAATATTCCACACTAATTTAAGATATTAATATTTGGAGAAACTGGGGATGAAGTACAGTAGAACCTCCATAGCTGACCTCCCCACATTGACCACCTCCTTAGGTTGACCTAATTTTCACAGACCAGACATGCACCACATGTACTATCAGTACAGTAGGCTTAGTCCCTCATGTTGACCACCTCCGTATGTTGACCAGTTTCTTTGTTTGTTTTAGAGCCAATTCTCTTGCCTCAGCCTCCTGAGTAGCTGGAACTAAAGGCGCCTGCCACAATGTCCGGCTATTTTTTTGTTGCAGTTTGGCTGGAACCGGGTTCAAACTGGCTGCCCTGTTGACCAGTTTGTTACAGTCCCTTGGATGGTCAACTTACAGGGTTCTACTGTAAATGTGACTTTTTTGGACTGTCTTCACAATTTTTCTGTAAATCTAAAACTTCACTGAAAGAAATCTAAATATAGTATTATAGTATAATGAAGTATTTCTTTTACTATTGTCTGTAAGATTTTGCGTGACCTTTTTTTTGAAATTATCTTTTACTTTTATTTATAAATATTAGTTGTCTTTTTTTTGAGACTTTGGAAAAAACAAAATAAGAAGAAGAAGTTAACTGATCAAAGTATTCTATAATAGACATACTTCTATCTGACAATATGAATGTTACTTTCTTTGCATTATTACTATTACTATTGCTTTAAAAAAAAAAGAAATCTAAATATATGATCTTCTGAGTAAGTAGAAATTCCATCATCTACTTTACTTTTTTTTTTTTTT
>NW_003852412.1:16878077-16883977 GCF_000181295.1 Otolemur garnettii
CACAGCTCACAGCAACCTCCAACTCCTGGGCTCAAGCGAGTCTCCTGCCTCAGCCTCCCAAGTAGCTGGGACCACAGGCGCCTGCCACAGCACCTGGCCATCATCTACTTTCCAAAGTTGTGAAATCAAGTGCTGTTCGAGACAAGCTTGGTGCCCAGTAATCAACACAGATGGAAAGAATGAATGAATGAGGATTTTGTAAAAGCAAAAGATAATGAGCTGCCTATAGCTTGGACATTAATTCCTTCTGGTCCCACAGGCATCATTACATGGCCTGGTAAAAGCAGTGGACTAAATCTGCCCTACCCAATATAGTAGCAATTGGTCACACAAGGCTACTGAGCACTTGAAATGTGGCTGGACCAAATTGAGATGTGATCTAAGTGTAAAATACATACCGGATATTGAAACAAAATATGTATATGTAATATTTCATTAACACTTTTTAGTACTGTTTACATGTTGAAATGATCTTTTTACTTATTTTATGTTTACTGGCCATTTAAAACTTAAAATTTCATATATGACTTACATTACATTCTCGTGTTGGATTAAATGAGTCCCAGGCGCCTTGGAAGAGTTAATGCATCTCCCAAAAGCAAACAGGATCCTCCCAGAAACTGTCAGACTCTGTTGAGGGTTTCTGGGCTTCCAGTCACAAATAGCTGGAATTGAGCTATGTTAAGGCAATTTCTCTGAGATGACTTTTGCCACCAGGAAAAACCACCGGCAGAGACAAGTGGCTTTCTCTCCTATTTCCCTGAAGATTGTACTTAAAAAGGAACACTGGAGAGTCACTTCTTGAAGGATTTATGAGTGAGAAAATTAAAAGGTGCGATGAAATACATGCCACTGGATAGAGTACTTCTAATTCTGTTTTTTTTTTTAATGGGTTTGCCTTGGAGGTGGAGATGTAGTTCTTTCAAATTCAGTTTGGAACAACAGCTTTAAAAACATGACAATATTCTAAGGCAGCAACCACATTACAAAGCAACTGGCAGAAAAATGAAATGTGAACGACTGAGTTGTTTGGACTACAGAGGCCATCAGACAACCAACATGAATGATGGACGGGGGGTGGGGGGGTGAAGGGGAGGCTTCCTCTGCTCAATGTGAATTTCCTCTTGGAAGACAAGTGAAGAAGAAAGGTTTCCAGCTGCTTTGTGAGAAAAATGTATGTGGTGGGTTTTAGAAATTTTTATTTTGAACAAAATTTTGTTTTTTAAATTATACTTCCTTGGGTACATTACCTTGAGACAAGAAAAAGAAAGAAAAACCAAACAGAATGTTTCAGTTTGACATAAGCAATACAGGAAGATTCCTAAACTAAACAAAAGCTTGTCATTATAAGCAAGATACTAGTAAGTCAACTGCCATGATTATTGTCACCCTCTACTCTGAGTGTCAGCTAGAAGAAAATTATGCAAAAAAAACATAAGCCTTGTTTTTCTGTGTAAGGGCTTTGGGGAAAAGGGCTTGGTTTGGCATTTAGTCACTCTGATGAGTAGAACAGAATGTGGGATGTGGGAGAGGACAGTATAACAATATGGTGTTGGGTGGCGCCTGTGGCTCAAAGGAGTAGGGCACCGGCCCCATATACTGGAGGTGGTAGGTTCAACCTGGCCCTGGCCAGAAAAAAAAAATATATATATATATATATATGGTGTTATAAGGAAACTGACACAGACAGAAGACTCCAGGCACCAGTTGATTAGAGGAAGAGGGGCTTTATTTCTGCAGCCGGGGGAACTCAGAAGACTAGTGTCTCAAAAACCGAGCCCCCGGTCTGAATCTCCTGCCTCTCTTTTATCCACTTTTCAGGGCTAGAGTGCACGTGAGGGTCATAAAGCTGAGTGAGGGATGACATAATCCAGAGGTCCCAAGACTCAAGGGGAAGGTCAGATTCGCTCGCACCCTTGAGACAGGTCAGGCTACCTGCCCTCAAAGGCAACGGAAGCCTAAGGAAGTTACAAGGTTACAGTCTAGGCCCAGCACATGTCAAGGGAGGGACATACAGATAGCAGAGACCTGCGGCCTGGCTAATGCAGGGTGGCTAGGACAAATCTGGAGCTCTGCTTTTTTACTCTCATGCCTCATTATAACTCATGCAATGTCATTTATGTTGGCACGTTGGCACTGCAGGAGATTTATCCTAAAATTGTGGAAAGTAACCTAGACTAGCAATCTATATATTTACAGATAAGGAAATATATAGATTGATATATAAGATTATATAATATGTATGGCAGTTAAGGAAACTGAGGCACGAAAAGCCCAGGCTATTGGGCAGTGGCATAGTCAGGCTTGGGGTCTTGTGTTCTATGACCCACCTTAGCTTCTTCCCATGAGCCTTCCCAGTCTCTTACAAATCCCAGCTCAGCAGTCACACCCAACCAGGGTACTAGATTACAAGACACATCTGGCCAGTTTGGGGAAGCACAGGCCAATTGAGTGGGATTCCTTTCTTGAAGCAGAAAGCAGAGAAGCTGCTTCTACCCTTTTCTGTACTATCTCCTGCTGAGACCGTCCCTCTCCAGCATTATGAAAGCTGCTGTCATTTCTTTGCTAAAAGCTCTGTCTGAATGGTGTAACTTCGCTCCAGAGGTTCGATCTGATCAATTCATATGCCTATGTAAAAACCACCAAGCTTCTAAAGCAATCACATTAGGCTCACGGTGGGAGTCACTGGCCATGAAGAGCAGAAAATCTGTCCACTACATTTCGGCATCTGTGCAGCACAGACACGCTCGCTGCTCTACCCTGGGCAGAAGCTGTCTCAGTTTGCCTTCTTTATTCCAGCTCTGAAACCCAAGTCTGGTGTTAAAGGCCAGAGGAGAGGCTCGCGCTGCGCTAGGCTAGCCCTGCCAAGCATGGCTGGAGAAGCACATCAGTAATAATTTAGCACTCAGCAGCTGCAAGAACAGAGGTCCCTGCCAAGTGCCAGCCTTTGATTCTCTTCTCTACCAGGCGGTAGCTAGTTCCTTTCCTGGGCACCCAGCCACATTTCAGAGGGAGAGCAGGGCTGGGGATGGCTGGGACAGTACAGACACACAGGCCCCCTAACAAGGCACTCCTATGAACTAGCCTACACCATTAATAGTGTTTAAGAATTGAATCCTCAGCAATGAAGAAGATTCAGGGAATGGTTCACTGAATGAATTCTAGAGCCAGTGATAGAGTATAAAGTTCTAAATAAACATATTATAATAAGCAGAACATGATTTAGAACGCTGGCTTCTTGGGTGGCTTCTCAGTGAGACCTAATTTTCAATCCATGGATTCTACAGCTCAATTTGTTTTCTAATTAAAAAATAAATAAACAACTCACTGTTTCCTGTCTGCTCCCAGGGTGGGTCCCTGGAGACAAAGTGGCATCAATCATTGCAAACTAAAGCAATAGATTGGAGTGTGCGTGGGGGGGGGGGGGAGGTCATGTGTCTACCCAAGGTCAAACCCCTCTCATACCTTCCTAGTTTTTCATCCTTGATCTCTCCCAGATCAGATCTGTGATTTCAACATCAAACTGTGCTCACAATGGCGTTACCGCAGTCTCTGTTTCTGTTGGAAACGGCAGTCCCTATTCCAACAGACCCCTGGGTTTCTGTCTGTGGCAATCTGGGTTTGTGCTTGTCGTCAGCCTAAGGGGTTAAAATTCATTTTAAATAACAGCATGATGGAATGGAGGCAGTGCTTTTTCTCTCGCTTGCCTCAGGAACAGTCTGGCAACTGTTTTGCATTTAAAGTCACAGGGTCTTTTGTGCATGGGAGCAAATTTTATGACAATTAGACTTTTTTGGAACAATGTCTAGGAAAAACTAAAATGGCCATTCAGTCGACATTTAGCTAATATGGCATGTTGGTGCAAAGATTTTTTTAGTGCTAAAGATAGGTTAATTCTGTAATATTTAAAATAGATGACAATGCCATTGCAGTCAACATGTTTTTTAAATCTGTATGTGATTTTTTTTTCAAGAAAAAAAGAACCTGAAGCACACGGTGGTCTTAATTTCTCAGGAGTTCTAAGGCATGCTTTACCCAATTACAAAAGCCCTCCTTCACTTGAAGTCTTTGAAAGCCAACATTTGTGGAGAGCAGGGAACATCAGTTAATCACATATTAGGGGCGATTCCTTTGTTCATTGTGTGAAAGTGGTTTCTAGCAGACATTCTTATATTCCCACACACAATATTTATCTTCTGAAAGCCAAACGAATTCAAACAAGCCAACGTGACCTTTAAATAGTGTTCTTTTTTCTGTCTCTTGGAAAACAATTTAAGGACTTTCACTACATTAGTGGGATTCCCCCCCCCCCCCTTTTTTTTCAGTCTTCAGAAAATTTTTCTTTCATCTCTTTCTTTCTCTCCAGCTACAAATGCGCTCATTACAGGCCTGTCAGCTACAAAAGGGAGGAGACTATTCAGGTATAATCTCAATGGCTGCTTTCATCTCCAGAGGGTTCATGGCTGCTCTATTTAATAAAACCCAACACTTCAGTTATCAAAGTCATTAGGAGGAAGCAGGATTGGAAGAAGCCAAGCCTTACATTTATTTTGGTGTCATACGTAATTATGCCATTTATTTCCCCAATGGGCTCTATACCTTTCTACTAATTTTTTAAAATTCAGAATATTTCTCAGGAAAAGCCAGTCCCCCTCATATGGAAATGAAGTGCCAAGCAGCAACGAGATTAAAAAACACTCCTTCAGAAACAAAATAATTCTATTACCCAGCAATGAACACCAGGAGTAAGTGCCTGGATGCCATTCATCCCTAAATAAACCAAATCCCTTTGAATGTAGAGGCCACTTTGCTTATTGTCTTTCTCCCTCAACGAATCCAAAACATATCCGATGAGCCAATTTTACCCTCTGGCATGGTCCAAAAGGGATTTGAGTCTGATAACTTTAAAGGGCTGCAGGTTTCTGTGCGTTGTAGACAAGACCAATAAAAGTTAGAAAATGCATCTTCTGAAGCTACAACCAGAAATCCAGAATTGCATCAGTACACCCAACGAAGCTGGATTAATTACCCAGTGAACCATCTTTTGCTTAAGAAACTAAAAAAGTAATGACAAAGTTGCAATTAATTGAAAGTACAAATTATTCTAAATATTATAATCATTAGGTCTGCAGGGAAGTAGATTTCAATGACTCTCTCTTGGGATCACCCATATCTCAGCCCCCCAAAATTCAGTGGGTGAGCTACGGGACAAGCCCTCCCCCCATCCTGATGACTTATCCAAATGATTTAAAACATGGGATCACAACGGTCCTAGAATTTTTTAATTAGAAGAAATCTTAAAAACCCATTCAGTTTGGAGATGTTTAACCTGGAGTTCTTAACCTCCTAAACAAGCTGAATTGTCTACAAGCACATATTTCTACAAACAGGAGCCATAGTCTAATTGTCATAAAATTGATCTGTATCAATTTTCTAATAATCCCCAAATGTAAAAATTATTAATGTAGTTCATTATCCATCTCTAAGAACTTGCTATATCCTAATGTATTAGTATATAAAAATATATAAACAAGCTATTTTTTCCTAATGTGTCAGGCTCATCCATAAATTGATGATTATTCTGCATACAGCTGGCTTGTGCTGGGAGACATTTCTGCCACGGAGCTGCTGGTTCAGTGGATTTGATGAATAGAAACAGAAGCTTTGTAACACAAAGCAAAATTTTCTCTAACTTGCCCTTGTCTCCTAGGTCAATTATTTTACTATAGCCATATACATTAACCCAACAATCTTTAAAAATCAATGGTAGTTCTTTTTTTTTAATGCTAGTTCTTTTTTTTTTTTCTTTTTTTTTTTGAGATGGAGCCTCAAGCTATCCCCCTGGGTAGAGTGCCATGGCATCATGCTCACAGCAACCTCCAACTCCTGGGCTCAAGCGA
>NW_003852412.1:16884037-16918605 GCF_000181295.1 Otolemur garnettii
TGTTGTTTGGCGGGCCCGGGCTGGGGATTCAAACCCGCCACCTTAGGTGTATGTGGCTGGCGCCTTAGCCGCTTGAGCCACAGGCGCCGAGCCTTAATGCTAGTTCTTAACAAATCTCTATCCCATGTGTAGCATATATTGAACAATTAATGTTTGTACATTTCCTATGTCTCGGTACCTTATTAAGATGTGCAGGGCAGTCCCTCCACTAATATTCTGTTCTTTATGGAATGAAATAGAAACGTGAGCTTCATTGAGGAGTGAACTGGAAACCTGTAAAGATTATGGACGACACGTGCCCCATATGGAAAACATTGTTCCAAATTCAAGTTGTACCTTTTAGCTGCCTCCCACATCTCTACATGGTTTTATTTTTCTAATATAAAAAGGTCAAACCACTGGTATTGAGTGTCTTTTGCCTAGATTTGACATCCTGCAGTACCCAGAGTCTTTTCTGCTGTTTTTCTACTTCTCCCAGTGTTACGTTCCTGCCCTTCTCTCCCACACCTTCCTCACCCCAGGCAGTTTCCTCTTCCTGCTCAGCCTCCCCACCCAGAAAAAGAAAATAAAATTTGTAATGTCATGAAACAGTTTACCAAAGTGAATCATCCTGACTATTATGTGGAAAACAAATAAAGTAGAAGTAATTACAATCTGAATAGTAAAGAAAGGGTCAAAGACTCAACATTACAAAGGGGAAAACCCTTTTTATGTAAAATGTATAGTGAGATCCAATGGAGAGGTGGTGGCCATACGTGGTGGTGGAGTTTTCTTCTGATCTACTCAAGGGAAGACCACGTGTCTCCTATAGTTAAAATTAGTTTCCCAGGAGGGTGGTGGGTTCAAACCTGGCCAAACTGCAACAAAAAAAATAACTGGGCATTGTGGTGGGCCCCTGTAGTCACAGCTACTCGCCTGACTGAGGCAAGAGAATCTCCTAAGCCCAAGAGCTGGAAGTTGCTGTGATCTGTGATGCCACAGCTCTTTATTGGGGGTGACAAAGTGAGACTCTGTCTCTAAAAAAAAAAAAAAAAAAAAAAAAAAAAATTAGTTTCCCTGGAGGAGAAAGGAGCTGTAAGTGTCTCTTCTTTATGCAAATGTATTCCACAGCTTTCACCCCTCAGGGCACACATGTGATGCTTTCTTTTTTGTGTAACATTTCCATTTATCTGGCCAACAGAATCCAGAGGTCGATGATGTGAAGTGGACTAACCCTGGTAAGTGTCAGACCATCTGGGTCTCAAACTAGAGCCACCACTTACTAACATTGTGACTAGTCAATCTCATGAAGCCTTAAGTTTATTTAGCTACTTATAATTGGGGATGGGGATAATAGTCTATATTTGATAGGATTATTGTAAGGTTTTAGTAAGGTCAAAAATAAATAGCAAAATGTCTGATACACCTTATGTATGACATAAATATCATAATTATTAGTACTATTATTATTATTTTCCTTTTATGTCAGAGTGTCACTATTGTCCTGGGTAGAGTGCCGTGGCATCATAGGTTACAGCAACCTCCAACTCCTGGGCTCAAGCCATCCTCTGACCTTATTCTCCCGAGTAGCTGGGACTATAAGTGCCAGCCACAACACCTGGCTAGTTTTTCTTTTTTTTCTTTTTAGTGGAGACTGGGTCTCACTCTTGCTTAGGCTGGTCTCAAACTCCTGGTCTCTAGCAATCCACTGCCTTGGCCTCCCAGAGTGCTGGGATTACAAGCATGAGCCACCATGCCTGGCCCAGTACTATTATTTTTTATAATTATTAAACTCTGCAACTTGTGCTCTTGAATCAGAAAACACTCTACACCTGTGGTTCTCAACCTTCCTAAGGCCATGACCCTTTAATACAGTTCCTCATGTTGTGGTGACCCCCCCACCATAAAATTATTTTCGTTGCTACTTCATAACTATAATTTTGCTAGTGTTCTGAATCGTAATGTAAATATAAGATATGCAGGATAATTTAGGCAACCCCTGTGAAGGAGTCATTCGACCTTCACAGGGGTCGCGACGCACAGGCTGAGAACTCTACACTGTCCCTCCTCTCATTGAAGTTGCAAATTTTTCATCTTCGATTTCTTCTGGATCAGTGGTTCTCAGATTTAACCTGCACTCGAATCACTGACATGGCTTGCTAAGACACAGATTGCTGGGCTCCACACCCAAAGTGTCTGATCTAAAAGTCTGGGGTGGGACAAAGGTTTTGCATTTCTAACAAGTTTCTGGTGATAATGATGCTGCTGGTCAGGGGTCACACTTTGACCCCTGGTATATCAGGGATTTGAGAATTTCTTGTCTAAAGCACCAGAGTTCAAGAGCAGCTATGGAGAACGTATGTCTGTGTTTGGATCCAGTTTATGTACACTGAAATTTGAATTTCATATAATATTCATGTCATAAAATATTGTTCCTTTTTGATATGTTTTAATCACTAAAAAATAAACACTTTCTTAACTTGTAAGTCAGGTAGAAATCAGTGGTGGGCTATATTTGGCCTGTGAGCTACTTACTGCTCATCAATCCTTATTTCATGTCCTTCCCCTGCCCCAGCTGAGCCGGGTCATCTCCCTTTTCCCCCGACTCAGCCTGAGCCTAATAGTTTACCCACTATCAGGAAGATTCCCACCAGCAGGTTGGCTGAATTGCTGGTGAGCCGGCGATTTACTCTCATTAGGCCTAGAAAGTGCTCAGAATAACTCAAAATAACTCTCCTGTTCTTCCAGCTTATTAGCTGCAGCTCCAGCCTGTCTTGGAGCACGCACTTTGTTATATGGGGAGCCAGTCTGTTGTCTCTCTAGTAATGATGTCCCTTCTCTTCTGATAAACATATGCTGACTTTCTTTCGGGGACCTTAATCTCCTCCACTGGTAGTAGCTCTGTGATCTGGAAAAGTTAGGCCAATCAGAGTATATGATTTCCCCTGGTCATAGTCATTAGTTTAGGAGTGAGTCTATGACCTTGTTCAGGCCAATAAAATGTGGAGGGATTTTTGCCAAAGAAATATGAAAAAAGAGTCTACCTGCTCTTCATGGAAGGTTATGGGAAAGACCTCTCAAGACTGTACAACGAGAGAACAAATTCTAGAACTGCTGTAGTCATAAATGCCGTAATGAAAAGAATAAAGGTGAGGCAAAGAGATGGGATGGAGGACAAATCTGAGAAAACTGTACGAGAAATTCAGAGTCCTGGTTACAGCGTGAACTTCTGGGTCAAGCCACACCTGAATCTGTTGGATTACACAGGACTATTCAGTAATTTGAGGCAATATATCCTTGTTTATTGATAAAACAATTCAGGGTAATGCTTTCTCTTACCTGAACATGAAATCATCCTGGCAAGTGGAGTTAGTGCCATCACAGAGTAAGTTTAGTAAAAAATAAAGGATGATCAGGATGCTTGGCTTCTAGTTTCCAACTGGCCCATTATTTACTACATCTCTACAATACTCTGGGCTCTCAAGTCAAAAGAAGGGAGTGAGTGAGATTAGTGGTTTCCAGACATTTTCTAATAGTGAGGACCTGTCTTCAAATTAAGTCTTGCACAGAATTCAAAGAATTGCTATGCAAATGGAAGGTCAAAGCTCTATTTTCTCCCTTCTGCAATCTCATGACTTATCGATGCCTTTGAGGATTATAGTTTGAAAATAAGTGGAAGTGGTGATCTGATGGCTGGAATTAGAGTTAAGAATGCAGGTTTGGTGTCTGACAGACATGAGTTCCCATCCAAACTCTGCTGCCTTCACTCTGTCTGACCCTGGATCAGTTATTTCTCTTACTGAGCTTACTAATCTTCTCTTTCCTCATCTATAAACAGAATAATAACACCACTGATCTCACTCAGTAGTTTCCAGGACCAGGACAGTGTGTGCTGGAAGTCCCCAGCACAGGTCCTGGCACCATGAGAGTGCAAATGTTATCTGTGATTAAGTTTCTTTAGAAAATTCTTTGATTTAAGCAGCCATCAAAAAACTTCATAATCTTTCTCCCCTTTCTTTTGTCTTGTGGGATACACTTCAATTAGGTGTTACACCCAGGAGTAAGGGATAAAAGGACAAATGATGAAACCATTTCTGTGATCTTAATTACCACTAATTTAATGAAACCTTTGGTGTGGTGGAATGAAACAGTTTCTGCCAGTCTGTTATATCAAAAGACTGGGGGGTGGAGGGATTGTCAGGGCAAGCTGGCAGGAATTATAAGCATCCTTTGATTCTCTTTCACATGCTGTTTCTCATTATAAAAAGATGACCTATGACTTATCTAGAAACATCTGGATACAAGGGATCTTCTAAGAACTCTCTTCTTATGAAAGGACTTGAACATATACACAGAACTTGAAAAATAAAAGCATAATTATGACTTTTCAAGCACAGTGAAATGCCACTGGAGTCAAATCTTACGGAGTTTTTCAGGATTTAAAAGCATCACAAAGACATTGCCTGACTTCATTTAGTTGTCCTGTCCTAGTAAGAAGAGGGGAATGTTCATTCAGTTGGCTTCCTGTCAGAGGATGTTATTAGGAGGTGTGCTTGGCAATGAGCTCTTTCTGGATTCTCTGATGGGTATAGAAACAATACTGTGTAATTGTGAGGGTCTCTGGGTTCTCCTGTCTGTTCCCCAAAGGGAATGTGTTCAGCATAGTTTCAAACAGGGAGAATGACATTCAGCTAATTTAACATTTAAGCAAAATGAAGGAAGGAAGGAAGGAAGGGAGGAAAAAAGGAAAGAAGGAAGGAAGGAAGGGAGGGAGGGAGGGAGGGAGGGAGGGAGGAAAAGAAAGGCGTAGGAAAATTACTGAAAAGTTTTTGAAGGTTTTCATGATTATCTCATCATAGTATTGCCATTAATTGATCTTAACTTTGCTTGGTTCAAACCTCCCTGTGTCTATCTCCAACCCAGATTTCAAATACCTGGGGAAAGGATCTGATTGCCTGGGTTGGCCAGGTGTCAGCCACACCGGAAATAATCAGCCTTACGTGGAGCTGTTCTCAGGGATACAGGAAAACTTAGCCTGGTTAACACTCCAAGAGGGTCCAGCACAGAAAACTTGTGCCAACTGCCATTTCTCAAACACATAGGATCCCCATGGAAATGCCAGAGTTGAGAGCAGGGACATAACTTCCAGGAAAAGAAGAAGGACCATTTTTGTTGAATTCAATCATGCTAAAATACTTTTATTTGCTAAAGAAAATTTCCCTTTTTTCTATTTCACATATATTTTCTTCCAGTAAAACTGGGGTGCATGGGCAAGAGCATAGCATATGATTCAGGGTTCTGTATAGAGCCCGGGCAAAGGTCTTACAGGTATAAATTATTTTTATTGGCATTATCTGGAAAAAAGTGCTTCCTCATCTTTTCCTGCTAGATATCCCGAGTGTCCAAATTCTAGCTCTGATTTAATTTCCGTTTTCTAGATAGAGCACTTCTTTGCTAAGCACCTGAACCCATCATGTAACGGCATAATGATTCGGCCCCGTGAATGCAGATTTGTTTCATTGCTGGATGCTCAGCACTTGAATCTCTTTCCTGTATCTGAGGATTCTGTGTGAATCTTGGTGGAAAATAAGGCCCTTTCTCCCCTACAGAAACCCATAGAGAGGACCAGAAAGTTGCTTTACTTGCTTGCTTGGCAGCTTGGAGATCTGATCTTGATCTATAAGATCTGAAGAAGAGTATGAGATCTGAGCTTGATCAATAAAAATTATCAGTGGAATAAGCTAAAATATTATTACCAGTTCTTCATCCATTCTGTGACCATGACCTTTGCTGTCTGACTTCATGGCTCTTTTTGCCAAAAGTGGAACAGATTTCACTGCCCCTTAACTTCGGGTCTGCCATATGATTTGCCTTTGCTGATGGCGTGTTAGCAGATGTGATATTGCAGAGGTTTGGAACATACCTACACAGTTTGACTTGCCACCTGCAACTTCTGCCATCACCACGAGAAATGTCAGGCCACTTGCTGGTCCAACAGAGGAATGAGAAACTGAATGAAGCCCACCCTTAAGCCTGGGGCTAAGTGCAGGCAAGCACAGCTTAGATCAGCTAATTCCCAGCTGACCCATAGACAAATGAGCAGGAGCAAATTATTTTAAGCCAGTGAACTTTGGAGTGGTTTTGTTATTTAGCACTAACGTGGCAATTGTTGACTGATACACTTGATCTTGGAACTTTGAATCTGTAGCCCTATTGCAAAGGAACAGAGATGGTATAGAACTTATTTATCCACAGTAACTCCCAGTGAACGCATCACACTTCAGGGACAAGTGGTGGAGTGCCAGGGAGGAGTTCAGTGTTCCACAGTGGCATTAACTTGGCCAAGGTTTCAGTAACCCAGCTTCCCTATGTTCTCTGATTTCCTTCCTTGATTTGGCAGCCTTTGGGTTGTTTTTATGAGATAACTGATATCCTTCCAGTACATTTATTTTCTGTTGAATTTCACCTGGGTCAGTGTCTGCTACTTGCAAATGAGAGCCCTGTCTGAATCAGCCTTTAAGTTTCATAGGAAGTAGAGGATTAGGAAAAGCAGAGAGTGAAACTGGCCAATAGTGGAGATAGGAGGGTCATTAGTCCATGGATCCGCAGTCCTGGGGACAGGGTGTAGGGGAGAATTTCTCCATAGAGTAAGCAGGATTTCCATGTCATGCCTCTGATAACTTTCACCAGTTCTTATTTTCACATAGAATATGTGAGTAATTGGGTAGGTGAGTGAGCTATGATTCAAAAGGATTGATCAACGTTTATAGACCGGTGAACTATGCTCATTAAGAATCTGCCGACTAATAACCTGAACCTCGTTGACACTTCTATTCATTTTCTAGTTGTTGATACTCCCTTCTAATATTCTAAGAACTCTTAGTAAGGAAAGGTAGAATAAATCATTAAATGAGAAAAAGTTCCAATCAATAGACATAAATTCTGTATCATACGCTTCTTAAACACGCCATTCTTCAACCTGGTTTCAGTAACTAACAGACTTATACAGAAAACACTCTTGGATGTCAAAGCCATATTTAACTACTACAGAATCATTCATGCACAGATTTTCTTACTAAGAATTGTGGAGATAAGTATAAACATTGTTTTTTACTACTTGTTTTTTTGTCTGGCTCTTGAACATGCTTCAGTTTTTCATGAGCCTCAAAGTGTACATAATTGAATGGCATAATAAATGCCAGATTCTCTAGTATTTTATAAGGTACATAAAGTGAATGTTTGCCATTATTGTACTAAGCCAGAAAATCAGAGGAATTTCTAAAGTTGATGTTCTTTGTGCCATGCAATCCCAAATAGATGCCCACCAGTTTGTTTAAAATAGATGAGAGCTTCGTCACTCAAAAAATAAACTAATTAACTTGGCATTAATTGTATACTTAACACAAGACATTTGTTTTTGGAAATTGGATCACACTCACTCTTGTATATGTAGAACTTCATTGACTAGTATATACATTTTAAGTTTATTATCTTTTGCCTTTACACAAAACTCTTGGCAGACTCTTCTTAATGCATGTATTTTGAAGATAACTGAGTCTGTTTCTTGTCAGTTCTAAATTTAAATGATTTGCTTTTCTTGGTGGTTGAAAATGCTTTAAGTCAGAGCACTGGGGGGAAATTCACTCCATTTGTGCTTCTTCAAAGAACTAAGAATTTACATGAGAGATGAAAGTTTACTAAATACTGTGCACATTCTGGGTCTCCAAAGGCAAATAAGGAGTGACCACCCTTAAATACTTTTAATTTATATGAAACATCCGGCTTGAGAAAGTGAGTGTGGGAGAAAGAAAAGGGAAATAGAGCTACAGGCTCAGACAGAAAATGACAAAGGCCTTTTATGTTCTCATGGGAATGAAACAAAGAGGAAAAAAAATCAGTGGAGCAAGTTGCAATGAATCTCATGATCTGAAATATCAAGCATAAATTAAAAAAAGGAGGTTATGAAATTCAAATGTACATACTTCCCATTTATTTGATCATATATTTTTACCATAATGAAACACAGATTTAAAAAAACAAAAGGAAAGGTCTATGTCCTGAAGAAAAATCACGACTACCACGTTGGTGTATGTTTTATAGTCTTTTCTTGCAGATATGTATGCGTGTCCATATATGCAAACAGGACTTTTTGCACTAAGGGATTACATTTTATAAAGTACTTTGTAACATGATTTTATCACTAAATACATTATGTATATCCTTTTATTTTGGAAGTTTGCTTTTGATATGCATTTAATGGCTGTGTAAATCATTTTTTAGCATAAAATATGAATACATTCTATCAAAAATTTCTATGAATCGATCTTGTACAACTTCCACTATGGCAATGGAACTGCAGCACTAGGGCACTTTGAATGAGAAAAAGCTGAAAGCAAAGGCTGCATGGCGGACAGGCTACATGAAGGACAGGCTGCATGGCAGACAGGCTGCATGGGAGACAGTCTGCATGGCGGACAGACTGCACGAGGGACAGGCTGCACTAGGGACAGGCTGCATGGGAGACAGGCTGCATGAGGGACAGGTTGTACGGTGGACAGGCTGCATGGTGGACAGGCTGCATGAAGGACAGGTTGTATGAGGGACAGGCTGCACGGTGGACAGGCTGCATGAAGGACAGGTTGTATGAGGGACAGGCTGCACGGTGGACAGGCTGCACGGTGGACAGGCTGCATGGTGGACAGGTTGTATGAGGGACAGGCCTCATGAGGGACAGGCCGCATGAGGGACAGGCTGCATGGTGGATAGGCTGCGTGAAGGACAGGTTGTATGAGGGACAGGCTGCACGGTGGACAGGCTGCACGGTGGACAGGCTGCACGGTGGACAGGCTGCACGAGGGACAGGCCGCATGAGGGACAGGCTGTATGAGGGACAGGCCTCATGAGGGACAGGCTGCATGGTGGACAGGCTGCATGGTGGACAGGCTGCATGATGGAACCAGGAGTGCTTAGCTTAGTTGAAACGCTGCAGCACGCCCAAGCTCGCTTTTCAAGCTCCTGTGTCTGTCTCTATTACTTTCGAGATAACCTAATTTCTTTTGCTCAGCCTCAGGACCATCAGTTTCCACAGTGAAAATTTTGGGAATATAGTTTCCCTTCTCCATTTTGTTTAGTATCTTGCAGTGTTTAACAGAATTAGATTCAAATACAGTTCCCCAGCAGCTGGTCCCTCCCCCAGTGCATACAGATACTAGATCCAAGGATTCATGGTGGGGGAAGAGAACTATTTAAAATGCATCATGATCTACTTTACTAAAGATTTATAAAATACAAAGGCAAAGCTTTTAAAAGGTGTAATTTTTGGTTAAAAGTACGGTGGAGTGGAAAGATATTTCCAAGTGACCCTGAATAATTAGAGGTAAGCAGTCAGCTCTTTCACCTACATATACTTACTGTGAAGGGAAGACTTGTACATGCAGATTCAAGTAGAAACTTAGGGTAGCCAGTTAGTACAAGAGGACATTAATGTTATTTGTGCCATCGTTCTTTTATATATGTTTTATATAATTGTTTCCAGAGTGAAAACAATTTAAGTATCCAATAACAGGATGTAGGTTAAATAAAGCATATTCCACAGTGGCGTACTCTAATTTGAGAAGAGATCTTTGTAATATACTGGATTTTTTTTGTTTTGTTTTGTTTTTGTGAGACAGAGCCTCACTTTGTTGCCCTCGGTGGAGTGCCGTGTTGTCATAGCTCACAGCGACCTCAAATTCTTGAGCTCAAGTGATCTTCTTGCCTCAGCTTCCCAAGAAGCTGGGACTACAGGTCTTCATCACAATGCCCAGCTAATCTTTTCTATTTTCACTAGAGACCGGGTCTCACTCTAGCTCAGGCTGCTCTTGAACTCCTGAGCTCAGGCAATCCACCCACCTCAGCCTCCCAGAGTGCTAGGATTATAGGCGTGAGCACTATAATATATTGTTAAATAGGGGGAAAAAGGCGGCTACAAATTAGCACACACTATTTTATCCCATTTTGTAAAAAGAAATTACGTTTTATTGTCACATGTGTATCTTTACCTGACTCATTAATGGTGGTTATTTCAGGTTGGCAAGATTGCTGGAAATCTTTATTTTATTCTTTTTGTTTCTATTCTCTTTTTTAAATTAAATGATAGCTGCGTACGTTAATGTAGCCATGGGGTACAGTGTGCTGGATTTATATGCAATTTGAAATATTTTCATCAAACTGGTTAACACAGCCTTCATGGCATCCTCTTATTGTGTTAAGACATTTATATTCTACATTTAGAAAGATTCACATGTACCCTTGTAAGATGAACCACAGGTATGGTATTTTATTCTTTTTGTGTATTTGCATTTTCGGAATTTCCTATAGTTCATAGATTTTAGTTTTGTCAAGAAAAAAAATTACATTATTTTTAGGTATGGGATTGAAAATAGGAACATCTCTCGTTTAGTGACTCAGTGTGCTAGGGTGATTGATGGTAGCTAAGGGGAGCGGCACGCGTGTGCTGCACGAGTCACGCAAGTACAAGCGCACAAAGGCACGGAGCAGAGGGAAATGCACAATTGAAGGCCTATTAGTAATTTTCTCTATTTCCCCCCTTGTCTTCTTTCAAGTTCATGTGGGTATTTCCCTTTGCATAGTGTAGGCAGTTAGTTGATTTTGCTGATGGAAGTACGCAGTGAAAGAAGCACATGTTCCATGAATGTTTCCCACTGAAGTAACCACTGTGGTCATCACAGAATGTTTCCTGTGACTCTTCAAAAGGACCAGAAAGAGCCCTCACATAATTTCTGGGAAGGTAAATTCCTCGGTACATGTCACAAATGTAGAATTTCTAGCTGCACTGGGATTTCGAAGAACATACCTGGAAAGAAAAACAAAAACAAAAACAAAAACAAAAGAATCTTAATTTTCTAAGAGTTCTTTGTCCACGTTTAACCAAATGAGAAAAAAAAAAGTGGAACCATTGGAGGGCAGTTAATAATACAGGGCAGTTGTTGGTTTGCAGAGTTGGGAAGACTTCTGGAGATGTTCTACCCAAACCCAAGGAGGATGAGACTTATCCCTAAATTCTGTGTCTACCATATGGGTTGTGGCCCCCCTTATCACTTTCCCATCATGTAAATGGAGAAGGAAAATTCAGTTTCTTAGGCTGAAGTTCTGTGCCTATTATTTTCTCATAATGCCTTTAGACATTTGTGCCAACTATGTATGCTTTAGTGAAAGGAAGAAGTGGGAGTGGGAATGTGTGACCTTTGACTAGATTATGTGAATAAGAATACTAACTATCTCAGGGTGGTTTTGATTTGCATTTCTCTGATAATTAGGGAGGATGAGTATTTTTTCATATGCTTGTTAGCCATTCATCCGTCTTCTTTAGAGAAAATTCCATTCATTTCTCTTGCCCATTGATGTAGAAGATTATTGGCTTTTTTTGGGTTGTTGCTTAATTTGAGTTTTCTGTAGATGCTAGTTATCAGGCTTTTGTCTGATTCATAACATGCAAATATCTTTTCCCATTCTGATAGTTGTCTATTTGCTTTGGTTCTTGTACAGAAGCTATTCAGTTTAATTAAGTCCCATTTGTTTATTTTTGTTGTTGCTGCAGTTCCTGCTGCGGTCTTCCTTATAGTCTTTCCCTAGGGCGATAACTTTAACTGTTTTCCCTACACTTTCTTTGAGAATTTTTATTGATTCATGCCTCAGATTTAGATCTTTTATCCATCTTAAATCAATTTTAGTGAGTGGAGAAGGTGAGGGTCCCAGTTCTCAGTTCTTGTGATGCTTTACTAAGAATGTATTTCAACTCCATCCAAATTAATACAAAAGATGTAAAGTCATTATCCTTTTTAGTAGCTGTATAGTATTCCACGGCATACATATATCACAGCTTGTTAATCCATTCCTGGGTTGGTGGGTATTTAGGTTGTTTCCACAATTTGGCAATTGTAAATTGAGCTGCTATAAATAGTCTAGTGCAAATGTTTTTATGATAAAATAATTTTTTTCTTTTGGGTAGATGCCCAGTACTGGGTTTGTAGGATCAAAGGGGAGGTCTAGTTTGAGTTCTTTGAGGATTCTCCATACTTCCTTCCAAAAGGGTCTTATTAGTTTGCAGTCCCGCCAGCAGTGTAAAAGCATTCTCTTCTCTCCACAACCATGCCAGCACCTGCAGCTTTGAGTCTTTGGGATGTGGGCCATTCTCACTGGGGTTATTCAATTCTGATATGAGAATAATTGATGCTAGTACATGGTGGATGGAGGAGGGTGTGGGTCCATGGTGTGTGACATACCTCTTGGGGGTGTGACACTATTAATAGAGGGACTTCACCCAGGAAACACAAGCAGTATAACCTGGTTCACGGTACCCTCAATGATTCTCCAACAATTAAAAACAAACAAACAAAATACTAAATAGATGCACTCAGTGATATTTGTCACCTTCAAAAGAAAGCTAAATGTAAGAATTAGGAACTTATTTCAGTTTTGAGCTCAAAATGTTTATTTTCTGAGTCAGTTTCTCTAGATTTCCATGACTAATTAAAAGATGACAAATTTGGATGGAGCTGAAATGGCCCCTATGGATTAGAGTAGGGAGTGTTATTATGCTTAAGCAGAAGGAAAACGGCAGAGCTAGTGATACACGACTCAAGTAATTGCAGGCCCTGTACCGTCTGCCGCTCACACACTCCAGCACCAGCTCACCAATACCTTCCAATGACCATTATTTCCTTGTAATTCCATTGGGTGTGATATCCAGAGTGTCCAAGATCATCTATCATTTTGTTGGACTTCTTCACAGCCTCTCTGTTTCCTGGCTGAGTTATTTATGTATCATTATTCCACATGGGAAAGCCCAGCTGTTAAAGTTTTAGAATTGGGAATAAGAGCACATTTTTATTAGATCTTTCATCTTGTCTACAGTGTGTTATTCTTGGTTTAAATAATGATAACAGCATGCCAGATCCTCTGCTATAACTCACTCCCCTCTACGTGCTTTTGGGGAAGCAAAATGGCCTTTCCTACCTTTGGGGTTTGGGAAGGGGCTTATATCTAAGTATAAAATCAGTGTGTGGGATTGGACAGTCACCTGTTGAGTTTGAAGTCATCTGCCTGTGGTGGGCACTGCAGAGGTAAAAACCAGAGAACTAGGTTATAACTTGTGTCAGCAAGAGGATGACAGGAGAAAGAAAAAAAAAGAGTAGTTTGGAAGCTTAGAAAGTTTAGAGCACAGAAGAAAAGTGGTACTATTTAAAACCACAGATGAAGAAGCAAGTTTATAACGGAAGATAAAGAATTCTGTTTTGAATATGTTAAATTTTGAGTTGCTGGGAAGAGATCAAGGCACAGTGATTTTTGTAATGTGTCAACTTGGTCTGGTTCAACTGCATTCCCTAGAATTGACCTTCTTGTAAAGCTCTGGTTAGTGCCGACCACAAGGCAGAGTCTTTGGTGAAATTTGTTCCCCAGAGATGAAGGGCAATCATTTTGTAGCTCATTCAGGATGTCACATTAAGCAGCAGATGGGCCTACAACTACTCTCCCCTTCCCTCCTTTAGCCTGATCCCCGGTCAGACTGGCCTCCTCTGACCACACCATGTTTGGGAGATAGACAAGACTCTACCTTGTGAACTGGGAATGACAAAGGGATTAATTTTTCTGTTCTTAGAGGGGCCTAAAGGTTATTCTGAGTTCTATCCCCATTCTTTTTTTTTCAAGGCAGGTCTCAATAGTTTTCTGTTAAAAGATTGAATTAAGACTTCTTTCAAGATGCTTGAAAGATGTGATGGAAATGCTTTAAAAAAAAAAAGGAAAGAGTACTATTTCTATTAAATAAAATCAAAAGGAATAGACTGTCTTCTGCTTTTCTCGAGCCTGGTCATTGTATGGTGATTACTTGCAATAGCTCTGTAACTTAAATTTCCAAGGTCAAATCTTTTGGTGTTAATTTGAGACTACAGATCATTTTTTATACTTGGTGTACTGCAAAGATTCTTTCTTTGATGCTAGCTTTCTTGAAATCCTTCATGCCTTATTTCTTTTTAAACAGTTCAGTATCTTTGCTGGTATTTAGCCTAGACTCAGATTACTAAGTCTAAAAAACTTCAAAAAAGTTGAAGTGACTGATGAATTATAGCTTTTGGCACTTTGGGAATAAACCCTGGGCTTACACATTTGCTCTTAGGCTACTTTCCTTGTCCGAGTTCACACAGTAGTGTTTGGGGATGGCGCAGCTTTTTTTTTTTTTTTTTTTTGAGCCGGAGCCTCAAGCTGTTCCCCTGGGTAGAGTGCCATGGCATCACAGCTCACAGCAACCTCCAACTCCTGGGCTCAAGCGAGTCTCCTGCCTCAGCCTCCCAAGTAGCTGGGACTACAGGCGCCCACCACAACGCCTGGCCATTTTTTTTTGGTTGCAGCCATCATTGTTGTTTGGCGGGCCCGGGCTGGAGATTCGAACCCGCCACCTTAGGTGTATGTGGCTGGCGCCTTAGCTGCTTGAGCCACAGATGCCGAGCCGATGGCGCAGTTCTTGAGTGCTCTCATCCTCCCCAAGTGTGTGAAGTGACCTACCGTCACTTCAATATTTATGTTTTTTCCCCCTCTCTTGCAGCAGACGAATCTGTTTATGCTTAACTATATTAATATTAACCATCTGAATTAAGAACCGATCTTGCCTTTCTGGATATATTAAATTCCATGATCATTAAATGAAGACATTTTGAATTCTGACTTGTTAGAAATCAGAAATCTAGCAATTTTCCTATATAACCGTACATTCATTGTTTGTAAAATGGAGCACTGAGGAAGGTTGCAGCATACAGTGAAGGAAACAACTAACATACTGTCTTTCTACTTTTACCTTAAAATATTTTTTGAGACTGAAACCTAATTCAATATTTAGTTGGCATAATTCATTTGGTTAGATGAATTCTTTCCAGTGACACGCCTTTGTTCATTCAGTTATGGGAAGATAACAGTAGGAAGACCATGTTCTTTAAAGCAAGGCACGTGCTTTTTCATATTTCTCAATAAATAGGATGATAGTATAAATTGACTGAATAATCGTCTCTATAGGCACTGCTCACAAACACATTTTGGACAAAAGGTTGAAAATTGTCAATAACTATCATTTTCATTCAGAATCAGATTTTGATCATGTCTGGTAGATTTAAAGACTTCGTATCTAAAGCAAGTCACATAGGCTATTGAAAGCTTAGTTGAAGAAACAGCAACATAATAAACACCTTTAAGATACAAAAAAAAAAAATAAATCCTAAAACTAACCTGGCTAGTCACGAATTAAAATGCAGGTGAAAGAAACAAACTTTCTCTATTCCTGTCTTGCTAAAGAAGGTGGCTATTTTCAAAGCTCTAAAAATTGCTTTCACTCATTTGACAATCATACAAAACTGGGATGCTTGAGAGTTCATTCTTTTATTACACACTAGACATATGAACTAACAAGAAATCGGGATTGTCTGTACTCTAGAATCACAGGAAATATATTTCCAAATCCCCCTTCTGCCTGATGTTGGCAAAACATTTCAGATTAGTACTTTGGGATTAGTTTGGGGCAAGGCAGTATATAAATAACATAATTATGAAGCCATTTTTCAGAAGTGAGTAGTGATTTTTGTATTGAGAATAAGAAGGTGTTCACAATGCCATTAGGTACATGTTCCGAACATCTACTATCTATTGACCAAAGAGTACAGAGTGGTCCCTGAGAATCTTCCACTGTTTTCAGCTTCCTATGATCTAATAACTTGTCCAAGGCTTTAAAAATGGAGCCCTTGCTTATTGGAAATGTTTTTTGCACCCAGGAAATGACAATGCAATTACATCTGTTTCTTGTACTGGTACGTGCTTTAACATTCATGGCTGCTTGGGTATCAATGGATTCTGAGCTGTTAACAGTTCCTAATAATACTGACCTGACTAGTTATTTTTCTGTACCTTAGTATACTCTTAGACTCCTAGTCCAAAACAGAGTGGGCATGGAGATATTCAAACTTGTTTACACATACACCAAGGAAGTATTTTTGTTTTTTGTCCTTAAGCACTTTTGTGTTAGGCAGGTGGGAATACATAGTCAACTTCAATCCTGACGTAGTAAAGGGAATGAGAAAAATACAAGACCATTTAGGATCTCATCTCTGTCCACCCTTCTAGGTTCATGTGTTAATATTTCCGAGTGGCACAGCCAGGTACTCCTAGACTTGAGCAACACCACTGGCTTCTGCACAGTGTTTCTCACATTCAGCTTTAGCACTCCTCCTCCAGAATGAAGTTCACACTCTGACTGAATTGACACCCTTTTGTTTTCTTCTAGAATCCTGAGGATCACCTACCCATACGTAACTTCACTCCTCTCATCTCCTACATTATGAACTAGTCTGGGGAAGAAACTCTGTGCCTGTCTTTCTATCTTCAATAATAATACTGTATGCACTCTATTATTTCCAGAAATGGTGAAAGGAGGGATACATTCCACTTACAATTTTATTTTCTACAAATTAGGTGAATTTCTGTTTACTTTTGATTTTTTAAATTAGGAAAAACCATTTCATTCAAACCTCTCTTTCTGCCCAAGATAAAACTAGCCTAATCATTTTCTTTGATGATGGAATCTATTTCATATTACAGATACTATTGTCCCTAGTGTGTAAGAGCTATTTTGATTTTGAACATGTAAGAGCATTTAGGATAATGCCTGACTCAGTACAAGGTCTCATAAGACATTGGACTAGATCCTCAACTTTTTTAAGCCACAGAGAGAATTCAACAGACTATGTGGCCTTTTCACTGACCATTTTTTAAGACTGCCTAGAAGATGTGCCACTAGCACAGATGAAGCCAATGAGGTATTGAATATTAGCACCACAAACATTCCAGAAGAGATAGAATCAAGATTCTGAAGCTAGGCGAGGCAGAACAATTGATCAGGGCAAGCTGGGATCCCATCAGGCCTGCAAGTCTGCATGACAGAGCTGTCCATCTGATGCTTACGTCCATCTGTAACCCTCTTCTGCATCTCACCACCCAGCCAAGACCATTGGAGGAATATCTGAATATTCTGTGGGTTTAAAACCACTGTTACCATCTTTAGAATTAGGTAACAGAGAGGTCAGTGGTATTCTTTGGAAAAAATACATTGAAGAAAATGCTAATTACTTTTCTATGTAGATACTGTGCCTTTCCTCCATCTCCCAAAGAGCTTGTTTCAAAAGGTCAGAATGGATGGGGTTAGAAGTCATCTGCCTCCCACTCAGTTACACAGCAAAAAGTTTTATGTATTACCACAGTGTCCCAAAGAAATTATTTCCTATCTACTTTGCATCTGTCTCCTTTAAATTGCCAATTACCAAATGTCTTAGAACTGATTATCTAGAATATTCTTCCCCTTTTCATATTAGATTTGCATAGGCATATACAAAAATTAGTTGACACAGCTTTTAGAAAATCCAGTTGGCAGCAGTGCTGGACAACAGATGGCCAACTAGAAATTAGACCCAGAAAGGTGACTTACTCAGCATGGATATGCTGACAAGAGCCCTATATTTGGGATATTCTGAAAATCCTTGACCTAATGTAAAACCCAAGAGACAGTTCAGAGTAGGGACAATTATCATAACCTGATTCCCTGTCTAAAGAAAACATACCACTTTTAACTAGCCAGGAACATGCCAACATATAAAATAAATGCATTTACAGCCTACAATAGCTCTTTTGTAGAAAACAAAAATATAACCAATCCCTGGCCCCCCAAAACAAAAGAGCAACACATACTAGGGTTTTGTTTCCCAGAATTAATTCCAAGTGGCTTCAAGTATTTCTTAAAATTAGGTGGCTTTCAGTCCCATACTTTGTTTCTACATGTAATTTTTGTCTAAGATTTAAATTTCTCTTAGCTTTGAAATTTTAACTGAATTTCAGTTGCACCTTAAGAAATGTTAACCATAAACTTGTAACTGCCCTATTATAAAATTTTTAAGTCATATTCCCAGTATTCCTCTTGTAGACTACAAGTTGCTGAAGCTGTTCTTTTATTATCAAAGCTCAGTGACACTTATGCTATATATATGAATAAGCAGACTTGAAAACTGTTTATCACGTACAAAGTTACACAGGAGATTCCAGTTCAAGTTGATAGAAAACACATAAACTAGATTTGAAGTACTCTATTAAAAAAGAAAACAAAAATACCATTTTAGGGGAGCAACTGAAATAGATATTCATTTCTGAAGACACTAAAAAAAAGAAAAAAAGAAAAACACTTCTCAGACTATAATTCTATAATTATTCTATTTTACTCTTTTCATTCTGAGAATGTTCTTTTTCACAAAACAATAGCTAGCTGGTAAAACTTAGGCTTTTCACATTCACCTACACATACTTTTATCATCTACCCTTGACATTTATCTTCTTACTTAAGAATTGAATGGGCTTATTTTAAGTATGTTTAAACACCTGTAATAAACTTTAGAAATAACTAAGAGTAGAGGTACACTGGTTAATGATCAAAATGGTGTGTCCAGAGGAAAAGCAAGCATTATTAATATAAACGCAATCCCTACCAACACAAATTGAACCATTTTTCCTCAATAACAAATACAGTCCAAAATTGGTCTCACTCTAAAAAGATTTATCATTTCCAAAGCTTAACAAAAAGAATTTAAGTAATTTGCTATTTTCTTTTCTACTGTGCCTTAGAGATACCTCATTCACAACTGGTGTCTGAAACAAAGAATGACATGCGCACGATGTCATTCTGTAGTGACAGTACGGAGGCTGATCCTTACAGATCACTGAACTCCGAGTAGTAAATGGTGACATCTTCATTATTTATATAGAACTTTGGTCCAATAACACACAAATAGAGACCAGCATCTGGAGATTTATCTCCTTCCATGTCTGGGGATAAAGGATTAACTGTTCTTTCCATTATTTTCTGCAGGTAAGTCCTTGTTCACACGGAAATCTGATGGCACTTCAATTCTGGCATTTTCCAAGCTACTGGATGAAGAGGATGCTGAAGGCCATCACTAAACAGCACGCTGCAACATAAGGACTTTTCCGTTCACCTGTTGAGAAAAAAGGAGATATTTATTTTGACTGAGTGGCTAGTCTGGACCGTGCTAAGGTTATTACTCACTGTAGGAAAAGTGACAAATACGAAATCAAGATAAAGTTCTTGCACACGAGGTCCACACATTTGAGGGCAGGGCGCAAAACAAGAAACTAGATGCAACATAACAGAGTCCAGTACAGAATGCACTAGCTAAACTGTATCAATTAGTTTCACAGATTTAGAAAACCCTGTGTCATTCTTGTGCCACTGCATATATTCAACATTAGAAAATATAGCCCAGAATGTAGGACAGATCAAAGAGAAATGACCTCAACTTAGTTGAGACCAGAGAAATACTGTTGATTTCATATAAAAAGAAAAATTTTCCACCTTTAAAAAGAAATCCAACATACAATTGTTAGCCACAATTTTTTTCCTGCCTGGTATTAATTTATGACACTTAAAGGAAGAAAGGAAGGGAAACATTCATGGATGAAAATAAACGAAGGATGGTCAATACAGTTCCATTTTTAAAATGGACACAAAATAACATGCTCATGAAGAGGAGATAAATCTCCAGATGCTGGTCTCTATTTGTGTGTTATTGGACCACAGTTCTATATAAATAATGAAGATGTCACCATTTATAACTCTGGGTTAGAAATGTAGAACTAGAAACAACCATTTCTGCATGAGTCAATTTTTCACACGAGCTTAAGGAGTATTATGCTGGGAGACGTTTCTTTGCATGGAGTAATTCTGAAGTCGGCTTGTGAAAAAGTCTCGCAAACAGAGAGACATCCCGTGGCTGCGAGTTACTCACATTCACCTTGTTCTTTCCTTTGTTATCAGTAATTGCAAGGCTGTAATAATTCATAAGGCACCAGGCATTTATATGCTGCCTCAAGGGCAGCTTAAGAAGAACCAAACAAACTACTTCTAGAAATAATCTTGGGTACTTCCTGGTACCCTCTAGGAGAGACGGTGTATATTTCCCTTCCTTGTGTTTCTCTATGATGTTTAAAATCAATTCTTTCCCAGTTTCGCATAGTAAGCTTAGTTAACTAGCACTGGACCAATGACTAAAATTCTCATAGTTGTATTCTCTTTCGCAACTTCCTCAATGAGCTCACACAGCCATAGTTTATAGGTTTACATATCTGTGTCTGCTCGATGACAACTTCTATAGAAAATATTATACACATACACAGAATGCAAACATTTGGTGCTTTCTGAAAGTGTTTTTTCTATCCATAGACATTTAATGGACTGCATTCCAACTAAAGGAATGCCCTGACAGTGAGAGAAACTGTTTTTATACTACCACCACCTCAACTGAAAAAAGGAAATCTATTAAAATTAAAAAAATCTTGGGTTACAAGCTTAAACAATGCTAATTCTTTTAGGATAAAACCCCCAAGTCATCAAACAAAACCCCCCCATTTGTACACAAATTCAGGTCGGTTTCATAAGCAAGTGTGTCACTCTTATTAGGGCTGGACATTCTCCTTGTTTAATATAGTCTTATTAAGTACCCAACGGAAGAAATTAATCCTTTCCTAAGTCTTCCATCTGGTGGAAATTAGTTTTTGAGGAAGTTCTTCCCTTCTTCAACCTCAGACTCAGAATGCCGTAATTTACATATGGGTCTCATTTTCCTGGTTTTAATTTTCTTAAAAGAGACTGCCATGTGGTAGAGCTAAACATCTTTGGTTGAACTTGGGTAAGAATGTTACTTCTTGTCTGGTTTTAGGTCTGTCTAAGTGAATGTAAACCAGTCGCTGTAATGTGATGTGAAATGTAAGATGATGTGGCTGGGTCTCTTCCCACTGAAACTGCATCCTTTCTCTGTGGCTACATTCCGTGTCAAGGTAAGAGAGAAGCGTGCACTTGAGAAAGCAGCATATCAGCATCAACATTTTCTAAGCCACGTTGCCAAAAGGAAAAGCTAATGCTTCCACGTAATTGGCAAGAATGAACACTTAACTGAACTATTCAACCTATGGCATCCCTATGGTCAAGAGAGAAAAATGGAAATAAATGAACAAAGAAAAAAGAAAAGGCACTATTTACAATTATACATGAAGTATATTATTCATATGAAATCATTAAGAAAGTTACAAACTAGATGTCTCAAACTTTTAAGCATACTCTCTTTAATAATTGTGCTCAAAGGGTCACTTGAGTTGACTACTGAATGGAGCTGCATATATTTTTGTCATTAAATAAAACAGATTTAAAAACCCTTACTACTTACTACTGGCTTGGTGCCTATAGCTCAGTGAGTAGGATGCTGGCCACATACACCGAGGCAGGTTTGAGCCCCGCCCGGGCCAGCTCAACAACAACAACAACAACAAAAAAAAAATGGCCAGGTGTTGTGGTGGGCACCGGGAGTCCCAGCCACTTGGGAGGCTGAGGCAAGAGAATTGCTAAAGCCCGAGTCTGAGGTTGCTGTGAGCTGATGCCATGGCACTCTACTGAGGGTGACAGCTTGAGACTCTATCTCAAAAACAAACAAAAAAAATAGCAAATAAAATAAAATCTCTTACTACTTTTTTGTGCATTGGCAACTTAATGATAACACCAAGATGAAAACAGCCTCCTAACGCCAGACTTGCTCTTCCCTTCTGCTCTCTCTGCAGATCATCTGCGGTACTCTCACCACTCTGTTCCTTGGTAATACTCTTACTTCCCTTTCGGGGGACTTGCCTCCGAAGCACACAGTTTGTTTTATATACATATATTTAAATTTACCACTAGCTATGAGTATTAGCCTGCTATTTTGTCTCTTTATCTTTCTTTTCTTAGGTCTTTTTGAAGGGTGTAGGATTTCTTCTGTTATCCCAAGGTTTGTAGCTGTGTGCAGGACTGAGTGCCAGATAAATGTGCACCACAAACCTTTGTAAATCTAGGTCAGGCCTTCTCAGCTACACTACTATTGCTACCTTGAGCTGGATAATTATGCTGCAAGGGACTAACCTTGCATCCCAGAAAGTTAAGCGATATCCCCGACCTATACTCACTATGTCCTTCAGCCCATTTGTGACAATCACAACTGTCTTGCTAAATGCTCCCTGACTGACAACTACTCATCTGGAATATATTTGTGCTTTTACCAATTTAAAGTCAATTATCCTTCTTGCAAAAGAAAGATTTCCAGGGTTATCTCTGTATAGAGAATAAACTATGAGAGAGAATACTGGGAAGAAGAGTTTAGTAAGCTAAAAGCACACTGGTATCTCTGGAAGATAAAGCCTGTCTCAGGAGTCACGATATTGGAATGAGGGCCTTGAAAGGAGTACTTTCATGTGAAGCCCTTTATTCTTATACTATCATTTTCTACAGCACAAAAACTGAAAGGCTAAAGAATCTGTGATCTCATCATCATAGACTTAGAAAGGGCTTCTGGATAATTTAGTATTAGGCGTACAACTTCCCCCATTAATGAGTCTGGCCTATCATTAAAAGCTCAAGGGAAGAAAACCTACTGTGTAAATGATTTCAATGGCAAATAACACATGAATCTTAGGAGATGCTTTAATGTATTGAAGTCTAGTTTATGCTATAAGTATCTTCAGACGTTGTATCAATACCCAAGTCTTCTTTAGAAAAAGTCTTTTAAGTATCAACATACCTCATTTTATGGAGCTTTGTAGATGTTCTGTTGTGTTTTTAAAAAACAAATTGAAGGGTTATATCAACGCTGCATCAAGCAAGTCCATCGGCACTATTTTTCCAACAGCATGTAGTTACTTTATGTCGCTGTGTTCTATTTTGGTAATTCTCACACAATTTCACCCTTTTTCCTTATTATTGCATCTGTTAGAGTGATGTGTGATCAGTGATCTTTGATAGTGCTATTGTATTTGTTTTGGGGTACCATGAATTGTACCCATGTAAGAATGCACACTTAACTGATAAATGCTCCACTGACTGGCCATTCCCCCATCTCTTGGCCTTCCTATTCCCTGACACACAACAATACTGAAATCAGTGCAATTATAATAACCCTACAATGGCCTCTCAGGGTTCAAGTAAAAGCAAGAGTTGTATGTCTCTCTGTTTAAACCAAAAGCTAGAAATGATTAAGCTTAGAGAGGAAGGCATGTTGAAAGTCAAGACAGGCCTAAAGCTAGGCCTCTTTTATTAAACATAGCTAAGCTATGAATGCAAAGGGAAAGTTCTTGAAAGAAACTAAAAATGCTACCCCAGTGAATACCTAAATGATAAGAAAGTGAAACAGACTATTGCTGATATGAAGAAAGTTTCAGTGGTCTGGATAGAAGATCAAATCAGCTATGATATTCCCTTATGTCTGAAGTTGGTGAAGGTTGGCTCATGAGGTTAAAAGTACAAGGTTAATCAGCAGGTACTGATGGAGAAACTGTAGCAAGTTATCCAGATGATCCAGCTACATCATTGATGAAGGTGGCTGCACTAGACAATACATTTTCAATGTAGCCAAAACAGCTTTCTATTGGAAGAAAGCATCTAGGACGTTAGAGAAGTCAATGTCTGGCTTCCCAGATTCAAAGGGCTGCTAACCCTCTTGTGAGAGATTAATACAGCTGGTGACTTTAAGTTGAAGCCAATGCTCATCTACCAACCTGAACATTCTAGAGCCCTTGAGAATTACGCTAAATCTATTTTATTTTACTCCAGAAAGGGAATGACAGAGCCTAGATGACAGCAACTCTGTTGATAGAATAGATTACTGAACGCTTCAGTGGGGAACATACCTGCAGATATATAGTGGAAAGAACAAGAAAACTTGAATTAGAAATGGAGCCTGATCTGTGCAATCTCAGGATAAGACTTGAGTAGATGAGGAACTGCCTCTTAGGGATCATTTTAAAAATGGTTTCTTCACTCTAGGAGGCTGAAGTGGGTAAACTGCATGAGTTCAGGAGTTCAAGACCAGCCTGACCAAGAATGAGACCCCACTTCTACTAAAAACAGAAAAACTAGCCAGGTATTGTGGCAGGTGCTTATAGTCCCAGCTACTTGGGAGGGTGAGGCAAGGGGATTGCTTGAACCCAGGAGTTTGAGGTTGCTGTGAGTTAGGATACCACGGCAGTCTAGGCAGGGCACAGAGTGAGACTCTGTCTCAAAAAAAAGTTTCTTTAGATAGAAGCTATCCCTTACAAAGATGCTATAAATACTGTTGAAATGATAACCAAGGATTCAGAATATTATACAAACTTATTATCGCCAATAAAGCAGTGGAGGGTTTAAAGGACTGACTCCAAATTTTACAGGAATTCCACTCTTATAAATTGCCATCTAATAGCATTGCATGCTACAGAGAAACCGCTAGGAAAAAGAAGAGTCAGTCCTTGTAGCCATCTTCATTGCTGCCTGAAGAAACTGTCAACTACCCCAAACTTCAGCAACAACCACCCTGACCACAATCAGCAGCCATCTGGCAAGACTCTCTGCTAGCAAAAAGGTTAAGACTCACTGAAGGTAGGCAGCACCTGTGGCTTAGTGGGTAGGGCACCAGTCCCGTATACAAGGTGTCAGGTTTAAACCCTGCCTTGGCCAAAACTTCAACAACAACAAGACTCAATGAAGAGCCAGATAATCAATATCAATTTTTTTTTTTTAGCAATAAAGTATTTTTTAATTAAGGTTATGTACACTGTACATTTTTTTTTAGACAAAATGCTATTCCACACTCAATTATCTAGTATAATGCCATGTCTTTGAATGAACTGGGGAACCAAACATTTTTGTGTGACTCACTTTATTATGGTGGTCTGAATCCATATTATACCTTTGAGGTATAGAATTTTATCATTAAGAACTTAATTTATATTCTTCAGTCTCTAATCAATTTTGTTTCTTGTTACTCTTATTATGAACCATCTTCTAAATTTTTCACATCTCTAAAGTGAAAACCAAAATAAAACACAGTACTTTGAAGGGAACAGAGTTAATCTAAGGAAGATGATTCTTAAATCCCTCTTTCTATTTAAAAGGACTAGTTGGGGGAATTTGGGTTGTTCCAGATTGGCTAAATGGATTGAATGTAAAATGTAGAAAATTGATTTTTCATTATAAAAGTTTAACAGCTTTACAGAAGAAAAATGAAGGCATGAATAAACTGTTAGATGAAAAATACTAAGATCCAGGCACTTTTTTTGCTCAGTCATACAAATAATAAACAAAAAAGACAAAAAATATTCACTTGAAGTACAAGTGGCATATATATAGATGATCTGAAGTGTTAAAAAAAAAAAGAGTACAATCTATCTTTCAAGAATACTAGTGAATTACATACAGCAATCCAATATATTTTGCTTCATTCACTTCACAATCATTTGTTCGAAGTAGAGTGTTAAATGTTATATATATAGGGAGATGCCATAGAAAGATATTGTTATCTATAAACCCATGTATGATGCTATTAATCTCATGAAAAGTTAGATAATAACCACATTCACCTGCAGTTTAATCAGTAGAAAGCTCAGCTTTGACAGTGTTCAACAGATAAAACAGTTAAAGATTATATGATTTAAAAAGGACGATAGAATGATTATGCTTAGACGGCTGCTCAGAAAACCCTTCACTTGATGGAAAATACATCCTCAGTTATCAAAGTAGCATACAATGTACAGAACAGGATGTTTACACCATGAACCTATGTGTACAAAAACTATACACATTTGTTTGAAATCTCCCCCAAACTAGAAACACATGGTATTTGGTATCTGAATTACAGACTTTTTAAAAAACACTTTTACATCTCTCTAGTAATGAAATACTATTAAGTATTCACTAAGTCTAATTTTACACAGCATAAAAAACAGAGCTTGGTGGAACTTTAAAGTTGGGAAACCTGTGCTTTAAAACTTACACTTAATTTGTGAGAATGTAATCTTAAGATAAATTAGTCAACAATATATGGCTGAAGAAATGAAGAGAGAGTATAGATACTTACCAATTCTGGCACACTTCCAAAATATACCCAACAGTCTGCACAGAATAAAAAAGAAAAAAAATGGCTATCAATTACTGGGAATGGTAAATTATCTTCTCAATAGCTCACAGATAATTAATTATGTACTGATTATTAACCTTTAGTGCTCTGCTTCAAATCTGAAATCTGCTTATTTCACGTTAGGCTACCATTCACATATGAGAGTAGGACACAATAGTTTATCAACCATCAATTTACAGAAATTGCTATGACCTGGAATATATGTGGTGTCATAGGTCCACCCCAGGGTAATGCAGGTGGCAGAAATTTCCACAAGGGCTTTTTGTATGAAGTACTTTACTCTCAAAAGCAGAAATTTTATATGCCAATTTAGTTAAGCATTAATTTTGAGAAAATGATATAGACACATTTTAGATGAATTTTGACATTAGAAAATACTAAACAATTCAGTTGTCACAGAATGTAGCTCTATACTCAGATAATCTATAATTATGAACTCCAACTGTAGTATTTACTATGTGTCACTTGATACGAAGAAATAAAAATAAAATGTGCCTATGTTTTCAATATAAGCATAAAGTTTCCTAATTTAGGGGACACTATATATGAGTTCATTAAATATGGCATTTAAAACACATATTCTAGAATTAAGAATTAGAATGACGATGTGCATTTCAGTTCTATGAAAGGCCATATTGTGGATTACATATTACATGACTATAGTATTTGGCATCTATAAAATGTACCACCTTTGAAGAAAAAAAAGAATCTGAGGAATGAATAGAGAGATATGAAAAACCAAAAACATTACAGATACCATTTTGTTAGTCTGATGAAAGCACAGACTTGTGTAAGTGGACAAATGGAGTGACTATGATTACTGACTAAGATAAATCAACATTATTTATTGCATAAATTAGGATTAGTAGCTCAAGAAAATTTCAATACTTAAATTTCAGGGAAATTTATCGTACACTTTGGAATGGCTGGCTAATGGATCATAACTGAATAAGTAAGAAGAAAAGAAAATACCAGTTCAATTAAGTCCTATATTTGTTCCTCCTCTGAAGTATAGTGAACTTCCAGACTTTAAAGCAAATGGTCTCTTAGTTTAAATGGAATTAGCAAAACTAAAAGTTTATTTCAAAGAGTGGACATTCTGACAGGTAAAACCATTTTACTGTAGGAATAAAAGGAAAAAAGATACATGCATTGCTGAAAGTACTACAAGGTAGCATAAAGGCCAGATTATGCTTAATTAAATTCAATCCTGCTTACTGGTTGTATAACTTTGAACAAATTAATTTTTCTCTTTAGCAATAGCATCCACCCTTACAGGGTAGTTAGGAAGATTACCGGGAGGATTACACAGGAAGTCCTCAGGATGGACTAACATCATCTCTGCTCAGTAATTCACACGCAAAAGGCACATATGACAATAACTCCAAATATCACTTAGAACGGTCTTCCATTGGCTTGGTGCCTGTAGCACAGTAGATATGGTGCACCAAGGCTGGCGGGTTCGAATCTGGCCTGGGCCAGCTACACAGTAATAACAACTGCAATAAAAAAAAAAATAGCTGGGCATTGTGGCGGGTGCTTCTAGTTCCAGCTACTTGGGAGGCTGAGGCAAGAGAATTGCTTAAGCCTGAGAGTTTGAGGTTGCTGTGAGTTGTGATGCTACAGCACTCTAGAGAGGGTGACATAAGGAGACCCTGTCTCAAAAAAAAAAAAAAAATAGAATTGTCTTCCACTTCTTCATGATGGCTAGGCATCTGTGAAGCCCTGGTTCCTTGATGATTCTAGAACCTATGGATTATAGATTTTCTATTAATAATTTAAAGCTACTCTGGTTGCAGGAGCATGATGAGGGACCCAGAGCAGAATGCTCAAAGCCCTCCAGAGGAAGCATCAAGCTCCACAGACACAGTGTACAACCAGGAGACAGATCCAAAGTCAAGGTCTTTTCATGTTGAATATTTTAGAAGTAACAAAGTATTGTTAAGCAATCAGCATTACACAGCTAGCGTATTAAAAGCTTTTTAGATGAATAAAGAATTCTAACTTGGCAACTCAGAGACTTACAAGTACCATGTTAGTTTTTTCCCTCCATATTTCTCCACCTATATATTTTGTACTATTCCAAATGATATTAATTAAACAGGAATTCTTGTTTAAAAGAATGATAAAATGATAAAAAACAATGCAATTAATGCTGCTTAGTTACTAAGGCTATGTATCAATAAGTATACCTGCTGTAATGCTGTGGGGTCTATAAAACTAGAAAAAAGACAATCCTTTTTTCTGCTGTTTAGTTCTACGTTATTTGAAGCAGCAAAAAAAACAAAAAAACAAAAAAACATAATAATAAAGTTATCTGAAGCAGTTTAGCCATCAAGAACTTGTTTTATCCAATCTATCTAGATATCTCCATCTAAGTACACCTACTGTATAAAGAAAGAAAAATTTATCATGAGACTCATAAAAACATGTAAATTGTAACAGAGAGGGACAGGGCCTGTAAAAATTTCTTGTGTAGAAAATATTTCTCATGTACACAACAAAATGAAATGGCACTTAATATTTATATAAGTAGAAACAAAGATTTACTGAAAAGTTTTCAAACAGTTGACTGAATTAATATATATTTTAAAATGCAAAAATAGGCATGCTGTTGCTTTCTGGTCTTCTATGTAGGAGAAATATACTACTACTCAACCTCTACTGTAAGGTTGGCAGCCCTGAGAACTCCTTTTTTAATGTAGCATGTTATGAATGTATTCTTGCTCTCAAAGGAATGAAGAGCAGACATTTCCACATGCAACCTTTCTTTTGAAAGAGAATTTTCATAATGTCCATCAGAAAGTACAAATACTGTATCCTACTATAATTCATTAATGAAATAAACATTGAAATAAACATTGAAATAAATAATGAAATAAACATTCATGAAATAAACATGAAATAAAACATTGAAATAATGAAATAAACATTGAAATATCATTGAAATAAACATTGAAATATTGAAATATCATTAATGAAATAAACATTGAAATATCAGATTAGATAGACATTATGTAGATTAGAAATTCAAGCAAGCAAGTGACCAATGGGGATAAGTATTTACTGATTTCTACCATATGCTTTATCTGTAAGGTACGAGTGTAAGCTAACAGGCATGGGGGTGGCGGGAGAAGGGAAGGAGGAAATGGAACTGTCTGCTTGGTCACAGAGACTTTGTGCACAACTAAGTAACAAATAAGATGATATAATTTCAACAACTGGATGAAGTATTGAGTAAGTGTTAGGAGAGTTCAGCAAAAAAGGTGAAATGAGGAGAAGACAGTGTCTGCAAAGGAAAAGGGAGTTGTCATAAAAATGATGGACAATTAACATCTATTTTCATCTTCAGTAGGTTAAATAAAAGCTCTCATGTTTTTTTCAGTCTAATACATTTCAGATCACTTTTGAAATTTATCTTTTAATTAAGTAACTGTGAATATAGTTTTTGAACATTTAAAAATAGAGGGTGAAAACAAAAAGTTACTGTAAAATACAAATTACACACAGGAATTAAATTATCTAACAACTTTGACAGAATTTACATTCAATGTCCATAAAAACTAATTTAGGTGATTAGACATCATTAGTAACATACCCAGTTTTATTTCTGTCCAGGAGGCTGGGTGCCAAGGATCGGATATAAGCACAGGTACATATAAGCAGCAAGATTACAGTCAACAGACTCTGAAAATTGAAAATGGCAGACTAAAAAGAAAAAAAGAAAAATTAGTATCAGAAGAAAACCTGCACAGGCCAAAAAATGCCTGACAATTCCATATCAATAATCATGTTTTACTTCTTAAACAAGGCAAACAGAAAGGTACATCTAACAATATTCAAGACCAGTATTACAAGGTGTTCTAAGGTGTCCAAGCTCTGCCAACAGCTGGCTGTATGACTTCAGTGGAATCTTTAGCCTAAGTCTCTGTGCTTTGTAAAGCTGGCTGGAGAATGGGGAGACAGACTAAATGCTGACTAAAGTTTCTTTAATTCCAAACTTTTTTGTCGTATAAATACGTTTTAAATTTAAGCTATCTTGTTCTATGAGTTGCCAAATGCTAGGCTATTAGACTTTGGTAAAACAAAATACCTGGTCTTAAAGAATCAATGTGATTCTTTTTTTTTTGCAGTTTTTGGCCAGGGCTGGGTTTGAACCTACCACCTCCAGCATATGGGGTTGGCACCCTACTCCTTTGAGCCACAGGAACCACCCTGAATCACTGTGATTCTTTAAAAGTTATTTATTAAAGGTTGAGCATCCCCAATCTAGTATCTGAAATCTGAAATGCTTCTGAAATCTATACCTTTTTGAGTGCTGACATTGTAACTAAAAAATCATCCTTCAAGGAAATGCTCGCCGGACCACTTTGGGCATTGCCCATGGGCTGCTTTAATGCAAATGTTTCACAATTGAAAAAAAAAAAGAAATTTGAAATTGTATTTGAAACTGTCTGGTCCCAGGCATTTTGGGTAAATACTGATCAAACTTACTCTGTTCAAAATTCAGCTCAAATGTCCCTCTTTCTAGGAAGTCTCCTTGAAACCATCTCCCTCCCTTCTCCTATTTCATGTAGAACTGTCTTTTCTATTTCCATAGCAAACTGACAGCTTTATTACAAGAAGCATCCCTGAAAGGTGGATGCTGGGTTGTCAGACTCACTCTCCAGGACCTGACAATGTGCCTGTCCAACAGTTGGATGCCAAGAAGAGATGGTGAAATTAGTAAATGAAGTGTGGGAATATCGCTCTCTCTCTCTCTCTATATATATAAATATATAAATATATAAAATAAAGAATATTTCCATCGGTTCGATGCCCACAGCACAGTGGATATGGCACAGCCACATACACTGAGTCTGGCCGTTCCAACCTGGCCTGGGTCAACTAGACAACAATGACAACTGCAACAACAACAAAAAAGCCAGGTATTGTGGAAGGTGCCTGTACCCTCAGCTACTTGGGAGGCTGAGGCAAGAGAATCACTTAAGCCTAAGAGCTGGAGGTTGCTGTGAGCTGTGATGCCAAAGCACTCTATGGAGGGTGACAGAGTGAGACTCTGTCTCAAAAAAAAAAAAAAAAGAATGTTTCCATCACATTCAGGTAGATAAAATACATTAATCTCACAGAGCAGCCAGCAACATGCTTATTTAGTAAACTCAGAAGCAGCACATCCTAAGAAAATCAGGAATAAGACATAACATGATCCCGTAGTTATGAAAAATTTTGAAAAGGCCGAATTGGTATTTGAAGATGGGTAGTTACCTGAAAAATCTAGTAAAAAATGGTTACAGACATTTCCTTAATGTCTTTTTTTTTATTAAATCATAAACACACATAGATCATGTATACATTAATGCATTTATGGGGTACAATGTGCTGATTACATATACAATTAGGAAAGCTTGCATCGCACTGGTTAATACATACCTTATCTCGTTTACTTAATTATGTTAAGACAGTTATACTCTATACTTAATAGATCCAATATGTACCCTTGCAATATGCACCATAGGTGTGATCCCACCATTCACCCTCCCTCGATCTGACCTCCCCTGTCCCCTCCCATCCCCTCCTTTCATCCTGGGCCATAGTTGTGATCTATTCTTCATATGAAAGTGTGAGTGATTGTAAATTGGTTTCATAACAGTACTGAGTACATTGGATATATATATTTTTTCATTCTTGAGATACTTTACTAAGTAGGATATGTTCCAGCTAAGATGGCTGGGCATATAAATGAAATATCCAAATACATCAACAGTCTTCATAATTTGTTATATTAATATCCAGGTTAGAGACATAATGGAAAAAAGATAGCATCTAGAATAAAAAGCTAAAATATCTATGAATAAGCTTAATAAGAAACACACAACAGGGTGGTGCCTGTGGCTCAAGAAGTAGGGTGCTGGCCCTATATGCCAGAGGTGGTGGGTTCAAACCCAGCCCTGGCCAAAAAAAAAAAAAAAGAAACACAACATTGGCATCAAAGAAAAACTGAGAAAACCTTAAAATATGGAAGAACATAAAAGTCGAACCAAGTGCTATGGTTTAGATAAGGATGGTTTGTCCCCAGCCAAGCTCAGATTGAAATGTGATCCTGTGTGATGGTACTGGGAAGTTTTGGCAAAGCTCAGATTGAAATTTGATCTCCAGTGTGATGGTACTGGGAAGTGCTGCCTCGTGGGAGCTGTTTGGCTTTTGGGGCAGATACCTTATGAATGGCATGGTGCTGTTCTTCAGTGAGCTTGCTCAGAAATAAAATAACTCCACAGAGTGGGTTGTCATCAAGCCAGAATGCCCCTCAGGTCTCCCAGACTTCATTTCCCTTTTGATCCCCTCTACACTGTTGTGATGCAGCACAAAAGACCTGGTCAGAAGTCAAGGCCATGCCCTTGAACTTATCAGTCAACAGAAACCTGAGCTAAATAAATCTCTTTTCTTTATAAATTAACCAGTCTTAAGTATTCTTTTATAGCAACACAACATGGACTAAGACAACTGGTATACCATGTTCTTATGCTAGAAAACAACTCTGTAAAGTAAACCCTGTATTTGTGAAACAGACAACTGATTCTAAAGTCCATAAAAAAAATAAATAAGCAGGAATAGCAAAAGCATATCTTTAGATATGTAAACCTTTACGCAAACAAACTGAAGGAATGCAGAGCTTTTTGCTGGGCAATTTTGTATACAATTTTCAACTTTTCTGAATTTCTCAAATTTTTTAAGTATTACTTCTATGGCCTAAAAAAGATACATGAAAATGATTTGTAATTACCATTTTAATATGTTTTCTAGGCAAATAATTCATGCATATAGCAAAAGTAAAGTTTAATGTGCCTTTTTAATTACTTTGAAAGTGATCTATACTTGTAACTTAAATTAATGAGTTAACTAATGACAATTCTAGATAGAAAGCATAGTATCTCACATTGCTGACCTTTGAAAGGCCATGTTTTGAATATGTGTATGATTAATAAGTAATACTGGATAATAACTTCATGAACTATAAAGCAGATTTCCTCCCAGCCAACATAACTAAACATATATTTAGTTTCTACTTTGGGAAATGAGGCAGGACAATGGGGATTTAAAAAGGAATATGGTATGAGTTTGCATCTTCAAGGAGCAACTTACTGTATTTGTAATAAGCAAAAGATTCTTGAAGTAAAATGGTTAAAAAAACTTTTGCAATGTAGACTTATTATCTTCCTAATGGAGTATCCAAATTCATGATTCTGCAATGTGTTCTTTTCTTCCCCAGATACCTTTTTAAAGATGCTTAAATGACTGACGTCCAGGACTGGTTTCTAAATAATAGTGTGAGGTGGGAGGAGGTTAGGGGTGAAGATAAAATGCTGAGAATATGAGGGTTCATTATATCTTTCTTTCTACCTTTGAATGTTTGAATTTTTTTTGTAATAAGAAATAAAAAGGCACTTAGTTATTAAAGAAATGAAGTGTGTATATATACATTCGTGTGTGAAACCATTTATAAATGAAAACCATTTACAAGAATGAAACATATGATATATACAACTTTGTTCTGGGGATTTATAGACCCCAAAATTTAAACAAATAATCTTCGGTGGTAAAATCTTTTAGATGTACTTAGAATCTGGTCAAAAGTGTTTTTAACTTATGTACATTAGCCTGCCACCTATACTACTCCCCTTAATGCTTAGCATCTGTTGTTGCGTGATATAAAATTTTAGTCTAGGGTTAAAGGAAACAGATGTCCCTGTTCAGAAGAAAAGTAATTGGAATTTTCATAGAAAAATGTTATTAAAGGGAAGAGAGGAAAGTAAGAAAAAGGTGAGTATATTTAATCACAAAATAGAGTAAACAATGATAAAAGGTGGTAAGTAAAATCCATTTACTGTTTAAATTTTTCAGATCTTTTAAGTCATGAAATCTTTTTCAAGGTACTCTGTGATTTCTGCTCATGCCATGTGCCCTAGCGTGGCTGGTGAACTGACTTATCATCCTCCCACTTGCAATTTAAGACTCACCTCCTCCATGGGGTCTTCCCTGTTTCCACTATCCACACCAAGCAGTCAGGATTTTTGTAGAAGTATGATAGCACCCACCCATCAAACTGTGCTATAATCGTGCCCTCTACTTTATTGAGGTTTTCATCAGGCTTCCCTGACTATAAATAAAACAGTTCCCAGCAGTCATTACAAAATGCTGAATGGGAATAAAACTGGAGATAATGAGTCCTATGAAAAATGCAAGGGCAGGCTGGGTGCAGTGGCTCACCCCTGTAATCCTAGCACTCTGGGAGGCCGAGGTGGGTGGACTGCCTGAGTTCCTAGGTTCAAGACCAGCCTAAGCCAGAGCGAAACCTTGTCTCTAAAAATAGCTGGGCATTATGGTGGGTGCCTGTAGTCCCAGCTACTTGGGAGGCTGAGGCAAGAGAATTGCTTGAGCCCAAGATTTGAGGTTATTGTGAGCTATGACACCACAGCACTCCACCAAGAGCAACAAGTGAGACTCAAAAAAAAAAAAAAAAAA
>NW_003852412.1:16918625-16962377 GCF_000181295.1 Otolemur garnettii
AAAAAAAAAAAAAAAAAGCCAAGTGCATACTTGGATAACAAATTAACAACGCACATCATTAAAAAAACAGTATATAGGCATGTGTTGTGACGGGCGCCTGTAGTCCCAACTACTTGGGAGGCTGAGGCAAGAGAATTGCTTAAGCCTAAGAGTTTGAGGTTGCTGTGAGCTGTGACAGTACATCACTCTACTAAGGGTGACATAGTGAGACTTTGTCTCAAAAAAAAAATCCCCAAAAAAACAAAAAAAGCAGTATAGATCAGACTGCTGAATACAATATTTTGTTAACCATTCAAGCATATTGCTTTGTATTATATTTACTTATCAATACTTTGGAAAATTAATTAGGAAGATGAAAATTTCTTTATGTTTATGTTAAGGGCCCAGGCTGTAAATAAAGGCCTGAGGTGATCTCCACTCACTATCCGTATCTTATATCACCGTCTTGAAGGTGCTTAGACACTTGACAGTGTGGGTTCTTTTAACTTCTTTAAATTCTAAAGATTTAAACATTTTCAAAGGGTCTAGATGACTGAGTAGGCAAATTAGCTGGCATAAAATTCTAGAACATCAGAATAATTCTCAAATTTAAGGCTTCTATAATTTTCAGTGGCAGTGCAACAGTTAATGATCTTTATACAAAATTAAGAGCTAAATTAACAAAAAATATAATGAAGGTAATTACATGATAAAGACCAATAGACCATTTTAAAGATGTAAGATTTTTATCTGTATCGTCAATGAATAAATGTATTTTCTTATGTTATACACTGTATTAAAATATAGCCCAACTCTTGCCAAGAATGACTCAGTAAAAGTACTGAGATATTCATATATGAAGAATAGGAGAGAAGGTATAGTTAGCTTTATGAAAGTAAGTTGTCTCGAGCTGTACAACTGCATAGGTCCAATGTACAATTGGCCCTCCCTATCACTGGGCTCTGCATCCGTGGATTCAACTAAGTGCAGACTGAACATACTTGGAAAAAAAATTGTACCTTTACTGAATACATTTACGTTTCTTGTCATTATTCCCTAACAAGACAGTATAACAACTATTCACATAGTATTTACAATGTACCATGCATTATAAGCAATCTAGAGATGATTTACAATATAGAGAAGGATGTGTACAGTTATATGCAAACACAATACCATGCCACACTTTATATCAGAGACTCGAGCATCTGCAGATTTTAGTATCCGAGGGAGATCCTGAAACTAATTCCCCAGGAATACCAAGATGACTGCATACTATTTAACACACTGTTGTAGTAAACTGTTAGTACAGTGAATAATCACAGTATATAGTTAGCTAAACTTATTAAACTAGATAGTGTGCTCTTTTTACAGTTCCCTGGCACTGTCAATGCCAGGAACTGTGCTGTCTGAAGCTCCCTATCAATGAATTCAAAACCAGTATGAACAAAGCAATATCAATTTAGAGGCAGAACTAGTCATATCATCTGGTATATTTTTAGGTAACATTTAATTTAAATGTTTTGAATAGATTTTAGCTCTTGTTCTGGCACTCTATTTTAGGGTTATATGGATAATATCAGATTTATAGTATTCCCATAGCTAGTCTTCCTTAGAGCTCCCAATGATGAAGGCAGGTGTCGTGTGGCCACCTCTGTTATCTCTCTGCGAATTTGTATTAATCTTAGTTTGGGTCTTCCTAAAGAAATAATTGCTTATTTTCCTGTTATATGAGTAAAATAAGCTGATTTTGAAAAGATAAAGGAGTTCTCCAAAGCAAGCAGATCTTTAGTTTTTACCTTACTGTCCTCAAATAATCAAGGTACAGAATCTTCAACTAAGAATTTTAGATAAAGCTTCATAGATTATTTTTACCAAGGATTATATGGCTCTTGACTAAAGATGTTATACTAACAGCTGATACTTTACATATGCAATTGTGACTTAAAAAATAAGAGTATGCAACAACAAACTAATGTGTCTTAAATTCAGAAGTACACATTATACTTTTCAATGTCTTTGTTTCTGAAAATACCACATTTTCCTCACAGGAACAATACTGTGAAGCAAAGACTTTATCCCTGACAAAGACTGAACATCAAAAATCAAAGGTATAAATTCCATGATGCCATAAAAGCAAAACTAAAGCTTTGTAATGACCCCTACACTCCTAAAATAGTAATTACAGGACCCATCATACACAAGACATTTGCTAGTTATTACTGACTTTATCTTTATTTTACCTTAAATACAGGGTCAATGTTAAGTCATATGGATAACGTAGATACATTATAATATATAAAAACTTTTCACCCCACTCTCTTCTCATTCCCTAAAGTAAGCAGAAAATGACCATTGTTAACAACTTGAGACATTAAAAGACATCAGCTCTGAGGTGGCGCCTGTAGCTCAAGCGGTTATGGCACCAGCCACATACAACAGAGCTGGCAGGTTCGAATCTAGCCCAAGCCTGCCAAACAATGACAACTACAACTAAAAAATAGCCGGCGCTGTGGCTGGGTGCCTGTAGTCCCAGCTACTTGGGAGGCTGAGGCAAGAGAATCACTTAAGCCCAGAAGTTGGAGGTTGCTGTGAGTTGTGACGCTACAGCAGTCTACCCAGGGCTATAGCTTGAGGCTGTCTCAAAAAAGAAAAAACAAACAAAAAAAAGACATCAGCTCTTTTTCTGTGCATAAATATGTATTCATGGATGTTTTCAAAAAAGGAGAGATAGTATTATGCTATATGTATTTTTTCTACGACTTCCCTTTAAAAGACAAAACTCCCAATACATGCCTGAGAATGAATTTTCCGTGTCAGGGGACACAGATCTGTTCATTGTTTTTAGCCCTCTAGGACAGTGAGATGGCTAAGGCCAACGAGCGGGCTCTAGAGCCAGACTGCCTCGTTTTCAATTCTGGGTCTACTCCTTACTAACTGTACCACAGCCATGTTACTTTATCTATACCTTAGTTTCCTAACAGAAAAAAAAAAAAGGGTATTATTTTACCGATTCTCACCAATAGGCACCTTGCCTCCAGGTTTCTGCTATGAATAATGTGCACCAGCCCAATTAAGCTACTCTTGCTTCTATCCAGGTATTTTTTGGGGGGGGGTAGAGTGTGTGTGGGGGTGTCTTAGAATTGCTGGCTCAAAAGTAATTCACATTTAAATTTTGATAGGTCCTGCTCATTAACTTGTACTCTATAAAGGTTGAATCAATTTTTATGTTCATGCATACACACATAGTTTTTAGTGAATTTAAAAATGCTTTTGACAAAACCCAGATAATTCACGGCTTTCAAGAGAGCTGAGGAAAGTGTTGGAGAAAAAACTTTCCTCCCTAACCTAACATTAGTTTCCTATTGCTACTGTAACAAATAACGACAAAACTAATGGCTTAAAAGTCAAAAATTTATCTTGTAGTTCTAGGTGTCAGAAATCTAAAATGGGTCTGGTAGTTTCTTTTTTGAGGCCCTGGAGGAGGAAATCTGTATCCCTGTCCTTTCCAGCTTCTAGAAGCTGCGCACATTCCTTGGCTAGTAACCCCAAATCACTGACCCTGATAAGTAAATCTTCTGTGACTATGACCCTAATGCTACACTCTTTTAAGGACACTTGTGATTAAATTCCTTTCTCCTGCCCATAAGCCAGAATAATCTTCCCATATCAAAATTGTTACCTAACTCACATGCAAAGTTCTTTTAGCAATGTAAGGTAACACATTCACAATTTGGAAGGCTCATTCTGTCAATCACACCTACAAATGTTTGCTTTTTGTAAAGAGGTATCCAGTAACATTTCCTTGACTCAAGGCTTCCTGTAGCACCCTACGGAGCACAACTTCAAAAGCAATCAGAATAGTCACCTTTGAGGTTGTAGAACATGACAGCCCTGCCTTGACCTTCTACCATTACAGGTAGTCCCTGATTATAAACATCTGACTGACATATGACTGGCACATAAGAATAGAGGCTATTACAGGTAATAGGTTAATGTACCTGTTACAACTTACATACAGATGCAACTTACAGACAACCCTATAGAACTTAGCTTGTTCAGAAACCTGGGACTGCTTATACTCTGGGAGTTGTGCCCATTCTTCCAAAGCATGACAATGGAGGCTCTTTTATTATCCCTCTATATTGCAGACCTATCTTATAGCTGATCAGAGCTCCTAATATGCTTGAAACAGTGTTACTGTGCAGAGTTAATTTACTCAAATCAGAAGGAAATAAACTTGATGACTCATATACAACTATTTCAAAGTAAATTACAATTGCTTAAATCTTTTGAAATAATGAAAATAACTGTCAGACTTTCATGCAGCCACATTTATAGTAGATGCAATAATTTATCAATGAATAGATGGAGGTTGGTCAATGCAAAGCATAGTGCTCTAAACATAAAATTATTTGCAAGGTCGACAAAACTTTAAATAGCTATTCCAATTTGTTTAAAAAGTTGGGAAGTTTTTTCAGATTCAATTTCATCACTTTTTATCTATTAAGGTATAATTTCTTACTTGTAGAGTCATTTCAGAATGCTAAAATTACACTCATCAAGTTTAGATATTAGAAATGGAAGGATAAAAACAGGGAATGATCCAAGCAAGATAAAGTACAAAAAGAAGACATTTTCTGATTAAGGTTCATCTTTATGCATAATACTGGCTAGGTTCATCTTTATGCAAATGCTGACTACATGGGAAGTAAATTTTTACCGACACATTAATTCTGCCAGCTTAACTAAAGTACACTTTAAAACAAGAACTGAATATTAAAGAATTTTTAAAATTACAAATACTAACATCTTATTTGTATTATTAATACTTCTTTTACATGAAACCAAAGTAGTCTCTCCCTTTCTGGGAATGGAAGGGAACACAGATATGACACTCCTGACCTAATTGTGATAAAAGTATATACCACTGGAAAAGTGGGTTAGCATTTTAGCATTCACAAATAAATCTAGGTCAGGTCAGCATTTCCTAACTGGCCTCTTAAAATGGAAAACATGAAAATGCAAGGACAAATGTCAGCCCTCGTATGATTGTACAAACACACACATACCCCATTTGTCCAAAATAAAAGACCAGCAGTGCTTGAAAAGATTTCTGATATGCAAAAAATTTAGCATTTTCTTTTCCACATAAATGGAAACTTTGTTGCTTACTGTATGGTAGCATGACAACATACCAAACAGAGAAGCTTCCTCAGTTTACTATAAAAGCAAGAAACCAGGCTTGCTTAATGTTTAGACAATAGCACATCACTCATCTCTTCTCAGTACCAGGGGATGATAAATACTTGCATCAATGAAATAATCCAAGTATATTACTTTTGTCCTTAGATAAATTAACATGTTTCTTATCAGTTTAAACGCTTTACGTGTCCTTAATAAAATCATTTGACAAAAGTACCACAAAGGACAAAAAAGCAAATCCTGCCACGAAAAAGAGCACTTTGACTACATTATCAGGAAAAGATCAGGACTGACAGAATGGAGCAAGTTCCTATCATGGTGGACCAGACAAGGCATGAAACCTAGCTGCTCGTTAGAATCACCTGGAGCTTGAAAAGAGATCCATGCCCAGAAATTTACCTGGTCTGCGCATCTACAGTTTCTCAAAACTCCCTATGTTTTTAATTGTGATCTGGGTCACAAACGCTTTGCTAGAGGAGCAGCGTCCACGTCAGATTGCAATTAGCCTAATGCAGTGGGTTTCAAAGTGTAGTTCGTAAGTTCCTTTCATACAGTCAGAAACATGACCTTTCGGCTAAATTGTTTCATGGAATTAATGGCATTCTTGCACAGTACAAAGTGCACGAGATTTGGTGTCAAAGCTGTTAAGTTTAAGCTTTGTTATTAATAAGTAGTGTGATGATGGGCAAGTCACTTGGCTCAGTGAATCTGTTTCTTCATATGTAAAATGTAGTCAGTGATGTAGGGCTGTAACAAAACCTTGCAGGTAAAGCACCTATCAGAGTAAGTGCTTACCTGATAGAGCAAGTCCTTATTTAAATGCTGTCTATAGTTCTGGGAAACAGCAAGTTTAATCTGAACAAGGTTTAATTAATCCAATTTAAGCACAGGCTAAATGATATAAACAAGAGTTAAATTCCTAAGGCACGTTTCTGGTCACGAAACATCACCAAACTTCTAAGTAAAGACCTAAACACATCTGATATTAAACACTGAAGTACATGTGAGCTATAATACATTTAGAAAAGATTAATGAAACCAGGTAATTATTTATCAGCTCATTCTAGTTCAGAGTGGCCAGTGGCTTACCCCAGCAGTGCAGGGTTAGGGCGAGCACCAGCTGTGGTCAGGATGACAACTCATGCTCACAGGGGGCACTCACAGACACCCACGCTCGCTTACACTGGGACCATGCAGACATGCCAATGACGCGAACATCTAAGTCTTTGGGACCTGGGAGAAAAAGCCCAGGCAGACACGGGAAAAAAGTGCCAACTCTACGGACAGCGGCCTCAGCTGGGGTCTGATTTTTTTTCCTGCATCAACATTACTCCAGGACCTGCTGTATTTCCGTCCTATCCAATCAATCACCCAAGCTGGAGTGGTACTTCATTGCCACTCACTAAGTACCTCAAAATGATTTTCCTCATTATTCCTTCCTTTCGATCTGTTATTGTCAGAGCCTTGGCACTCTGACTACCTGGTTTACTGCACTTGCTTTCAAGGGGATCTCCCAGATTCTTTCTCCATTTACTGTTACCAACTGGTTTTCTAAAATGCCCCCCTGTATTTTCCTGCTCCGCAGCCTTTATCAAGTAAGCAATTAAATCCCATCTACACATAAAGTCAAGCTTACAAAAGTCAAGCTACTTTGTTTCTAGCCCACTGTTCATCATCCTACTCTACTTCTTTCTTTTCCTCTCATGATTCTTCAAGCAACTATTCAACATCAGACCTTTTGTTTCTGGCAGTTTCCTTTATCTAAAAAATAAAGAACACTGTCTCCACTCTAGCTAATGACTCCCGCCCTAACACTCTTCAACACACGAGTCAGCATTACTTCCTTGGAGATGTTTCCCAGCAGTTCCCAGGCATTATCACTCCTTCTGTGGAGTAATTTTCTACATTATCTATACTACAAGATGAGAGAAAATATTTCACACCTGTTCTGATACTAAATTTAATTATAAAATGTGGCCTATTACTCCTACTTTGCGGGATTGTGAGCATTAAACGAGAATATCTGTAAATCACTTAACATACCAAGAAGACATGCAGATAAACTTCCTCATGGTAAACCACACCAAGGATGGAAGTTGGTCATGATTCTAACCTTGTTTGCCTTAGTCTAAAGCCCATGCTCTTTCCACTACACATGTTGTCTCAGTACTTCTCCTCCATTAGACTGTGAAGTCCAAGAGCACACTTCCATCCCCAGAATCTTGTTTACTTCAAGCACTAACTCTAACTAGGGCCACAGATTAAGAGATTAAAGACTTCATCTCTAAGAATTCCACCCACAATACAGGCAATAACATATTGTTGTTTTCTGTTAAGACCTGTGCTGGAGAGAGACCAGAAGTATACACATTGACTATGGATGTCCGTATACCTACCTAAAGGGAGAAGAAGAAAATAGTAAGTGGTTAGGAAAGGCTTCCTAGAAAGAGACGATACTTGAGATAAACTTTGAAGGATGTTAGAAGCTGGGGAAAACAAGGCATTCTGAAATTTCTTAAACGTATTAATTCACAACTGATGCAATTGCTGTTTATATAAATACTGACAGTTGCAGATTAGTATTACTAATAAACATTTTTGTCCTTGAAGGGCTTTCTAAAAATGGATTGATTAAAGTACAGTTAATTTAGATTACTTAACATTACCACTGGGTTTCCTCACAAATAAACTAAAGTTTACATATAAACTCAAAAAGATACCGATACAGGAGTCTACCTTTTAATTGCTAATTTAGCCTCTTGAAACCTCACTGTGTAGCTCTGCCAAACACAATGTCCTTTTGCTATCTGAAGCTCACGGGAACAAAGTAGGAAGGGAAACTTCATCACCTGGCTTTTGTTTCTAATATCCACCCATGTCTGAATGACATATTTATATCTGAGGGCAACAAGTCACTAAGGTATCCTCACTCATGTTGGGTTACTATTTGCAACAACACGAAGATTTCTGGCATCTGGACATTACAGTAATTTTGAAACCTGGCTTCACTACCTACTGGAAGTATGATCCCAGCAAGTCAGTCCCCTTGCACTTCACTTCTTTTACCTTTAAACATCTACTAAGAAGCTGTGAGCTTGAAACAAAACAGTGCTCACAAATAGAGTTTTTCTCAACAGAGTATGCTACATAGGAAGTGCAAATAAGTGAAACGTTGTGTTACTTTTGGCAAAACAAGGATGGCAAGACAGTTTAAATACTGTTGAACTTAAACACAGTATGTGTATCTTGTTTTTAGCTATACCATGTGACAGCAGGATGATGAGCAGAGATTTATCTTTGACCTGTACCATGAGTAAAATAATTCAACTTCAGTTTCTAGAAAGATATGTAAGAATTAAGAGTGACAGTCATTCTTTTTTTTAATTGAAAAACAAGCAAATTTTTAAGTTATATTATAGTTCATTAATGACACTTTTAAGAGCAAGTATAACTTATCAGGTAGTTGGGGAAAGAAGCTGAAATAAAGAAGAATATCCTTAGCCACAGAAGGAATCATGTGCCAATGAACTGTCACTTCCTCTACCTGGTGGTAAACTTGTCCAGGGTAGAGACTGTGACTTAAGACCCAGCCATAATCAAAGAAGCTGGCATAAAGCAGGCAATGATTAATGAGTTTCTGACCAAAAACCTAAGGGTGTGTGCTGTGTGGGAATTTGCATCAGCTTCTGAGCACACATCGAGATTCTTAGGTTTGGGGAAAGGGTCGCTGCTTATTTTGAGACTGTAACAGGCACACAGTCTTTGCTCCAGAAATACAGGCAACATTTGGCATTTGGACTTTCATAAATTCACTGTCAGGGCCTGGAGTTGAGGCAGCTGGTGTTTATCTTCAGACACAAATTCATAGATTTTACTATTACCACCAACTTTACAACCGTTTTTGGCTACACTGGCTCTTTTTCTCAGTTTGGAAATGTAAGCATTTCTTCTGCTAACTTTTGTAAATTACAGTTCAAGTTTTTCTGAGGCACCTCAACTACCAAAAGAACACAAAATAACGCACATGAAAAACCTTAAAAATGAGGAAGTAGAAGGCCCCAGGCCAGACACCACTCTGAGAAATACATAAAACTCCTAGAAGAGAGAAACCCACCGGTGTAGAGCACTCCCAACTATTAAAGGTGTAGTTTACAAAACAGCATTTTTAAGGTTCAAGGAATGGTGTGGGAGAGGCCTGAAAAACTATTGATTCAAGAACTGAAGATGAGTGTGGTGCCAAAATAATGGTTAGTAAATCCCAACAAAACAATTAAAAATAATGGTGGGTTTGATCCCATAGGGAGAGTTAAGAAGACGCAAACGACTCCCCAAACACGTAAACAAAAAACTCAAAGGACGGAAGGAAACCCGAAGGTTTCCAAGAGGAAACCCCAAGAAACTCTAATGCCTTAAGGGCCAATGGCCACAGATAACCTAAGCAAACCACGGGTTAGGCCACAACAGTGCGTTTCTCCTAAACAAAGCAGGAAAGTGGCCTCTGCGGGAGAGGCGAGGCTCTCAACCTCTCGGTCTTCCTGGGACAGTCAGCCCAGATTCTCCCGGCTTAAGGCGTGCAGGGACCACATGGCTCCATGGCCGGTGCTAAACGGTCCCCGCAAGGGCTAAGCTACCAGGAGGGCTTCCCAGCCGCAGCACCCCAGGCCTCAGAACAACCCCTCAGCACTAGCCCGGACCCACAACCACTTCACGAAGCTCAGCCGCGACCCGGCAGCTCCAGTTCTTACCATAGTGAGGCCAGCAGTGCCCCAGCCACATCACCCTTCCGGGCCCAGGGCGGAAGAGGCGTGCACGCCCCGCCTACCCGCGCGCCCTTTCCTCCCGTCCGGTTGGGCTCGTTACGGCACCGCCTCCCGGGCGGCGAGACTCAGACGCGAGGATAGGCTCCTCTTTACCGGAAGAGGAGGGCTTTAGGTCGCGACTGCGGGCCTGCGGCGGTAGCCGACACTCTCATTGGCTGCGGACGTTTAATTTGCTAAAGCCGGGATTTTGCAGGAGTCCGGAAGTAGAGTCTCTGAGAGGTAGGGTCCGGAAGTGGGGCTGTCTCCTAACAGTAATCTGTTGTCCTGTTCTTTTAATCTTTTTTTGTTTGTTTGTTTGTATTTTCTTAATTTTTTGAATTCCCTGTTATTTATCTCTAGAGCTCCACAGGGCACGAATCTTCCTCAGTGTGTGAGCTCCTGCCCTTTACTTCTGGGGACTCTTGGGGATGCCGCGGTTCCCTGGCATCCTTTTACAGGGCGTGCACCTGTTGAACCTCACTTTTTAGTTTGTTGCGCTGGGCGTAAGGGATTCATGGGAATACAAAGCACTTTTGAAACGGTCCTTATTGGTTGTGGGTTTGGGAGGACATTGAATCGAGAAGATTGTGTTGAGTAGGCTTTTCGACCATTTCCCTGACATAAGCTTTGTCTCCTTCCAAACTCTACCCTTTGGTAAACTGTCGGTGGGTTCGACCCAGCGCTGGAACGTTACTAAACCCTTTGCGGTCAGGAAAGAACTTTGTGCCGTTACCTCGGGAAGGATCCGTCTTTTCAGGAGTGCAGCAGTTGATTAGGTATTCTAGAGAAATGATCAACCCGCAAAACTAATGACAAGCCAACTTTTGCTTTGACTCAGTATTAATAGTATTTAACTTTAAAAAATTTTTATACTGCCTCCCCAGGCCCTAGTTTTTCTTTATGCATTTTTCTTTCTTTTCTTTCTTTTTTTTTTTTTTTAGGAGAAACAGGCACTTTGGTGTATTTGAGTTTGCATAGTTCTTGGAATTTTTAGCAGTCAGACTTTTTTCACTCTTTGCTTTTTAAAGCAGATCAATTTTGGCAACTCTTTTGTTCCAAATGTGTGTTTTATTTTCTCTCAGGTAGCAGAGGGTTCTTTTCAGAATGTTACCAAGTTTTTATTATATGGACTTAAGTTGGATAGAGAGAAATGGAAGGTAACTCATGTGAGATTGGTTTGTGAATTGAACGAACCTTGAGACCCTTCAGTAGGGCAACACAATGATTAGAAGATTTAAGAATCTGCTACTTGTGTTTACAGTGTTAAATGCTGCACACAATGGTTTTTGTTTTAAACCATAACTAACTTGAATTTTTAGTTCATTGTACTGAATTGTCAAGAGTTGGTCAAATATACAAATTAGCAAGTATTGACTGTGAACTCTTGCTTTATTGGTGGGATCATTAGATTGCAGCATAGAAACAAAGATGGTCTGTTCCTTTAAGGATTTTAATGGGGATGAGGAAGAATGGAATAAGAAATGTGTAAAAGTATACAGTATTCTACATCTAATGACAAAAGTCATTTAATGCACTCTCTTGTAATTGTCTTACATTATACCTTATAAGTTTGCCATTCAAATTACACAAAAATGGTTTAGTTAGGAAAGTTGTGTAACTTAACAAAAGTGGCTTTTGAGTAATATGTCTACAGGTATTATAACTGTCTTTGCTTTCATGTGGAGATTCTCTTGTGACAGTGACACTTCAGAGTAATCCTTCTCTATGAAGCTATGTTTCAGGCTACCTGTGAAAAGCATCGAGAAGCTGAGGCTATTAGAGATCAATTGATTTGCTATATTTATGGACTATAACTAATGTTAGGCTATGATTTCTTATGTACTTGAGGTTCAAAATAGTATAGAACAATGTTTGCCGTTTATTTTTAAGTTATCCATAGAGAAACACAAGCACCAATAGATGAGGCTGAACATATATATATGTATAATGTTTATTGTATTTTTGTACAATATCAAACAAAGTTAATCTGATAGGAGATTTGGGGAGGAAGATGGTAGGTGGTTGAGCTTCAGGGTTTTTAAGCACATAAACCCCCCTGCTTTTGGTTTTCACTGACAGTGAATTAGTTTGAGTACCATCTTATATCACTGTTTCAAGTCTTACTGGCAGCTCTGCTGTGAATTCTCATTTCAAACCATTCAGATCATTTTCTTACTAAAAATTAAAACTTGACTGTGTCATTTCTTTCTTTATTTCAAAATTACCATCTCTCTTGCATCTAAAAGAATATTTCCAACTTTGGTTTCATGGATTTTTTAGACATGTATGTAAATATAGTGAATATTTATATTTTTCTGTGGAATGACTACACAGGTTTCTCATTGTTATTGAGGAGTAAATGAGTTAATACGAGTAAACCATAGAGCCAAGTGTTTGGCATACGGCAAGCACTCAGAAAGTGTTGACTATTATTGTGTGGGTGGGTTTCTCATTCACTAAATTAGAAGTCCCCAGACAAGAGAGAATAGTGTATAATGGAGGAATGACCTGTATACATTCGGAATTAAGCATAGCAGTCCTTCATTCAAGATTTTGATTTCCACAGTTTCCATTACCTGTAGTCAACTATGATCTGAAAATATTAATTGGAAAATTCCAGAAATAAACAAGTGAGAAGTTTTAAATGGTGGGCCAATCTGAGTAGTGATGTAATCTTGTGCTGTCCCACCCCATCCTGCTGGGTGGTGAATCATCCCTTTGTCCCACTTATCCCTGCTGTACACGTACGTATATGCTGCCCACCTGCCAGTCATTTAGTAACTGGCTTGGTTATCAGATCCACTGCAAAAGTATTGCAGTGCTTATGTTCAAGTAATTCTTACTTTACTTAAAAACACCTTGAAAAGGCAAGAGTTGCCATGCTAGTAATTTGGATATACCAAAGAGAAGCTGTAAAGTGTTTCTTTTAAGTGAAAAAGTGAAAGTTTTTGATTTAATGAGGAAAGAGAAAAAAAAATTGTTAAGGCTGCTGAGATCTTATGGCAAGAATAAATCTGTGAAATTGTAGAGAAGGAAAAAAATTCATACTAGTTTTCCAGTTTCAGGTCTAACTGCAAAAATTATGCCCACAGTGTGTGTGAGGTGCTTAATTAAGATGAAAAAGGCATTAAATTCCTGAGCAGAAGACACGAACAGAAACATGTTCTGATGCCAGCAACTGGGTTCAGAAGTAACTGGTTTCAGGCCTCCGCTAGAGGTATTAGAACCTATCCCACTCAGATAAGGAGTGAGCTATTGTAAAAGAATTTTGGATTCAGTTTATACTGTATTTATACCACCAGACCACTTTCTCCCCATTTTCTCTTTTTACTTTGTGATAGTGTTGATGGTTCCTTTTACATTACTTACCTTTTCTCAAAAGTCAGTGGTTCTGCTTGTTTTCTCTGATCCTACACTACCCTCCGTAGCCTGATGTCCAGGTTCTTGGTGTTCTAGTGTTTGTCCTTTTTCTCTTTCTTCCTCTTTTTCTTTCTCTTCCCCTATGACTTCTGAAGTAAGACTGACATGGGGATTAAAATTAATGAAATTGTATTGTGTTAGGGATTTTTGTTAAATAAGTAGATTTTTATCTGTTCTTGTCACAAAAGCAGTAACTATGAGAGATGATGGATGTTTATCTAGTATTTTACTATGTATATGCGTCCCATAGCGTCGTGTTGTAAACCTCAAATATACATAATAAAATTTATTTTAAAAAAGAAGTTGCACCCAGGATAAGAGAGTTTTGTTTGATCCATGTGTTGTTTCTTTCACTTAAGAAATGCTCCTCTTAACCTTTCTCCATTTAATTGCTCTTCTCTGCAACAAAAATCCCCTTAATGAATCCTCTTAATCCTCTCTATGCTCCCTATCCCAGTTCCTCTTGTCTTACTGTTTCTTGAGCTTACTCCAACATGCTCTCACTCCTGCACTGCACCAAGGTGCTCTCGTGAGTGTCCCTAGTCATCTCGAGGTGTTGGTCGTTCTCCACATCATATTTGATGCACCAGTAACTCTGGACACAGTTCATCACTCGCTGCTCCACGACGTGTTTTCTTCACTGATTCCAGTACACCTTACACTCTTGGTTTTCCTTCTACCTCTTTGGGTGTGTCTGCTCCGTCTCTTTTGCTGTATCCTAGTCTTCTCAGTCCTTTATTAACGAAGTACTCTAGGGTTTAATCCCAGGTTCTAAAACATGTGCCTTGAGGGTACTACTCAGTAGGTTTTGTTTGAACGAACTTGACTGGGTATTTGGATTTGTAATTCCTAATCTGCAGTCTGAAGTGCTGAATTATTTATCATTTTCATGTATTTTCTTGTTTCTAAGCTTTTTCTCGTGCAGACCCTCTGCCTGCAATACCCTTTCTTAGCTTTTTACTTTTTGCCTCTTCATTTCTCCTTTAAAATTCATATTAGATATAGGTCAAAGAAGCCTTCCCTAAAACATCAGGCTGGGTTAAGGGCTGCATTTCAAAGGCGCTCCAACCTTGCCTCTGTACTTTATCAGATTGTATTATACTTTGGGTGTCTCTGTCATTCAAAAAGAATCACTATATCACTAAAGACCTGGGAATGTGTCTTAATCATCTTTAGAATGTCAAAGTTTGACACATAGGAAATAATCGATGAATGTTTTAATGCACTAATATGGCCAAAGATATTCAGCCATGAAGTGTAGCTTTTGGGGGCATGAGTGGGGGGATAGAGTCTCACTCTGTTGCCCTGGGTAGAGTGCTGTGGTGATATTATTGCTCACAGTAACCTCAAACTCTTGGGCTCAAGAGATCCTCCTACCTCAGCCTCCTAAAGCATAGTTTTGATTTCAAGTTGGTGTCTTCTGAGTATAAAATCAATGCTATATTTATTATATCTTGATTCCTAGGAAAAAAGGTAACAGTCTTTAAAATAATAGAAAGACACTGTGTCCTTTTTTACAATTAGGAGGTAGTTAATGCATTTTTTAGGCTTAGTTAATTTGCTGCTTGTAGTGAAGCTGTCCAGTACAGAAGAGAAAGTAAGTTGTGCTTTTTTGCCAAGGGCATTGGCTGAAGTCATTGATTAGGGGACTATTGTAGTCAGCACATTTTTAATGTTGATGAAATTAGGCTCTTTTGGAGAGAAAAGCCCTATTGACACTTGTATTGCCAAAAAGAAGAAATAGAATTCTGAGTTGCTCATGAGGCATTCAAATTTTTGCTAGCTGCCATTACTACCAGAAGCTTTATCTTAACTTTTACTTGTGTACCATCTGGAAAACCCAGGGTGTTTATAAGATAATGCAGAGATTTTCTTTCAATAATGTGGAAATTTGCTCCTAAGATTAATTTGTTAACGTGATCTTTGACACTTTCCACAAAATTTAGGTAAATTAATTTTGCATTTAAAATATTTAATCTGGCTGGATACCTGTAGCTCAGCAGCTGGAGTGCTGGCCACATGCATCAGGGCTGGCAGGTTAGAACCTTGCCCAGGCCTGCCAAACAACAGCTCTACAACAAGAAAATAGCCGGGCATTGTGGCGGGCACCAGTAGCCCCCAGTTACTCAGGAGGCTGAGGCAAGAGAATTGCTTAATCCCAGGAGTCTGAGATTGCTGTGAGCTGGAAAGCCACGATGCTCTACCAAGGGTGTCAAAGTGAAACTGTCTCAAAAAAAAAGAAAGAAAATCATTGATATAGAGTAGTTTCCTTTACTCATTTTCTTCGCTTTAAATAAAAACTTCGATTTTTGGCGATGCCCGCAGCTCAGTGGGTAGGGTGCTGGCCACATAAACCATGGCTGGTGGGTTTGAGCCTGGCTCTGGGCCAGCTAAACAACAATGACAACTGCAACCAAAAAAATAGCCAGGCACTGTGGCAGGTGCTCGTAGTCCCAGCTACTTGGGGCGCTGAGGTAAGAGAATTGCTTAAGCCCAAGAGTTTGAGGTTGCTGTGAGCTGTGACAGCAAGGACCTCTACTGAGGTCCTATTTTTAGATTGTGCCTGTGGTCCTATTTTTTAGGATGTGCCTGTGTTCTCAGGTAAGATGTTGAATTTTGAGGCGAAAACATTGGACTTCTTAGTAACTTTTATAAACTTGGACAAATACTTTACTATGTAATGAAGACTTGAACCTTTGTTTTCAATAGACATTTATATTAGGATTTTTTTTCTAGAACTGTTAGGGCCTTTTGCAAAATACTCAGCAGTTGTCTTTTTGAACCACTTATTACTAGTTATTTATCCTGTGATAATAACAATGTTGTCAGTGTTTTATTTATCCAAAATAAATAAATAAATAAATAAATAATAATGTTTAATCCTAGACACTGACCCAGGTTTCCTGACTACTCTTTGTGATTGGCATTCTGAATTCAGACTGTCTTCTGAATGATATTAATGTTGCAGGTGATAAACAAATGTTCTATATCTTCACTTGCCTTTTAGGACTGACAACAAAGGAAATAGTTTATAGATTCTAAAAGGTCTTTGGAATTAATTAACGGGTTTGAAAATGATACTTCTGCTTGGGATTAAATTAAGTAATCAAAAATTACTTAATTACTCCAACTGTTACTTGGAGGACACTGTGTCCTGAATTTGTGTGTCATTCCAGAGCTTTGCTATCCCTACAGAAGTGACCAAAATGTTTACTTAGCAGAGTTTAACTTGATCTTTGTGTTAGAGGATGCTATTAGCTTACCTGTTATTTTATCAGAGCGGTGACTGAGAATTTTATTGGGTAAAGAAGGACCTTGCTTAACTGCAACAGAAATAAGTGGCTGCTAAGAAATAGATGTAGCCAGTTTTGAAAGTTGACAAAGTCTTGGCAGTATCAATATTGCCCTGCTGAGACATGTCAATATTTACAGTACAATTTGGAAGTTGCTAAGTTCCTGTTTAAGAAATGTGACCCTAGCATCGAACGTAGTATATCAATAAATAAGGAACATGTCCAAACGAACAGCTGCTCAGAGAAAATAGAATTGCATCTGTCTAAACTTTGGGGTACTTAAAAAGTTAAAGTTTAAAAGTTTATGATATTTCTTTGCTGATTGCTTGTGTAATATAGCATGCTAATACAGTTCCATGTATGGCTTTAACTTTAGTGTTTTTTAAAAATGACAACATAATTGTTATTTATAACTTTGTAAGTTCATTGTGGTATGATGCTTGTCAATAAATTGGCTAAAAAAACTTGCCTAATATTGTGTTTAGGAACCAGTCCCTCCCCTCATTTTAAACATTGTTTTTAAAGAGAAATTGGTTCAAGTCATGACTTAGACATTAATTTCAGGAAATAAAGTTTGTGTTCTGAGAACTTCCTAAACAGTAATAGAGAACTTGTAAGTTTTTGAAGTTTGGTTGTGAGGAGGAAATCTGACCTAATTATTTTCATCTGACAACTAGGTGTCAGAAGAAAATCTGTGGAGTAAAGAGCAAGTAAAATTGATGTGTTTGGTTGAATATCACAGATTACCACTGTTAATGCCCACATGAATATCGCTCTCATTTAACGAAGAGCATTTTGACGCAAAATAGATAAGCTTGTTTATGAAGTTATTGGAACCACACAATCTTACATCTGTTTTGCAGACTTCAGTAGAAAGTTAAACTTAACATTCTTTGAATGTAAGTCACCAATCTTAACAACATAAAATGTATATTGGGACTTGTTTTCTCTTTGCTTCTCTTTTATGATAGCAGAGATTGATGACTTTTATATAGTAATTAAATAATTTAACCATTTCATGATGTTGTGTTTATATTGTAACGAATGGATGAAAAATGCAATTGAGAGCATACGTGTATATGCTGTCAGAAGCTACCTTTGTTTCTATAAATATCTAGATAAGCAAGAGAAAACAAACTTGCTTTTAGGCTTATAAAAGGCTCTGCACCTATTCTTTTCAGATGTATTAATCAAAACTAGAAGAGAAAGTCATACAGTTTTAAAACATTGATTGAATTATTTTTTAGAATGTGCCTGTGTTCTCAGGTAAGATGTTGAATTTTGAGGCGAAAACATTGGACTTCTTAGTAACTTTTATAAACTTGGACAAATACTTTACTATGTAATGAAGACTTGAACCTTTGTTTTCAATAGACATTTATATTAGGATTTTTTTTCTAGAACTGTTAGGGCCTTTTGCAAAATACTCAGCAGTTGTCTTTTTGAACCACTTATTACTAGTTATTTATCCTGTGATAATAACAATGTTGTCAGTGTTTTCAAAATGTCTTATGCTTTAGATTTGGTAAGATCATCAGTATATTAACGTGATCAGGTAAAACTTTCTGTTGAATATTATGAACTTAATATAATGTTTCTTCATGTGTAGTTGTACTGGTGGAATAGACCCATACTTTCACCTTTTTGTAAGTACTATGAGATAATTGAGGGTAAGAGAATTAAATGATTTGGTGAAGTCCACAAAACCGGTGATTAATAATAGTTTATACTGAAGTTGTCTGATTCTAGAGCCTGATGCAGGGTAGATTAATCAAAAGGGAATTTCTTGGCTTTGTAGCTAGAACATCCATGGTTGGATCTGGATTCTGGTGCAGCTGGAGTCACATCTGACCTGTTGTCCACCACTGAATTCTGCTTTCTGCTGTGTTGATTTTGTTTTTAGTTCCAGGCTCATAACATCCTAACACCAAATTTCATAAAGTCTACATCCTTTTTAATGAAAATAGAAAAATAGAAGTCTTTTCTTTTTGAGACAGACTTTCAATCAGCTTGGGTAGAGTGCTATGACATCCTAACTTACAGCAACCTCAAACTCTTGGGCTCAACCCTTCTTGCCTCCGCCTCCCAAGTAGCTGGGACTATAGGCGCCTGCCACCATGCATGGCTAGTTTTTCTTTGTTTAATAGAGACAGGGTCTTACTCTTGCTCAGGCTGGTCTAGAACTCCTGAGCTCAGGCAGTCCACCTGCCTCAGCCTTCCACAGTGCTAGCATTACAGGTGTGAGCTACCGCACCTGGCCTAAAAATAGAAGTCTTGATATTGAACCTCATTAATCTTAGTTGTCCTAACTTGAATCATATGGTCATCTCTGAATCAATCATTGGAGATTAGAGTGTGTGCAAAGCCTTTGGGCTGAATAGCAGAGATGGGAGTTATTAGAAGCTTTGTTACCAGAGGCAGGGGAAGTCTGTGTCAGATGGCAAAGTCAACAAATTCTCTTTAAATGTTGGGTGAATGAATACTTAGACCTGAAATGGTGGGCAGTGGGCCATAACATTGATAGCACTCTTTGAGTAATGTTTTGAGATAGCTGATGATGGTAAATTCTGTATTTGACATCTTGGGTGTGTATGTTTTTGAGAAACTAGAAAGGAACAGTATAAGCTAGAGTCATTCAAATTAGTACAAATTAAATGAAATCGAACATTTGAATTAGGCCCACTTATTATGTGCAAGGGACTGTAAAATATGTATTTGATTCATATTGGTTAGGTCAAAAATCTAAGATTGTGCGATTTTAATGATATTGTACAACATGGGCAATTTTAGAGAACATCAGCATTCTTATTATTTTTGTTTCTTTACAGTTATTACATATAATAATTGAATATACATATGAAGTAGTTCATATGTTGACTATTTTGTAATATTAGTTTTTACATGTCTTGGTTTTAAAAGCAACCTATTAAACTTTACTCTTCTTATTAAAATATAACTAGTAAATATTAAAATTATTTTTAGTTGACTATAAAATATTTTTCATCCTTAGTATCTTGGATATAATGTGCCATAGCAAAATTTACCAGTGCGCTATTATACCAGTGTTCTTGGTATAATGCTTATAGATAGGAATATTTACTAAAAAGCTAATACTGAATTCTATGTATTTTTTAGATAGGCTTCTAAGTTTTGAAGCATTAAATTATATAATATTTAAGAATAAAATTTTAGGTGAGGCGTGGTGGCTTATGCCTTAATCCTAGTACTCTGAGAGGCTGAGGAGGGTAGATTGCCTGAGTTCAAGTCCAGCTTGAGCAAGAGTGAGATCTGTCTCTAAAAAATGGCTGGACATTAGGCAGGCACCTGTAGTGCCAGCTACTTGGGAGGCTGAGGCAAGAGGATCACTTGAGCCCAAGAGTTTGAGGTGACCTATGATGTCATGGCACTATACAGGGGGGACAAAGTGAGACTGTCCCCAAACAAAAAAAGAGTACATTTTTGGTAGATTCCTCTTCCTCCTCTTCCTTCTTCCTTTTCCTTTTTCCTCCTCCTCCTCCTTTTTTTTTTTTTTTAACAAATTCATCCTCCAATGAATATAATCAGCCTGATGGTCAAATCACAATAATTGAAAACTCTTTTTTAGTACATTTTATTATGGAAAATTCCAAATATATACAAGTGCAGAGAGAATAATGGATTTCTCTGTAGGGATAGGTGATGGCAGCTGGCACCGTAGTTATCAAATCATGTCCCATCTCATTTCATTTCTATACTACTCAGCCTTCACTCTTCTTTTCTGAATTACTTTAAAGCAAATCCCAGACATCATATCATTTAATCTGTAAATGTTGTAATATGTTTCTCTAGAAAGTAAGGACACTTTAAAAAACATAGCCACAATTCTAGTAATACACCTTTAAAAATTAATAGTAATTCCTTAATAACATCAAATACTTAATGTCTTTATATTTCTTAAATTACCTGATAGATTCTAAGTTTGTTGGTTGAATTTTAATTTAAAGAAAGACTATAAATTGCAGTTGTTTATAGCTTTTTTTTTGGAGTTTTTTGGCTGGAGCTGGGTTTGAACCTTCCATCTCGGGCATATGGGGCCTGCGCCCTACTCCCTTGAACCACACATGCCACCCAGTTGTTTATAGCTTTTAAGTGTCTCCAAATCTGTATATTCCAAACTCCCAATCTCTTTTACATGTAAACTTATTTGTTGAGGAAACTGGGTGTATTGTCCCCTGGAGTGTCCCGCAGTCTAGATTTTAAAGATTGCATCCTTTTAGTATCATTTCACATGTTTCTCCATCCCTTGTATTTTCTATATTAGTTAGATTCAGTGCTTTATTGCACCAGTGTTCTTGGTATAATGGTTATTAGACAGGATATTTCACTACTATGGGGTGGCCAGTCATCCTGTTTTCCTGAGATTGAGAGATTTCTTAGGACCTGAAAATTCCAGTTTTAAAACTAGGAAAATCTCAGGAAAACGTAGGTGGTTACCAATTATCAAAATTGCTGGGATTTAATTCTGACAAGGTTTAATTAGATTCATGTTGGTTTTTATTCTATTTTATAGCATGAGTATATTATAGATAGTGGTATGGAGAGAATTTATGGGTTTTACTAAGGAAACATATTTAGGCCATTGGGTTATGAGTTCTTTTCTATTTATACTGCAAAATGCAGTAAGTTTGATTTTGAGACAGAATTTGTATCAGGAAAAAAAAGAAGTCAGAATGTTGAAAATAACTTAGACTTAGAAATTGTGCCTGGGAAATAAATATGTAATTCTATATTAGCTATATAAATCCTCATGTGCTGTTTATAACTGCTACTATCTTTTGAACCATCTGAAACTGCTATTTCGTAGGTTAAAAATTGTTAAATATTGGTAATTTTATATGGTTCCTAAGTATTTCAGTATAGGTGATAGTTGATTACATAGCACCAACAATTGAGGGTGTGTCACAGATGTTTTTTCCTTTTCTGTGGCTCTCATTTATGTTGTTGTTAAATATTGGTAATTTTATATGGTTGCTAAATATTTCTGTATAGGTGACAGTTGATTACATAGCACCAACAATTGAGGATGTGTCACAGATGTTTTTTCCTTTTCTGTGGCTCTCATTTATGTTGTACCCAATCTTATCATTCATCCCCTTGTTTGTCATAAAAAACAGACAAATTAATGGTACAGTTGTAAGTAAATGGTAGGTTTGTGGGGGGAAAAGTACAGTGCAAGTCTTGTTCCTTTTTAGTACAAGTGCTTTTAGTTATATTTCAGTTCTGAGTAACACGTTTTTTTTCAAGTAGAAAAGACTGTATGTAAGCTTAATTGATGGTATTTTCATAGGAACACCCTCAGCCTTCTGGAATTAAAGTAGAAGAGAAGTGTCAAAAATTTCAAGGCTGAAGAAATTATAATTACTAAGTTCTTATCAAAAAAAGATTGTTGCTTAGTTAACGCTGTATTTCAGGTACTGTCTTATCTCTTCAGTTCTGTTAAGTGTCATTCTCACTTGAAACTGCAATTAGAACTAAAGTACTCTTGTGACAGCACAGAAAGTTTCTAAAACGGTAAGTGTATTCGCATCCTTTCTGCCAAGGTTATTTGTAAGCACCTTTGGCCATTGGATGAATGCATGTATGAAGAAAGTCATAGCCTTAGAACTTTGGGTTGAATTTTACAGGCATTTTGGAACTGGGTAGTAGACTGTATGTGGGAAATCTATTCATTCATCAAATCATTTTATTGCTTTTTAATGCCCATTTCATAGGGTAAGAGTAAAATAAGGAGAGGAAATGAAATTAAATGAATCACTGAAACTAATGATTATTAATGGTGTTTGAAAAGATAAGCAGGGGTAATTAGAAGTAATGTGGTATTTGAAATGGCAGCAAGTGGCATTACAGTCATGAGAGATAACTGAGAATGGACTGTGACCTTAGCAGAGATGCCTTATTTTTAAGGCTTATTTTAGAGTTCCAGTACTTTACAACTGAAGCGTCAGATTAATTTAATGTCTTTCTTGAACCTCAGCTTCAGGTTACTGAACAAGATTATGTTAACAGTTGTAACTATATTTTACTACTATGGGGTGCCAGTCATCCTGGTTTTCCTGAGATTGTTCCTAGGACCTGAAACGTCCAGTTTTAAAACTAGGAAAATCTCAGAAAAACTTGGACAGGTGGTTACTTTACTTTCATTTTCAAAATTGCTGGGATTTAATTCTGACATGTTTAGGAAGGTATTTAATAATTCTGTAAATTCTGTACACTTAAAAGTTTAGAAAATTCTAAGCTGAATATATTATTTCAGGAAAGCACTGTTTTTCTAATAGAAGCTTGATAGAAACTGGATATTGTTGTGTTAATTGTTTTGGAAATTCAAAGGCAAATTGATTTTGTGTCATTTAAAAAAATCTTAATTTACCCTTTGGTAATATCAACTAGTAAGTAGATGCAGTTATTAATGATGAAAATACTGAGAATAAACTATTAATTGAAAACATACTGAATGTCGAAAGTCTGATAAAAAGATAAATGTGAACAATCATCGTACTAAGCAAATAAGAAATAGTCCTTTTCCTTGCGCTTACTTTTTCTAAATTGTTATGTGATGTTTGTCTTGTCAGAAGTGAATATCATAGTGGTTGTTGGCATAAATCTTTCTTTTCTTTTTATCTAGCAATCATATATATAACATGATCAGACTTAAAAATCTGTCACCACACTTTTGATTTGCAATTTACATTTTTCTTTTCCTCTTTTAGGAAAAAAATATAAGGTCAAACAAAATAATGTGACCAGGAATCTAATTACAGACCATTAACAGCATGGGCCGCGTGCTGATCTTTATTCTGAACTCACTTTAGGTATCAGCATACTTTTCTCAACAAGGGGGCACTTAAGTTAATTGCTTCATTAGAAACATGCATTTAGCCCTTTCTGATCTGTAAGTACAACTCCTTGGCAGGGCTGCAGAAGTTTGAACACCTGCAGCCCGAGCAGCTTGAAAAGAAGCCATAATTTAGCATAAAGGAAAATAAAAGAAGCTCAAGTTCAAAATGGTGTTATCAATGATATAGTGTTGTAACTAACTTGAGCTGACCTAAGAGAGTTGGCTTCCACACTGCTGCTTATCAGCATCCAAAAGGGCATACAAAATTCTTTGTAAACTAATTTAAAAAGGTGTCTTGTTTATTCAGAAGCTACTGTGAATGACATTTGTTCAGACCGTAGATCACATCAATTGCATACCAGCCAACAACTTATTTCTCTTCTAAAAGAGAGGCCAAGTATCAAAGACACAAAGTACTAAAGATAAGCTTCTCAATTCTCAACTGTTCTGAACTCTCAATAAAGCTACTGATGTACAAATTGGGGTGGGACCCAACTGTTTCCACCTGCAGGCTTGTCTTAGATCCTTGGCTCTGGCTTGGGAGAGGTGCTGATACTAGTGTGACCTTTAGTACCCTTAGAAAACAAAACACAGTCTTTCTTATAGCCCTAATCAATCAGTCCTTCTGAAGAGGGTTCCACCCCCTTTCTTCAAGTAGTCTTGGGGCAAAAAACTGTGGCTGACTACTCCCATTTACAGGGCTGATGAAAGCAAAGAATTCATTGATTCGCTCTTACAGAATCTTAAAAGACATTTTCAGGCCATCTTTTTTTTTTCCTGTTTCTGTGGTTGATTCTTAGATATTTTGTATATGATATTTAATGAGATAGTGACCTCAGTAAGTAAAAGAATGAAGTAATTTTAGTACTTGGTAAAACCAAGGCTACTGAGGAACAAAATGCTTATAGGATACTTGTTGTCTATGTGTGTTATTAACTTTATGTGCTTAAACATGGTTCATAAGTGGTATTGTTGCAGGAAGACGAGGCCCAGTGGAGAGAAAGAGCACCCAAACACCATAGTTATAAGAGGAAGGGCTTTATTCATCTGCTGGGAGCTTGCGGCATAGAAGATTTCCAAATGGCTGCGCTCCCCGACTGGCTTGGTCTTACCCTTTTTATTGACAGTCAAAAAGTTCCACCCCACAGGCACCCTTCCCATTGGCCAGTTTGAATCAAGCGGGAGATGCTACTCCAGCCCCTACAGAACTACAGGATTTCACAGAACTTGGAAATTTACAGGTTCCAGGGAGTTAAGCCTATAAATTCCCAAGAGCTGAGTCACCATGGAGAGGGCCCTGCAGGTGCATCCTCGTGGTCTCCCTGAGAAGACCTGTTCTCCCGGACCTCGCCCCTCTCCGATATCTTCTCTCAGTATCTAAATTAAAATTAAAATCTAAATTAATTAAAGTAGAATTTTTACAGTAAAATTATTTAATTTTTGTGGTGAATGCCTGGAATTAGAAAATTGGGAATATTTGAAAAATGAATAATTCAAAGATTTTTAAAAACTAATTTGATCCTCAAATTTTTTTTTTTTTAAGTATCATTGGTTTTAGAGCCCTGTATGTTGTTGTGAAAGTAGAGTGAGTTACTGACAAGCATGTGGAATATTGAGTTTTAAACAAATTTGTCTATAATTAGAAATTTGTCACTTGTTTCAAATATGGTTTTTTAAAAAAATCAGTGAAACCCATTCCTGTTTCATAGTAATTCTAAGTGCTATATTTTACCTTCACAAGTTATATTGATTCTAATAATAGCCGTTGTTCTTATTGTATTTAAAAAACAATCTATATAAGAGTATATAGAAATATTACAGAAGCAAAAATGGCATTCCATAAATAGTTTCTGTACTTCCCCCCACCCCCACATTGTGGGTTTTGAGTCTCTTAGAATATGTAAGGCCCTAGCTATATGCCTTTTTGAAAGATCATTATAGAAAAACAGAAAGATATATTCTCCAGTGATTTTCGAATTTAAGGATTACAGAGCATGTGAGTAATTTACTGCATGTTAAGTGTATTGACTAATTGATCTATGTGAAAATATTCATAAGTGGATAATTTCAGAAGTAAGCACATGTAGTAAAAGAGGACTGCATGGTAGATAAACTTTTGACTAAGTGAAATACATAAACATAATTGTATTTTTTCCAGTGATTATGATATTAAACCTATAAAATTAAGTATTTTAGAATTTTAATATGCTTAATTGATGGGTTATTTTATTTTATAATGTCTTTTACTGGAAAAAATAGTTTTCTGAGTAAACTTTTGGTTGAAATTAGAATTATTGATAATTTATCAATTCGAAGGGGTCTTATACTCTTATTCTTTAGATTTTTTTATGCTGATTTTCTATGGATTCTTTATGTCTTTTAATATAAGAGAGTGCAGCTTTATTACGTTATAATTAAACATCTTCAGTTTGAGGGGGAAAAATTAAACTAAAAGTGCCTTTTCTATTCTCTCACTCAAACCACACTCAACACAGAAGAGACTTCTATGACCAAATATGTGGGTACTTTTCCCACACACCAAGCAGAGGTGTGTGGGGAGGTGTCCTCTGTCTAGGTTCAGTTCCACAAGACTCTCTCCTCACCCCGCAGCCTCTTCAGACTCAGTCGCCCATCCCGAGGGAAATGCGTCCCGGGGGAAATGTCCTCTGTCCAGGCTCAGTTCCACAGGACTCCCTCCTCGCCCATCAGCCTCTTCAGACTCAGTGGTTGGTCCCAGTCTCTAGAACTTCTGACTGCCAACCAACTTCAAGTTGGGGTTCTTATCGGCCCCTCTCAGGTTTGATTTATTTGCTAGAACAGTTTTTAGAACTCTGGTAAACATTATGTTTACTGGTTAATTATAGAGGATAAGTCAGATTATATGGGTGAAGAGACATGTGGGTCTAGGTATGGTGGAAGGGGCATAGAACTTCCACACCAGCCCTGGGAATTCCACCCTCCTGCAGCCCATGTGTGTTCAGCTATCTTGAAGCTCTCTAAACCCTCTCCTTTTGGGTTTTTATGAAGATTTTATTACATAGGCATGAATGATTAAACCATTGGCATTGCTCATCAATCTAACCTTCAGTCTGTCTCTCAACCTGCTAATCATAACTTGTTCTTTCTGGTGTCCAGCCTCTATCCCGAAGCTACTACCTAAGGCTGCCAGCCTCAGTTTACTCACTAGCATATAAAACATCACTTTGGAGACTCTTAGGCATTTTAAGAGTTGTATGCCAAGAGACTGCCTTTAAGACCAAATGTATGCTTCATAATATAATTCTCCACATCCCTAAAATATAGAGAGTGTTGTAATTTAGCTTTGTTTTGTGAAGAGCTAACAAAATGGGTTGTTTATATTTTTGTATACAGTTGTAAATTGAGAAAATATTATGCTTTATTTATGAGACCAACTGCTTCAAATTGAGATAATAAATTAAAACTAATGATTTATACATTTTCTCTTGGTAAAATAAATTTAATCAGTTATTGATGAAATGTCCATTAATTACTTTTGAATTTTTACAGCACATTATATATATATATATATGTATGTATATATATACTACTCTTAAAAATGTAGAGTGATTTTATACCACCCTCAAAGTAAAAGTGTAAAGAATTTAAAAAAATTTTTAAGGATCACCTAGGTAGAGCTTCATATTATGTGATTAAAGAATGATTTTTTTGTGGTTTTTACCTTTGAAGTTTGTGCTACATTTCTGATTTAATGTTTTCCCTTTGCATATTTGTAATTTTTCATTATTTTTCTACCTTTAAAGTTCATCTTTAATGAAGTCCACATAATCAAAGGGTATTACAGTATTTGAACAAATATCGGTACTCTCTTTGACTAAGAAGTCATTCTGTAGTCTGGTTAAATTTGAAATCAATCTGGGGAAAAGTCTATAGCGATTTACTATAAGAATTGCTTTTGACTTCATAGAAAAAGAACCTGTTATTGTTAGAGAGTAACATCACTACGTCTCAGTCTTAGTTCTGTTTTTCCCCCTTTTAAATAGCATCACTAGGCTGGTAGAGTAGGTAGATTTTGCCTCCCTACTACTCTTGTGACGTAGGAGGAGAGGTGAGTGGCACATCCAAGTAGTATTTATCATTGATGTCTCTAGAGGCTGTGTCTAATGTCGGGCTGCAGAGGTCTGTGCTTGAGCTTGTCCTGCTTGATAGTTTACATATGTGACTTCAATACTTGGAAGAAGTTTATCAAATTTTTAAATGACAAGGTCAGGCAGGGATTATAAATATGTTATATAACAGGTATAGAATCACTATTCAATGTAACCTTGATAAGCCAAAATAAAATACAAAATGTCACCCCTGTACAACCATCAAACAAAAACAAAAATTACCAATATGGAGTAATAGTGTTTTAGTAATAACATGTGGAAACACTTAGGTTTAGTTGGTATTAAACTCAAATAGGACTCTTTAGAATGATGTAGTTGCCAAAAACAAAACAAAATACCCCAAACAAAGCCCTTACCCCCTCACTACCATTAAAAATAGTAATAAAAACTGAAGACAATATTTCCTTCAAATTACAGAAGTGCACTATTTGTGATGAGGCAATAGCCTGTCCATCTTTTATTGTCTATAGCACAACTAGAGTATTAGTTTTTAGCCCTGTATACTATACTTTGAGTGGCAGAGATTAACTGGAGTTATAACTATATATATATATATATAAGTATATATAGTTTTTTTAATTATTGGGGTACATACTAATTATATATCTTTGTAGGCTACCCAGGTGATGTTTTGATACAGGCATACAATACGAATTTATCACATCAGGGTATTGGGACTTCTATTAGTTACGTCAGGCATTTGACAATTCTTTGTTAGGAATATTCCAATTTTACTCTTTTAGTTCTTGTAAAGTATACACTAACTTGTTGTTGATTATAGTCACATTCATTTTTTTTTTTTTTTTTTTTTTTGCAATTTTTGGCCAGGGCTGGGTTTGAACCTGCCACCTCTGGCATATGGGGCCAGCGCCCTATTCCTTTGAGCCATAGGCGCCACCCTATAGTCACATTCTTTTGCTATCAAATATTATTCATTCTATCTAAGTATATTTTTGCACTCATTATACCCTTCCTTATTTCTGCACTACCCTTCCCAGTCCTTGCTACTCTCTATCTCCATGAAATCAATTGTTCTTAATATTTAGCTCTCACATATGAATCAGAACCTGTGAGATATGTCTTTCTGTTCTTGGCTTATTTCACTTAACATAAAGTTATCTAGTTCTATCCATGTTGTTTCAAATGTCAGGATTTCATTCTTTTTGGTGGCTATATAATATTTCATTCTGTATATGACCACAGTTTATCAATTGATTTATTGATGGACACTTAGGTTGATACCAAACCTTGACTGTTGTGAATAGTGTTGCAATAAACATGGGAGTGCAGGTATCTTTTCCATATATTGCATTCCCATCTTTAGAATATATATACCCAGAGGTGGGATTTCTAGTTTTAATTTATTGAAGAACCTCCATACTGTTTCCCATAGTGGTTGCATTAATTTATATTTCCACAGGACCTGGAGACTCTCCTTTCTCCACATCCTTGCCAGTGTTCATTATTGCTTATCTTTTTGATAAAAGCCATTTTAACAAGGGTAAGATGATATCTCATTGTGGTTTTGATTTGTATTTCTCTGATGACTAACAATGTTGAGCATTTTCTTATATACCTGTTGGCTATTCCTGTGTCGTCTTCTGAGAAATGTCTATTCAAATCCTTTGCCCATTGTTTCATCAGACTTGAGTTTTTCCTGTGAACTTGTTGGAGTTCTTTATATATTATAGTTGTTAATCTCTTGTCAAAGGGTAATTTGCAAATATTTTCTCTCTCCCATACGTGGATTATCTCTTGACTTTGTTGATTGTTTCTTTTGTATTGCAAAAGCTTTTTAGCTTGACATAATATTATTTATCCAATTTTGCTTTGGTTGTCTTTGCTTTGGTAATATACTGAAGAAGACTTTGGCCAGACTAATGTCCTGAAGTGTTTCCCCAATGTTTTCTTATAGTATTTTCATACTTTCAGCTCCTAAATTTAAATCTTCAAGTCTTCAACCCATTTTTGATTTGATTTTTGTATATGGCTAGAGGAAAGAGCATAGTTTCATTTTTCTGCAGATGGATATTCAGGTTTTCCAGCACCGTATCTTGACACTTTTGGTGAAGATATGTTCATTATAGATGCATGGATTTATTCTGGATTCTCTGTTCTATTCCATTGGTCTATGTGTCTTCTTTTATGGCAATACCATGCTGTTTTGGTTACTAAAGATCTGTCACATAATTTGAAGTCATGTGATTTCTCCAGTTTATTTATTTATTTTTGCTCAGAATGGCTTTGGCTATTCTTGGTCTTTTGTGGTTTCAGTATAAAGCTTAGAAGTTTTTTTCTCTTTTTTTGTGAGGAAAGTCATTGCTATTTTGATGGGTATTACATTGAATTTGTTGGTTATATTGGGTAGTATGGACTTTTTAACAATACTGATTTTTCTAGTCTATGAACAAGGAATATTGTTCCTTTTTTTTTTCCTCTCGCTTCAATTTCCTTCACAAATATTTTATTATTTTCTTTGTAGAAATCTTTGACTTCTTTGGTTAAATTTATATTCATAGCTATTATAAATGAGAGTAATTTCTTTTTTCTTTTCAGATTATTTGCTGTTGTCATATAGAAATGCTACTGATTTGTATATGTAGTTTTGTATCCTGCAACTTCACTGAATTTATCAACTCTTTTTTTTTTTTTATTGTTGGGGATTCATTGTGGGTACAAGATGTATCATACACTGAGACCCCACACCCCTCCCTCCTTCCCTCTCTGGTCTTTCTTTCCTCACCCCCTTCCTCCTTCTCTCTCTGTTCTCCCATTTCCCCACCCCACACTGTGTACTTAATTGTCATTAATTGTCCTCATATCAAAATTGAATACATAGGATTCATGCTTCTCCATTCTTGTGATGCTTTACTAAGCATAATAATGTGTTCTACTTCCATCTAGGTTAATACAAATGCTGTAAAGTCTCCATTTTTTTAATGGCTGAATAGTATTACATGGTATACATATACTACAGCTTATTAATCCATTCCTGGGTTGGGGAGCATTTAGGCTGTTTCTATATTTTTGTGATTGTAAATTGAGCTGCAGTGAACAGTCTAGTGCAAGTGTCCTTATGATAAAAGGTTTTGTTCTCCTTCTGGTTAGATGCCCAAAATGGGATTGCAGGATCAAATGGGAGGTCTGCTTGAGCTCTTTGAGGTTTCTCCATACTTCCTTCCAAAAAGGTTGTATTAGTTTGCAGGCCCACCAGCAGTGTAAAAGTGTTCTTTTCTCTACACATCCATGCCAGCATATGTAGTTTTAAGATTTTGTGATTCTCGCTCGGGTTAGTGTTGCTGTTAGGATCTCACGGAAAAGTGATGTCATGGAGAATAAGCATGCTTATTGAAATTGTGTTTTAAATAAAGGTGACCATTTGCTCATTCAGGCAGAATGGCAAGCTTTATTTACTGTTGGTTTATATAGTCAATCTTGTACATGCACACTATATGTCAATGACCTCATTAATATTCATTATAATCCCTCTGTACATGCACATTGGACATCAATGACTTCATTCTGCACATGCATATTGGACACCAATGACTTCATTAATCTGTTTAAACATCTTGTGACTACCTCATGAGTAGCTCCTCCCTAGTAATCTGATAATCCATCCAACATATACCTTTTAGCATAACCCTTTCAACATAACCCAGTTTAACATAACTTAATGGGGAACATGTTGTTAGACATTACTTCTTTTGTTCTTATCTGATGAAGCCTGAGGCTATAGAGGAAAGAGACGGTTTGAAAGTCTGTCCTACTGACCTTGCTATTTGGAGGCAGTTACTTCGATCTTTAAAACAAGGTATAATTAAGAAACTTCTAGGGCATACAGAAATTTGTGTGCAAACCTCTGCTCCCATGTGGGCCTTAAGTCAGGGGGGTTTTATGCATGCAACCGACCAGGCTGACCTTAGGTCAGGGGGTTTTTAGGCCCACAACCAAACTGGCCATATGAGATTCTGCCTCAGTACCTCACAAGTATGCCCACAAAAAGTCTTTTGACTGCTGTCTCTCAAACAACTTTTTTGGCCAGAGGCATATAGGCCCTTTACCTATAGGTTAGATGATATATCAGGGTGGTTTTGATTTGCATTTCTCTAATAATTAAGCATAATGAACATTTTTTCCATATGTTTGCTAGCCATTCATCTGTCTTCTTGAGAGAAGGTTCTGTTCATCTCTCTTCCCCATTGATCTATGGGATTGTTGGCTTTTTTCATGTGGATTAACTTAAGTTCTCTATAGATCCTAGTTATTAAGCTTTTGTCTGATTCAAAATATGCAAATATCCTTTCCTAATGTGTAGGTTGTCTATTTGCTTTGACTGTGGTCTCCTTAGCTTTACAGAAGCTTTTCAGTTTAATTAAGTCCCATTTGTTTATTTCAGTTGTTACTACAATTGCCATGGCAGCCTTCTTCATAAAGTCTTTCCCCAGGCTGATATCTTTCAGTGTTTTTCCTGTACTTTCTTTGAGGATTTTTATCATTTTATGCCTCAAATTTAAGTCCTTTATCCATCTTGAATCAATTTTTGTGAGTGGGAGAGGTGGGTCCTGTTTCAGTTTTTTGCATGTGGATATCCAGTTCTCCCAGCACCATTGATTGAATAGGGAGTCTTTCACCCAGTGTATGCTCTTATTTATTTTATTGAAGATTAGGTGGTTTTAAGTTGTTAGTTTCATTTCCTGGTTTTCTATTCGATTCCAAATGTCTGTGCCTCTATTTTTGTGCCAGTACCATGCTGTCTTTGCCACTATAGCCTTGTAGTGCAGCCTAAAATCTGGTATGCTGATGCCCTTGGCTTTATTTTTATTACTAAGAACTGCCTTAGCTATACGGGTTTTTTCTGGTTTCATACAAAACACAGAATCCTTTTTTCTAAGTCTTGAAAGTACGATGTCGGTATTTTAATAGGGATGGCATTGAGTAGGTAGATTGCTTTAGGAAGTATAGACATTTTAACAATGTTGATTCTTCCCAGCCATGAGCATGGTATGTTCTTCTATTTGTTAATATCCTCTGCTATTTCCTTTCTTAGGGTTTCATAATTTTTTTTGTAGATGTCCTTCACCTTTTTTGTTAGGGATATTCCTATGTATTTCATTTTCTTTGAAACTATGGTGATGGGAGTTGTGTCCTTAATTAGCCTCTCATCTTGACTGTTATTGGCATATACAAAGACTACTGACTTGTGGACATTGATTTTATATCCTGAGACATTACTATATTTTTTTATGACTTCCAGGATCTTGTGATTGAATTTTTGGGGTTCTGTAAGTATAAGATCATATCATCAAAGAGGGAGAGTTTGACTTCCTCTGTTCCCATATGGATGCCCTTTGTTTCCTTGTCTTGCCTAATTGTATTGGCTATAATTTCCAGCACTATGTTGAATAGTAAGAGTAACAGAGGACAACCTTGTCTGGTTCCAATTCTAAGTGGAAAAGTTTTCAGTTTAGCTCCTTTTAGTAAGATATTAGCTGTGGGTTTGTCATAGATAGCTTTGATCAGTTTAAGGAATGTGCCACCTATGCCTAAATTCATCAGTGTTCTAATTAGAAAAGGATGCTGAATTTTATCAAATGCTTTTTCTGCATCTATTGAGAGGATTATATGGTCTTTGTTTTTGCTTCTGTTGATATAGTGAAAAATGTTTACTGACTTGCGTGTTTTAAATCATCCTTGCATCCCTGGGATGAAATCTACTTGATTATGATGTATGACTTTTTTGATGATAAGCTGTAATCTATTGGCTAGAATTTTGTTGAGAATTTTTGCATCTATATTCATTAGTGAAATTGGTCTGAAGTTCTCCTTTTTAGTTGGATCTTTTCCTGGTTTTGGTACCAGGGTGACCTTTGCTTTGTAGAACATGTTGGGGAAGATTCCTTCCCTCATTTTTTTGGGAATAATTTCTTCTTTGAAAGTTTGATAGAATTCTGGTGTGGAACCATCTGGACTGGGGCATTTTTTTGTTGGGAGATTTTTTAATTGTTTCTTTGATCTCAGTGCTTGAAATTTGCCTGTTGATGAGATCTATTTCTTCCGGGCTATGTCTAGGGAGAGGGTGTGATTCCAAATATTGATTCATTTCCTTCACATTGTCAAATTTCTGGGCATAGAGTTTCTGGTAATATTCAGAGATAATTTCCTGTATCCCTGTGACATCAGTTGCTATTTCCCCTTTATTATTTCTGATTGAGGTTACTAGAAATTTTACTTTTTATTTCTAGTTTGTCTGGCCAAAGGTTTATCAATTTTATTTATTTTTTCAAAAAACCAACTCCTTATTTTATTAATTTTCTGAATGATTCTTTTATTTTCAATTTCATTAATCTCTGATTTAATTTTGGATATTTCTTTTCTTCTGCTGGGTTTAGGCTTAGATTGTTCTTCATTCTCCAATTCCATAAGATGGCTTGTGAGTTTGTTGATGTGCTCTCTTTCTGTTTTTTGGATATAGGCATCTAAAGCAATAAATTTTCCTCTCAGGACTATTTTTGCTGTATCCCACAGGTTTTGGTAGCTTGTGTCTTCATTGTTATTATGCTGAAGGAAGTTAATAATTTTGTCTTTTATTTCTTCCTTCAACCAAGTGTCATTCAGCATAAGGTTGTTTAATTTCCATGCCTTTGTGTGGGGTTGAACATTTTAGTTGGAATTCAGTTCCACCTTTAGTGCCTTGTGGTCTGAGAAAATGCAAGATAAAACTTCAGTTCTTTTGATTTTGTTGAGGTTTGTTTTGTGTCCTAGGATACGATCAATTTTGAAGAATATCCATGGGGCGATGAGAAGAATGTATATTTTTTTATCTTTAGGGTGGAGTGTTCTATATACATCTATCAAACACAGTTGTTCTCTAGGGTCTCATTTAAGTCCCTATATCTTTGTTTAATTTCTGTTTAGAGCATCTGTCCAGCTCTGTAAGGAGTGTTAAAGTCCCCTGTTATTATGGTGTTCTAGTATATCATATTGCTCAGGCTGAGTAAGGTCTTTTTCAAAAATCTGGGAGCCTTTAAGGTGAGTGCATAAATATTTGGGTGCATTTTTTACTTTAGTTGCTTTAAATCCACATGTATTTGAAAATAAGATTACAACCCCTGTTTTCTTCTGGATTCTGTTTGCCTGAAAAATTGTCTTCTAACCCTTAAATCTGAGCTTTAATTTGTCTTTCGAGACTAAGTGTGTTTCCTGCAGACAGCAAATGGATGGCTTGTGTTTTTTAATCCAATCAGCCAATCTGTGCTTCTTTAGTGGAGATTTCAAGCCATTAACATTTATTGAGGTAATTGATAAGTGTGGTAGTATTCTATTTATCTTATTTTGTGAAAGTCCATTACTTAGTTTTGTCTTTTGCATCATTGTAGAAACTAGGTTTTGTCCTTTTACTTCTGAGTGCTTACTTTGCTGGTGGTCCCTGTGATCGTCAGTGTGTAGAACTGGTTGAAATATTTCCTGTAGACCTGGTCTTGTTGTGGCACATTTCCTCAACGTTTTCATATCAGTAAAATAAATTGATTTCTCCATCAATTTTAAAGCTTAGCTTAGTGGGTTATAGAATTCTGGGCTGGAAGTTGTTCTTTTTAAGTAGATTAAAGATAGATGACCATTGTCTTCTGGCTTGAAAAGTTTCATTAAAGAAATCTGCAGTCACCCTGATGGATTTGCCCCTGTAGGTCAATTGGCGCTTACTCCTGGCAGCTTGCAAAATCTTTTCTTTTGTCTTGACTTTGGACAGGTTCATCACAATGTGTCTTGGAGAAACTCTATTAGAGTTGAGGTGACCTGGGGTCTGATAGCCCTCTGAAAGGAGTGTGTCACAATCTTTGGTGATATTTGGGAAATTTTCATTTATAATATTCTCTAGTTGGACATTCTTCTTCCCCTTCTGGGATATCTATAACTCGTATATTTGAACACTTGATAAAGTCTCATAATTCTGTCAGTGAATGTTCTGCTTTCTTTCTCTTCTTTTCTACCTCTTTAACTATCTGAGTTATCTCAAGAGCTTTGTTCTCTACCTGTGAGAGTCTTTCTTCTGCATAATCTAATCTGTTGTTGATACTTCCTGTTGCCTCCTTAAGTTCCCTAATTGACTTCTTCAATTACTTCAGCTCTGCTGTGTCCTTTCTATATTCTTCGTATCATTCATCTCTTATTTGATTCTGTTTTTGGATTTCCTTTTGGTTATTTTTCACTTTCTCAGCAATTTCCTTCATTGTTTTCATCATCTATATTTTAAATTCCCCTTCTGTCATTTCTAACATTTCTTTATAGGTGGAATCCTCTGTAGTGCTACCTTTTGGTCCCTTAGTGGAGTTGCTCTGGACTGTTTTTCATGTTGCTAGGATTTTTCTGCTGATTCTTCCTCATGAGTGTTTTCTTTTATCTGTTTTCTTGCCTTTATTTTCCTTTCAGTTCCTCTTGCTCTTAAAGTTACTGTGCCTCTGGCCTAAGGTTTTGATGCATCCTTTTGGTACAAGACCAGAAGGATGAGAAGACTGAAGAACAAGTAGTGAAAAAAAAATTTTAAAAAGTAAGAAAAAAAAGGAAAGCAGAGGGGATGAGTAAAAGGGAATATTGACAAAGAGAAGAGAGGCTCAGAAAGAGGGAGACAGGAGTAATATAGGTGTATAGTAGGGTACTATGACCCAACCTTAAAAACCCCCAACCTCTGGGGGTGCTGGGTTGGGTAGTTCCCTTGAGGTTAGCAGCTCTTTACCAGCCTGTTTAGACACAGTACCCCTTCTCCACCAACTAGAAAAGGCAAAAATATTATAAATCAAACCAAAACAAACAAATAGAAACCCTTATGGGATAAAAATGGGGAAAAACTAAATAATAGGGGCAGATACACTAACCAAAATGACATTCTAATTGTTAAGGAAAGCAGCGATGGAAAATTGTATTTAAACTAGAAAAATGTAAAAAGGAAAGAAGGAAAAAGAAAAAAAGGAAAATCTAGAGCGGTGGTTCTCAACTTGTGGATCCTGACCCACAGGAACTGTATTAAAGGGCTGTGGCAATAAGAAAGTTGAGAACCGCTGATCTAAAGAGAAAATGTTGAAATTAAAAAACAAAAACAAACAAACAAAAAAACAAACCCCAAAGCAAAAACAAAACAGTATATATATCTTGCTGAATATTCTCCAGGAAACAGGTGATCTACTGGGGTATGAGATGTTAATCACAATGCTGATACAGCTGTATGAGATAGAGACTAGAGGCCTTTGTTGATTTCTGAAACCCTACAGGCTTGAGAGCCTAAATGTCTCCTCAGCCTGCTTAAAAAACACTTTAAACTGTTATCCTTGGCTAAGCAGAAGCTTTCCCAGGAAAGCACTTGTTGCTAGGATCTCTCATAAAGTGGCTGCCCACTTATCTAGTGCACCAAAACCAGTCTCACTCTATGCCCCTGAGGGCGAAGGATGCAGGGGCAGGTCTCCCACAGTTGCTGTGAGGATACCCCACAACTGAACAATATTAGCTTCCTTCCAGCTCAATGACTCAAAGGTATCTGCACTCTTGCCCAGGATCTCCCAAGGCAGTTCAGTTGATTGCCCAAGTCTAAAAAAACAAAACAGCCCACAGGTAAGGCCTTTCCTGTGTACAGTCTCACTATTGCTATAGTTATAGCTGTGGGCTGCCTCCGTGAGCAAGCCCACCCACCACTTGCCAGTTCTCTGCTGTTTTTATCCTCGTCTTGGGGTCCAGAAGTTTCTTCCTGTCTTCCTGTATCCCCAAAGGGATGTTTCTGGGCAGATCCCACCAGCCTAGATGCCCAGATTCTTCTCTCCCCAATCTCCAAAAAAGACAAAGATGGTCACTTCATATTATTTATCAGTTCTAATAGTTTTTTTGTGTGTGGCATCTTTAGGTTTTTCTAGACATAAGATCATATACTCCATAGACAGGTATAATTTGAATTCTTCCTTTCCAATTTGGATTCTCTTTGTTTTTTTTCTTTTCTTACTGCTCTAGCTAGAACTCCCAGTACTTCGTTGAGTAACAGTGGTAAAAGTGGGCTTCTCTGTGTTGTTTCAGAACTTAGAGGAAGGGCTTTCCATTTTTCTTTATTCAGTATGCTACTCCCTGTGCAGTTGTTTTTGATGATATTGCTTTTATCATTTACATTCCTTTTATACCCAGTTTTTTGAAAGTTTTTAAACTTTCATGAAGATGTTGAATTTTAGCAAGAGCTTTTTCAGTATCAACCGAAATCATCTTATAATTTTTGTCCTTCATTTTGCTGATATGTATCACATTGTTAGATTTGCATTATGTTGTACCATCCTTTCATGCGTGAAACGATTCCCACTTGATTATGGATGAACGTGTTGTTGAATTTGGTTTGCTAATATTTTGTTGAGGATTTTAGCATCTACGCGCATCAGTGATATGGGCCTATAGTTTTCTTCTCTCGTCTTTGATTTTAGTATCAGGGTGATACAGGCCTCCTAGAATGAGTTTGGGAGTATTTTTTCCTTTTGACTTTATGGAAATAGTTAAAGTAGGATTGATATTAGTTCTTGGAATGGTGGGTAGAATTTAGCAGTGAAGCCGTCAGGTCCTGGGCCTCTCTTTGATGGAAGACTTTTTATTACTGCTTCTGTGTTGTTACTTCTTATTGATTTATTCAGGTTTTGGGTTTTTTCCTGTTTGAATTTTGTAGGTTGTATTTGTTTAAGATTTTATTTATTTCTTCTAGGTTTTCCAATGTATTGGCATATAGTTAATCATAGTAATTTTTAATGATCCATTGGATTTCTGCAGTGTCAGTTGAAATGTATCCTTTTTCATCTCTGATTTGATTCATTTGTGTCTTCTCTCATTTTTTCTTAGTGTGGCTAAAGGTGTGTCAATTTGTTTATCTTTTCAAAAAGCCAACTTTTGTTTCATTTGAACGTTTGTATTTTTTGTTCCAATTTCATTTATTTTTACCATGATCTTTATTATTTATTTTCTTTCCTAATTTCAGGTTTGGTTTCCTATTGTTTATCTAGTTCTTTGAGATGCACTGTTAAGTCATTTATTTCTTTTTGCTTTTCTTTTATATCTTTTTGCTATAAACTTTCCTCCTTTTGTGCTTTTACTGTATCCCGTGGTTTTGACATACTGTGTTTTCATTCTTATTTGCTTTGAGAAATTTTGAAATTTCCCTTTTCATCTCTTTATTGTCACATCAGTCATTTAGGAACATATCATATAGTTTCTCTCATTACTGATTTCTAGTTTTTTTCCATTGGGGCCAAAGAAAACACTTTATATGCTTTCAAATTGTTTGAATTTTTGAGAGTTGTTTTTTGGCCTAACACATATTGTCTGTTCTTGAGAATGGTCCATGAACTGAGGAGAAGAATATGTATTCTAAAGCTGTTGAATGAAGTGTACTATAAATATATATTATGTTCATGTGTCTATAGTGAAGATTATGTCCAATATTTCTTTGTAGATTTTCTGTCCATATAATCTGTCCAATGCTAAAAGTGGAGTGTTGAGGTCTACAACAATTATTGTAGTAGAGACTTTCTATCTCTGCAGCTCTGATAATATTTGCTTTGAATATCTGGTGGTCCAGTGTTGGCTGCTTATATATTTTGCATTGCTATGTTCTCTTGCTGAATTGACCCATTTATCATTATGTAATGAACTTCTTTGTATCTTTTTACAGTTTTTGTTTTGAAATCTATTTTATCTGATGGAACTATAGCTAGTCTTACACTTTTCTGTTTTCCATTTGCATGGAATATCTTTTTCTATTCCCATATTTTCCCTCTATGTGTGTCTCTATAGATGAAGTGGGTTTCGTGCAGAGAAGATATTAGCTCAGCCATTCTATTTCTTTTGATTTGAGAGTTTAGTCCATTCATATTTAATTTTATTAGGGATATTAATAGGTAAGGACTTATGACTGCCATGTTGTTATTTGATTTCTGGTTGTTTTGTGGTCTTTCATTTCTTTTTTTCCCTCCTTTTTCTTTGTTTAAAGTGATTTTTCTCTAGTAGTGTGTTTTAATTTCTTGGTTTTAAATTTTTGTGTATCTGTGTAGGTTTTAAAATTTTGGGTTATCATAAGTCTTGAAGAAGCATTTTATAACCAATTATTTTAAACATGTGACAAGTCTTCTTACAAACAAGAGAAATCTCACAGAACTACTACTTTTTGACTCCCTTTCTTCTGCTGTTTAACTTTTTGTTGTTTCTATTTCTACCTTTTTATACAATCTATACTACGAAAAGTTGTGATTTTTGAGAGTTTTGTCCTGTAGCTATCTACTCAAGATTTATGTGATCCATACTCTACAATTACAGCAATACACATGCAGTATTCTGTCTTTGTGTACTTACTGTTACCCCTGTGTTGTACACCTCCAGAAGATTTCTTGTAGTCCATTAATGTCCTTTTATTTTCAGAATAAAGGACTCCTTTTAACATTTTTTCTAACACAAATCTGGTGTTGATGAACAACCTTAGCTGTTGTTTGTCTGGAAAAGTGTTTATTTCTCCTTTATGTTTGAAGAATATTTCTGGAAGATACAATATTCTATAGGGTTTTTCCTTCTGTCCTTTGAATATGTCATGCCACCCTCCCTTGGCCTCTAAGACTTCCCTGAGGAGTTTGTGGCCAGATACATTGGAGCTCCTTTACATGTTATATTTTTCATTTTTCTTGCTTCCCTTAGGACCTTGTATTTATTTGTGACCTTTGGGAACTTAATTATTAAATGCTTTAAGTTTGCCTTGTTTGGGTTAAAACTGCTTAGTGTTCTATGATGTTTTTGTACCTGAATGTTGATGTCTTTCTCCAGGTTTGGAAAGTTCTGTGTTATTATCACTTTGGATAAGCTCTCTACCTCAGTGTCTCTTTCTTTCTCCATTTTAAGGCCAAGAAATCTTAAATTTGCCTTTTTGAGTCTATTTTGCAGATGTTATAGACATGCTTCATTCTGTCTTCTTTTTTCTTCTATGACACTATATTTTCAAATAGCCTGTCTTCAAGTGCACTAAATTCTGCTGTTCAAAGACTATGATCTGTTTCTCAGTTCAGCAGTTGAATTCTTTAGTTGCATGATTTCTGCTTGTCTTGCTTTTTTAAAAAGAAATTACTTCAGCCATTGTTAAATTTCTCTGATAGGCTTCTAAATTCTTTCTGTGTGTTGTCCTAAAGTTCATTGAGCTTCTTCAGGGTAACTACTTTGTATAATTTTTCTAAAGGTTCATATATCAGGCCATCACTCATGCCTGTAATCTTAGTACTCTGGGAGGCTGATGTGGGTAGATTGCTTGAGTTCACAAGTTTGAGAACAGCCTGAGCCAGAGCAAGACCCTGTCTCTAAAAACATAGCATTGTCATGGTGGGTGCCTGTAGCCCTAGCTACAGGAGGCTGAGGCAAGAGAATTGCTTGAGCCCAAAAGTTTGAGGTTGCTGTGAGCTATGATGCCATAGCACTCTACAAAGGTGACATAGTGAGACTCTATCTCTCAAAAAAAAAAAAAGGGCAAAGTTTCTCGTATCTCCATCACTCCAGGAGGATTGGTCACTGATACCTTTCTTAGTTTATTTGATGAGAGCATGTCTTCCTGGGTGTTCCTGATGTTTGTGGATATTCGTTGATGTCTGGGCATTGAAGAGTTAGATGTTCACTTTATTCTTCACAGTGTGGTCTTGTTTATACCTGTCCTTCCTCAGAAGGGTTTCCAAATGTTCAAGAGGAATTGAGTGTTGTTATCTCTAAGTCTTTGGTCACTGCAGCTGTATCAGCACTTGGGGTGCCCCAGTCCCAGTGATTTGTGGAGACTCTTGGTGGTACTCCCTTGGTGGACTTTGGTAAGATATGGGATAATTCCTTTGATTACCAGAGTCTCTGACTCTGTGCTGGGCTGCTGGAGTTAGGGGAGGAGTGACATGGGCACTCCCTCTTCCCTGTGTGGTTAGCACCTGGTCACACCAGAAACTCATGGTGACTGTTGCCTGGCTTCCTCTAATGCTTATTCAAAGCCCAAAGGCTCTTTAGTTATCAGATGGTGAATTCTGTCAGGGGAGAGTGTTTCCATCTGGCCCAGGGTGGATCCAGAAATGCCATCCAGGAACTAAGAGCTGGACTCAGGAGCTTGAGGAATCTGCTTGGTACTTTATTTTACTGAGGCTGACTGGTACCCAACTAGCAAAACAGAGTCTTCTGAACTCTTCCCTTTCCTTTCCCCACATGGAAGAAGACTCCTCTTGAGCTGCTCTGCCTGGAGTTGTGTTAGGGGTGACATAGCCACTAGCTTGGCAGCTGCAGCTAGTGTCTCACTGGGTCACCTGAAATCCACTGGCTTTAAGCCAGCACAGCTGCAGGAATTGCCCAAGGACTGTAGCTTTTGTGGCCTGTCTTGCGAATTTACTCCAGGCCTCAGGTTTCATTTTGTCAGCTGGTTGTGGGACTAGCTGGAGCTAGGGTTTGAGGGAAGGATTTCTCTCTGGCCAGGCTAGTCTAAGTACTTGGTGGGCACTACCAGTATTCATTCTGCCCTGGGCTGCGTTCTCCTATGCCTGGGCAGCCAGGGGTTTTAACGTTAAGGGCTCACAATCACTTCATTCTCACTCCTCAGGACACACAGTTTCTCCCTTCACTGGGCTCTGGCTTAGCCTAGCTGGGGGCTGGGCAAGGGGTGGCATAGGAAGTGCTAGACTGTTTTTTCTGTCTTCTTTCATGTCTCTGTGATTAGTGTTAAAAGCACGTAGTATGATTGCTCACTTGATTTTTGGTTCTTCTGAAGGAGCTTGCTACTATAAATAGTTGTTGAATTTGATGTTTGTGGCTAGCAGTGATCATTGGAGGTTTCAATTTGGCTGTGTTGCTCTGTACCCTTGAGTGAATTTTGAGAATAAGTGGTGAGGGTATTAGAAATCATGTTTTGGGCAGCACCTGTAGGTCAGTGGGTAGGGTGCCGGACACATACACTGAGGCTGGCGGGTTTGAGCCTGGCCAGGGCCTGCTAAACAGCTATGACAATTGTAACAAAAAAAAAATATCTGGGCATTGTGCTGGGCGCCTGTAGTGCCACCTACTTGGGAGGTTGAAGCAAGAGAATCGCTTATGCCCAAGACCTTGAGGTTGCTGTGAACTATGATGCCACAGCACCGTCCCAAGAGTGACACAGTGAGACTCTGTCTCAAAAAAAAAAAATCATGTTTTATTAAAACTGTTTTAACAGCAAGTGTTTAGCCTTGAGAAAAGGCCTGCTATATTTAAGAGAATTTAGACTTAGTGTTTATGGTTCCAGTTGATGTTACTGGGAGGAATGGGTGGCATCCCTGGGTAACAGGTTTGATATAATTTAAAGCCTTCTTTAGAATGGGCACAGGCTTTGGAATCCCAGGTAGATGCGTTCAGCAGTCAATTATCAGTAATATGTAGGAGATCAGAATTATAAATTTCTTTCTTGCAGTTTGATCCAGTATCAACATTGGTTTATTTAGTTTCCCACATTTCTCCTATGATTTAAAATTTGAACTTAGTTAATGATGATTTGATGGGAGACTGGAAATAAAAGTATTTGTTTTCATTTAGAATACCCTTAAAAGAATAGCTTCTTAGACTGGGTGTGGTGGCTCACACCTATAATCTTATCATATTGGGAGGCCAAAGTGGGTAGATTGCCTGAGCTCAGGAGTTCAAGATCACCCTGAGCAAGGGCAAGACTCTGTCTCTAAAAAATATTCAGGCTTTGCGGAGGCACCTGTAGTCCCAGCTACTTGAGGAGGCTGAGGGAAGAGGATCACTTGAGCCCAAGAGTTTGAGGTTGCTGTGAGCTATGATGGTAGGGCACTCTACTCAGGCCAATAGAATGAGACTTCAGTTCAAAAATAAATAAATAAAAGAACTGTTTCTCATCTGGCAATGTTTATCACAAGGCAGAAGCTCCTTGATTGTATCTCTTTTGTGGTCTAACCCTGTTTCTTTGACTAGTAACTTTAGAAACTCTTAGGGATCTGAGTTTCTTTTTTTTTTTTTTTTTTTTTTTTGAGAAGGGT
>NW_003852412.1:16962836-16988203 GCF_000181295.1 Otolemur garnettii
GGCTGGGGATTCGAACCCGCCACCTTAGGTGTACGTGGCTGGCGCCTTAGCCAGTTGAGCTATAGGTGCCGAGCCGGGATCTGAGTTTCTTAACTTAAGTCCTGCTAGATGCCTGCATTCCTAATGGCAGGCTAAGTGTTGTGGTGAAAGAGCAGGTGGTAGATTATAGAGTCATTGCACCAGCACTGATCAGGTGTGTGGTCTTAAATATTGAACTTCACCTCAGTCTTTCATTCATGTGATGAGGGTGCCAATACTTGCTATATTTGTAGGGTTCTGGTGAAGATTAGGAAGCTGATCTGTGTCAGCATACTTTAATTATGGCATTTTATGAATTATTTAGTCACTAAATGCTAGTTATATCACTCTGTAACTATGAAAAAAGGCTTTTTTCCATATAGTACATCTAACATAGAACACAAAGTGGTATTTAATTTATAATAAGGCATTTAGTCATTATTTGTGTCTGTAGATAAGGATGTGGAGGGAAAGTGGGCAAATGAACATAGTTGTTTTTGAGTGGGTGAGATTAGTTTTTAAAATATTTATTTTATGTAGATTTTCATTGTTTGTTGAAGTAATAATAAAGTTCTTTTTCAATTACAAAGTATTTAACAAATGGATGATAATGACTGTCTTGGATCTGACTCCCTTATAGCCCTAATTTTTAACAGTACATTGTATACTCTTAATTTTTCTTGTGTTCTTTTTGTGTGGAGTAAAAAATATGTTTTATGATAAGATAGAGATATTTCTTCCAGATGTTTCTGCATGGTGAAATTTTATTGGCAAGGAGATTATTTTGTTTTATTGTTTAGTGGAGTCTGAGAAATGGTGCTTCTGTTTAAATAGTTTTCACTTCTTAGTATTTGATTTTGACATTTGCAGGCTAGATCCTATTGACTTTACTGGGACAAAGGATAATTAACTATCTATGAATATTTTGTTTAAATATCAATTACACACAACCTTCAAACATGTTTTATAGGATGATGTTGTATCCAGGTAACCAAGAAGTCTTTCAATTGTCTGATATCAGTTTCATGAAGACAATTTTTTTTTCCTTTTCTCTGTAGGATTTAGGATTTTTCAGTCAAGATTGGATAGTCAAAATCGAAAAGGCAAATGGCTATTGCCACCTGCAAAATTTTTCTGAGGGAAGGAATTTTTTTTGTTGTTGTTCAGATCTGCCTTTTTTGTCTATGTAAAATGTCTGTGCAGCAAGATGTAAGTATGAACCAATTATGTAGGAAACCTGAAATCAGCATAAGGGAGTTAATTTGGATTATTTAGAAATTTACTTGCAAATGCCTAAAAGCAAACATAGCAGAAGAAGTACAAGACCTGTACTCGCAAAACCAAAACAGTAATGAGAGAAATCAGGCCTAAATAATCAAGAGATGTGTCATCCTTAATGTGAAGGCTAAAAATTGGAAAACTGTCAGGTGCTTTTGGAGAAATTGACAGTCTCTTTTTAAAGTTTATATGGAAATACAAATGACTAAGATTAACCAAGCAATGCTGAAGAAAAACAAAAATAGGAGGTTTACAATATCAGTTATGAAGACTTATTGTAAAACTATAGTAATTAAGATTGTAATGGATTGGTGTATTACTAGACAGTGATTAATGTGACTGACTAAAGAATGTAGATAGAGACCCACACATATCTGGTCACATGGCTTATGACAAAGGAAATACTGCATTGCCACTGGGAAGGGATGGTCTTTTATAAGTAGCACTGGTTCAGTTAAATATCCATGTGGAAAAATATGTCTTGAACCCTACCTGACATGAGACACAATTAATTCCAGATCGATTAGAGATCTAAATGTGAGAGATATGATTATAAAGCTCTTAGATAACATGGGAAAACATCTTAGTGACCAAAGAGAATCTAAGCATGAATCAAAAAGTACTAACTACAACATAAAAGATTTGGTAAATTGTACTTATTTTCATCTAAACAGACCATTATGAGTGTGAAAAGGTAACTCAGAGTGGGAGAAGATAGAGTACATAAACAAGGACTCGTACTGAGAATAAATAAAAAACGCCAAACAACAGATCAACAGTAAGAACATGACAATTAAATAAAAGCTTTGACAAGATTGAACAGACATTCTACAAAACAGGATATTCAAATGTCTAAGAATTACTGTATGAAAAGGACTCAACATCCAATACTTATTTGTGAATTACAATCACAGTGTCATAACACAACTTATCAACCAGAACAGCTAAAATGCAAAAGATGGAAAATGTTCGCAAGGGTGTGTAATCAGAATTCTCATACACCAATTCTTAATTGTAAATTGGTGCAGTGTTTTACAAAAATTTCCAGGCACAGTAGCACAGGCCTATAATCCCAGCACTTTGGAAGGCTGAGGCGGGAAGATCATTTGAGCCCAGTTGTTCAAGATGAGCCTTTGCAATACAGTTGAACCCTGTCTCTACCAAAAATAGAAAAATTAGTTGGATGTGGCAGTTGGTAGTGTACAACTCTGGTCCCAGCTCCTTGGGGGGCTTAAGAGAGGAGGATCACTTGAGCCTGGGAGTTTGAGGTTGTCATGAGCTATAATGATTAAAAAAAAAAAAAAAAAGAAAAGAAAATCAGTTGGTGCTGTGTAGTACCCAAACTGAACATGTCATATAATCCAGCAGCTCCACTCATAGGCATATACTCAACGGAAAGGAATAGCTATTTGCTGGAATGTGTATGGCAGCCTTGTTTGTAATAGTCAAACCTTGAAGGTATTCAAATGCCTTTTACTAGGAGAATGGATAAAGAAATTATATTATATTCTCTAAACGTAAGACTGTATAACCTCGTAATCATCTACAACTTTAAGATGCAATATGGATGAATCTCTTAAACATAATGTGGAGCAAAAGAAGCCAGACACAAAACAAGACATGCTGTATGATTATATTTATGTAAAGTACAAAAACGCCCCGAACTCTAATCTCTGTTAGAGACAGGATTGTGGTTATTTGGAGAGGGAGTGATGGAAGGGAGGGACTGTGAGTTCTGGCGTGGTAATGTTCTGCTTCTTGATCTAGGTACTACTTATATAGATTTGTTTAGTTGTAATCATCAAGTTGTATGGTTCATGTGTTTTTTGGTTTTTTGCCTGTATGTGAATTTCAATACATATTTTTAAAGTGTAAAAAAAGTTGATAGAGGCTGGGTGCCTGTAGCTCAGTGGCTAGGGTGCCAGCCATATACACCGGAGCTGGTGGGTTTGAATCCAGCCTGGGTCTGCCAAACAACAATGACAACTGCAACCAAAAAATAGCTGGGTGTTGTGACGGGTGCCTGTAGTCCCATCTCCTTGGGAGACTGAGGCAAGAGAATCGCTTATGCACAAGACATTGAGGTTGCTGTGAGCTGTGATGCCATGGCACTACCTAGGATGACATAGTGAGACTCTGCCTCAAAAAAAAAAAAAGTTGATTGGCTTTAGGCTGCGATCATCTGATATAACCCATCTCTATTACAGGGCGCTCTTGCCTCAGTGGACAGAGTGAGTCATTGAGCCTGGACGTCCCTTTCTGAGAGACAGCATGACTGGGTATTGCCATCAGTTGGGTTCTGAGATTTTCTTTTCCTATGCTTTGTGCTTACTGTCCTTTCTCATTTCACATAAGTCTTTTTCCAGACAGGTACTAAGATACTTGGTGAAATTGATTCTTATAAATTGCAGTCACATTTCGGTCCTGCTATCACTGCCAGGTCACTTACACAGGTTCTTGCAACTATTTCTTTTGTAGTAGAGAAAGAGGCTATTGACTCTTGTGGAAAAGTCAAGAGTAACATTTCCTCTGCATATTGTTGAGATGGTGATTTTTATTCCTCTTCCTTACTTGGAGAAATCATTTCCATTTATGGGCGCCTGTTTTTTTCATTTGTAAAAGTTATGAATCAATATTGAACAAAACTATGATTTACTAAATTTAATGGTTGACTGTATTTATTATACAGTATTTTTGTTTTACTTATTTTCTTATTTCCTTGGTGTTAGTACTGAAAGACCAGTACTGAAAATAACATTATTTGAGTTGAGTTTCTTGTGAAAATATTAATTTTATTTTTCCATTATAGGTATCAAGAAATGGAAAGAAAAGTCAGCAGAATCTGTCTTTCTTCTGAACCCAACATAATTCATTTTCTACAAATATCTTGGGAGAAAACTCTAGAGTCTGGTTTTCTTATTACACTTACCGATGGGCATTCAGCATGGATTGGGACAGGTAATATTAAAAACAAAGTTTTTAAAAGTAAAATTTAAAGGTGCTGTTCTTCACTGCTTGGGACTATCTCTTTCAGTATACATTGGGTAGAACTAATATAACTTTTACTTATTTTTTGCTGTGTAATTTATATATAGATTTGTATTATTTAATGCTATTATTTACAATTGATATTAATAGAAAAACAAGCTCATGCCCCAGCCAGTTTTGGCTACTGTTTGGGTCTTAGTAGTAGTACTTGGTTAGAATTTTCTAATAGAATGATCTTTTTATGGAAACATAAATAGTACGTACTATATCTCCCTCTCTCGAGACCTCAGGAAAGGTAGAGGGAGGCAGAGGAAGAGGGTTGGGTGGGTCACAGGGTTGGTGTTGGTTTTGGGGTGTGGGGTGCTGCTGGTCCTCTGTTTATTTTGGACCCTTTCTGTTTGAATTATTTCCCAATGAACATGTATTACATATGTGACAAACCAGAACCATAATCTCTGGCTTTGTAATGCAAGGTTCAAACCCATTTAGGATTTTAGCTATGACTTTATGAAATAGACTTTTGATTTTTTTAATCTGTCTGATAATCTTTTAAAAATGCAAATGACCCTCAAATCATGTGTGGAATGTGGTAGATAAAAAGATAAAAAATTAGCATTGTGTTTTACTCATATAGCAAAGTTTTAATAGTCTTCTAAAGTATTTTGTTGAAGATTTAAAGAACTATTTCTATAATTATGAACTAAGAAACATAATTTCTGGAGTTATGTTGTGAATGATGTTTATGGTAAAATAATTTTTCATAGTAATATGCCTACCACCTGTACCTTCTATTAACTTATGAAATATTTCCCTGGAATTTACTACTATATTTATTATATCATCTTTAAAATTATAATACATTGTGAAATTTTGATTCTTTCTTGAATGTTACAAATTTTAGTATATAACACAGTCAAACCAAATTTATACTTGTGTTGTGTGTTTTTTTTTTAAATTTGTCTTTTATGATGTAAAATAAGGCACATTGATACAGGGATTACTTTAAAATAAAAAAAAGTTAAGGATAATGTTTGTAATACTTATTATAGTATCTGTTTAACTTGTCAATTGTCGGGTGTTGCAGTACAGTGCTAGGGGGGATTTGTAAGATCAGTGCTGTGTATGACCAGAGAAGATGCACCAAGTTGACAGTTCTTGTTCTGGGGTGAAGACAGTGTGCAGGGCTAAAGACTATGGCAGTAAATTAAAGCCGGTCAGCTGGGGGAGAAGAGGAGCAGAGCTGGGGAAAACAGGTCTTAGGTGAAGTGGTTGCTTGTGTGTAAGGAATACTGTATTTATAACTCATATATTTCTAATTGGCAGATGCAATGTTCTGTATATAATGTGATGTTATTATGAGACAAAAGACCTCGGGGTGCTTCAAGAGCCTTTATTATCAAAGGAAGAGATTAAATTCTAATGTAATCTCATTTACTAAGGCAAAGAGCGATGATGATATATTGTTTGAATTTTTTTTTATCATTAAGTAAAGGGAAAAAGAATACTCTGATTAACCCTTAACTCTTAGTTTAGCTGAAAATTAAATTAACTTTATATTTATGGAACATTTGGTTTATATCATACAAATTGTCCTTACTGTTCTTACTATTATTAAGATGAATATTATTTTCTCTAGAAAATATAGATCTACCTTGAGAGTAGGACATTCCTTGTCAACCATTCTATGTAGTTATCTAGACCAGTGCTTAGTATATACATACTCAATGAATACTTTTTGATTGAAGAAATGAAAGGGTGTCTCAAATATATAAAACTGCCTGGCAAAACAAGAAAACGAGTTGTACATTTTAGAGTTAAAATATTTTTGAATAAAAACTCTAGTTTTATGTCTATTTATTATTGACATTGATCATAAATTCAATATATGCTGTCATGTGTTTTATAGCTACTGGAATTCAGTGTGACGAAAACATGATATCAAACTTTTGTGTTCTCTGAGGGATTATTAACATTTTGGCTCCCTGTATTGGACAGGCTTTCTTGTAAACAGAAAATTTTATAGTGGACTATGTGGTCATTTAATCTTCAAAGTTACCTAATAAAGTATTAAATCTCACTTATACTTTATGCCTTTCATTATTCATTTCAGCTTTCTTGTTTAAATTTTAGGGACAAAATCCGAAATGAAATAAAATAACATTGTTACTACATTTAGTTAAGGCTTATTCCATAAATGTGATTTGGTACTTTATTTATAGACAATAATATGATGAAGAACATTGAAACAATTAAATAATTAAAACATGAAACTGGATTTCCTTCCTATACCTCATCCTGTTTTTTGTTCAACTATTTGATTGCTGTAACCTTCAATTTGGATAATTTTTTTCTCTTTTCCTTTGAATGAAATTAAGAGGATGTGGGGTTTCTTTTAATCTCCCCCACACTAAGCTCACTGATTTCTTTTCCATTAGTAATGTTTTATCTAATGAATGTTTTTGAGGTCTAATTATTATGTGGCCTGTCATCACTTCATTATTAAACAGGCTTTTATCAAAGGGCTAAGTTGCAAAGCAGGTTAATGATCAATGACTCTGACTTTTATAAAAATTTCTTCAGCAGTAAGAAATGCAAATAACCCATCTTTGGAGTGGTTTGAAGTTTATTGGAGCATAAATAAAACTTTATGGATTATTTTATTATCAAATAATTGGATCTACTTATAATTTTCCTAAACATGAAATATTGGGTGACTGATATGGAAATAGTGACAAGACCTCAGTAGGAAAAGGAGTTTCCATAAATGAAGTGGTAGAGGCGGCTTCTGAAGTGATCCTATCTAGACTTTTACAAGTCCAGTGAGGCTGTAGTTTTCTGAGATCCAGCACGTGCTCTGGATGCGTTCCTTTGGTTAACTGCACACAGGCTTCCTTTCCTTCCTCATAGCTCCATTTACCTACAAACAGCGGAAAAGTTATGCTCTCATGGCTCCTGCCCGTCTGAGAAGAGTTCCTTGTTTTTGGTCATGTTGCCCTGCTCATGTTTTATGCCTTATTATGTGGTTCAGCTGCATTCTTGCTGAATTTTATTATTTCCACTGCTTTTATTCCTATTCACTGAAGTTTTAGAGTATTGAATGCTTACAGCTGTTCTTTTTCCAGATGTTCTTAGCACAGAATTCAAAACTAGCAATGACCAAGTTGTCTTTTCAGGATTGAAGTTCTAAACAGGTGGTCAGATTTTCACAGTTCCTTTTATAGGAAATAGTTCAAGGAAATTTTTTTAATTAGTACCTTTTTTATGTACTTCTTAAAGGGGAAGTGTGAATAGAAAAATCATTTCCTTTCATATTTTTCTCTCTCAAAAATTAAATATTCCATAATCAGCACAATATGTATAGGAGGAGAAACTTAAAAGGACATGTAAGATGATAATCTGAGGATAACTAAAGCTTTATTTCTCATGGCTTAAATGTAAGCTCTGGAAAACTGGGACTTTTATTTGTCTAATTGTTGTAGCTCTATAATAATGTCTGGCACATACATAGTACATGCTCATTAAATGTTTTTGAATGAATGAATTTAATTAATAGAGTCTATTAAACATTTTAAGATAGGTATCTTTCATTTTAATGAAATTTAGGATACCTTTAACTAAATGTTTTAATTTCATTTTAATGAAATTCTTTCATTTTAATGAAATTTAGGATACCTTTTAACTAGATGGAGACCTGTAACTAGATCTAAAGATGTTCTGTTTTCTTGTGTTTCCTGTAGCTGCGTTAAAGATGACTTCTACAGATTTATTTTCTGCTTCTCTGTGAATTGATTATTCCCTCTAGGTACTAGATAAGGTTAGGCATTTGCTTTTTAAAATAATCCAAACACACTATACAAAATTATTCCTTAAAAAGGAAACATTTGTCTTATTTTTGTTTATTCAGAAGAGTATTCAAATAGGGTGTCTGAGAGGTAGATCGATTTGATGGTGATGATTATCTTAACTATGCATCTGCTTCTGAGGGAGAAAGTGTGTGAAAGTGTTTTAGAAGCTGTGGCATCGTATAGGAATATAAGGCATTTTAATTCTTCTTTTCAAAGTTTATATGAAATACAGGAATTACGTTTCATAATCAGAACTTATTATCCACATTGTAGAATATATAGATACATTTCAAGACTCCCTTTTCATTGCCTGTGGTGGATCCTCCAGACACTCAGTAGCATATAGACCAAAGTTATGAAAAGGTGTTTTATAGTTTCAGGGATCCCCTAATCAATATTTTTTATATTCTGTAATATTTTGTACTGATGTGTTTTTCAAAATCATGGAAAGCATTAATTCATCCCATGTCTCAGCTCTCTGTCTCACCTCAAAATAATGCAACCAGAGAGATACAAGTATGATCCCAGCTTTTCTGCTTACCTGCTACGAGACAGTAAACTGTGCCTTGATCTCTCAGGCTCAATTTTCTCTTTTACAAAATGAAAATATCTGTTTTTCAGTTTTGTGGGAAATAAATTAGGTACATGTAGTGTATAAATATAAAATTATAGCACCCTATGGGTCTTTCATCATGGGGATAGCCTGAATTGACACAGGAAACCACCCATTTCATATGCATATTCAAACAAATGTTAGATTAAATCTTATAATTTTAGAAACAGATACACAGATTCAGTGCCACTTTTGCATATAAGAAAGGGAAAACTTCCGATGCCATGTTTGAAGAGGTATCAGGAAACCAAAGTGCTTGATGGGAGCTAATTCCATGTAGATTCATGGAATACCTGAAGTAGGTATGTCTAGATGACTGTGGGTCTAATGCCTGAGTAGGGGTGGCATGAGGAGGCTGCGGGCCTAAGGAATTGCATCTGAGCTCTCTATATGCAGGAACCTGGAAGGAATCTCCTGTTAATAAATCATCTTTTAAAAACTACTTCCTGGCTATGCAGCATAAAATTAGGCCAGTCTCTGAGAACTATGAGTGAATATAGATTTTAACAAAAATCAGAACCTCTGCCTCTGTTGTATATGGTTAGGAGTTTTAAAATTAAACACTTTGCCTTAAATGTAAAAACCAAGTTAAGAAATTAACTTTTAAAACTGGTCTAGTACTGGTAGAACTTGTATGGACTCTGAGAAAGGCAAGCCAACAACCTAAATTTGAGATCTCTTTTGCCCAAGGCACTTGTCATTGTGGCTAGAGGAGAGCCATGCTCAAATATTACATAAAAAGGAATAAAAGCATAAAATGGAAAAAAAGCAGAACAAGAATACGTTAGCAGATAGAAGAAACAGAAATAATATTTAAGGAACAGAATGCTATTCCAGGAAACACATATAAAGACCAAACTGAAATATGTTTAAAATATCCAAATATGTAAAAGAAAGAGAGGGTAAGAACATGGTTTACACTAAAAGAACAAAGAGAATATCTAGAATTGAAAATATAACTATTGAAATAAAACACCAGTGATGGGTAAAATATCAGCTTTATAGATAGCTAGCTGAGAAAATAGGAAGCCAGGTCTGTAGCAGTGTGTGCCTTCGGGGAGACACTTGCCTTTCTTGTAAATTCCCTTCCCATTCCTTCCTCATCGCCTTCCTTCCTCCTCCACATGAGATAAGAAGAATGAACTCTACTTTTGCTTTAATTTGACTTTCCTGATATGGATGAGATATAGACTATAGAGACTATAGACTAGAGAATCTTTGAGGCAAGGAATAAAGATGTACAATAATGAGCTTGTTAATTATTATAGGAAACAGTTTATCTGCGATAACGTAAGAGTGGGTAGACCAAGTTGTAGTTTCTGTGGTAATTGACAATGCATGTATTTCATCTGAGAACACAAAAAGAATGCCAGGAGTCTAATGCTTTTCACACGAGATGTGAGACTAAATTAATACATTTCTCAAAAATAGCTAGTTCATTTAAAAGATACGATTTGAGTTAAAAGTGTGTAGTGCTGGAATTGATTTTGTTTTTTGTTTAAATTTCTGTTATATGTAATAAATTGGTACTAACAGGTAAACAGCTGTTTACTCAAGTTTAGTAATTGTTCATTTGAAAACTTTTTTTGATGTTTCCCAGTTTCTGAATTGGAGATTTCCCAAGAAGCTGATGACATGGCAATGGAAAAAGAGAAATATGTCGATGAACTGAGAAAAGCCTTGGTGTCCCCAGCAGGACCAGCTGATGAATACAAGTTTAATTTTTCTAAAGAATCTAGTCATTTCTCCCTTGAGAAAAACCTGAAAGATGTTTCAGTAAGTAAAAATATTCCACAATGTTATTAGTGGTAAAATATCAGCACACTTATTGAAGAATTATCTAAATTTAAGTAATATCCAAATATTTAAAAGAAGGAGAGGTTAAGAACATGGTGTACACTAAAAAAATAAAGAGATCAAGGGAGTTGGTTTGTTTATCACAAAGTCTCATGCTATTTGTATATTTTACCTAAGTTTATTAGATATTGAATTTGGTTTTTACCAGTGGTTTATCAATCAGATATGAGATTTGTAGTATCTGATGGAAATCTTTACTACATTAAGCTTACAGCTTATTAAGAATTTGTTTTAGAGCTATATTGAGTTTAAAATTTCTTTTAAGACAACCTCATTAACTTAGAATTATTATAGAAATTTTATCAATTAGAGAAACATTGGAAGAAACAAATATAATCATTATTTTCAAATATATATTATCATAGAAAGAACAATACAGAGAACCTGGCTTCAGTAATTTCTATTAAAAGATACATACTTTTCCTAATTAGCTGTCACTATATGTAAGTTTCAATATGATAAGCTACTTAAAATGATCATTTAAAGTAGTTTCAGTAAGAAGGTTGGAAAGGGCAATAAAAATTTTGTTATTTATGACAAGTGATATAATATACTACAGAATTGTTATTTCTTCTAATATTTGGAAGCAGATCATTGTCAGATTGGGAGTAATGCCACTTCCCCTTCAACAAGTGTTTGTATGTAACAGCTAGTGTTAGTTTTTGCAGCCAGTTTCTGATTTCCATCTGTTTTGTATACACTGATGCATAACAGTGAGGTTATGTGAGGTACCTTTTGGAAAGCTGAAAGGCCTTTGATATCTTTGACATAGTGAAAAAGGGGGCTTGGTGCAGTGAGCATGGATGGAGTACTTACAATGGTTGGCCATACATCTGGGTTTCCTGCTTCTGTGAAGAAAGAACTTCAAGTCTTTATGATTGATGTCTTTTACAATTGGCTCGGCATATATTGGCATCAAAGACTAACAATAATCCTGAAAGATTTCTTGCCCACCAGAGTAATAAAGTTTATCAGAGCCAGCACCTTGGACTATATTTTCAACCAGTACTACATTTTCAACAAGTTTTCTTAAGAAATGGAAACAGCCAAAATATTCTCGGCAATGCAGAAGTGTGTTGGTTCCTTACAGGATATACCTTGAATCACTACATTGCAGTTTTTAGCTATCTCCTAATTTAATTAATTTTCTCCTAAACAAATTTAATTAATTTTATTTAGGAGAAAAAGAAAGGCTACTCTCAGAACAGTTTGACAAGAAGTTTATTTCTGGCTTGGTTTACTTGAGAGATATTTTTGGATATTTAAATGAGGTAAAACTTTCTGTGCTATAGTCAGCCTTATGGATGAATGTAGCTGAAAAATCACAAGTTCATTTGGCTCAAGTGTCGTGGGAATACTCCAGTATTCCGGATTGCTTTTGCAAACTGATTTCGGAGTGACAATATCTTACAAATTTATCTGCTGGCAAAATCTGTAGACAGTTGGAAACGTGGCAGAGTATTTTTAAGGCTAATTGTACTTGGATGACCTAAAAATTGAAAGGAGTTTGTAAGCCTTTTCTTGATGACACAGACATCTGATTGTTGCCAAAAGTGATCTCCTAAATTTAGAAGAAAAGATAAGAATGAACATAGATTCAACTCAAAGAGTGTACCGAATGCTGTTGTTTCTTAACATAAAGTTACTGTCCTACAACAAAGAATATTTTGTGTTTCTAAGTACACTTGCTACCAAAACATACATCTTTAAGAGTACATACCCATTTCCCAATTCAAGAAATTTTATGTGTCTAATTGTATGTTGGAAATTACTGCTCAATTTGAACATTTTGGATATCAACTCCTCTAAGAATTGTTTGACATTTGCATTTATAACAAGTTTTCCTTTTCATTCCTTTTTCTAAAGCAAGTAACCACTAAGTTTTGTATTTAAAAGGACTTGACATTTTATAATTACTGTCTCACATTTTGTCTGAATGTAATAATTGTCCATTTCTAATACAATAACGTATTTTTAAAGTATAACTTATTTGTCAATATTTATGCTCAATTTTTGTGAGAAGTGGGTCCACAGTCTCTGTGAGCTTGCTTTTGAGTTCATACTTCCAAAATTTCACTTATAGTCTAATTGGCTTTTCTTTTTAGATAACATATGTTTCTATTTTAGCTTAATTCCCATTGGAATAGATGTTGGACAACCAGCTACACAGGAACTCCTTTTCTCGATACAGTAAGAACCACCGTGGCCCTTCTGGCCCCAGTGCTCTTCAGTTGGCAGTAGATCACTGTGGCCCGTAGTGTACTCTATGCCAGCCTTTGGATTCCTTATCTTTTCCCCACAAGGACTGTCACTTGGGAGATCATTCATATATTTTATGTCACTGGTTCCTTCCACTTTTCATAATTCATCCTGAGTTTGCAGTATATACTTTGTCATGCTAACTGCATCTTAGTGAATAATGTATTCTTACTCTTTTTTTTTTTTGCTTTCTTATCTTGCTCTGTTTCCTTCGAAAAAATTTCATTGTTAAGTCACAGAAAAACAATTATTTTTGGTAAGAATGACCTTGAGCTAATCATTTATTAATAACTTCAACTTGCTGATGATTCTGTTTTTTAATTTGCAAAAATTATTTATCTGTAAAATTTTAATGTGATTTCTTGGATTCATTCTAGATCATTTAACACATGGTGGTTTTATATATTAAAAAATAGGCCTAATGAAGGAAGCCATGAAGTTTGAAGGAAAATTAAAATCTCTCTCGATATATATATATGTATACACACACACATACATATTTACACATATACGTATATGTATATATAATATGTTATGTATGTTTGTAAATACAGTGGGTACATAAAAACACTAATATTGACTATAGGTCTTTAGTAGAATTAGTACAAAGTCTGAATTCTATAACTTTTCCTTTTGTTTCTCTGACTACTTAAACAGCATGAAGATTCAATTTTCTCTGATATAAAAACTCAAACAGGCAGTCCTGGGTTAACATGATGACTTTATGATGTCGTAGGCTTAGGCTTCTTTGATCATATTGCTTTGTCATTTGTAATAAGTAGTTTGGTCCAAGATGGCTGCTCTAGCTTCATAATTATGTTTAGGCAGTTTAGACCTGTTTCAGGCAACAGGACTAGGTTAAAGAGAAAGTAAAGAGCATGTGCCTTTAATTTAAGTCCATCTCTCCAAAATTGCATACAGTCCTTTTGTTCATTGACCAGAACTTAGTCACATGGCTTGGTCTAGCTGCAAGGGAACCTGTGAAATGTGTTTTTCGTCCAAGTCCTGTTCTTAGAAGTTTCCATTACTGTGTAAAAAGCAGAAGATGGATATTGAGGGAAAACTAGCAATCTTTGCATTTAATATTCAGGGAAGATGGAAATATTTATCATTCAGAAGGATTTACTTTTAGTGTTGCAAGCATATTTCTCTAGGACAGTGGCTCTCAACCTGTGAGTCATGACTCACAAGAACTACATTAAAGGGTCATACCATTAGGAAGGTTGAGAACCACTGCTCTAGGATTTTCTTGCAAATAAGTATTTCAGTCATATTTTAGTTTAAAAAAAGTTACAGCATGTGGTAAGATACATCCTAGTCTGTATCTTACTATATTTTGTAACTTTCATTTATTTTTATGGTGGATAAGCATTCTAAATTCAGACAGACTTTCTATATTACTTACATTTCTCAGATATATGAAAATGAGGTAAAATGGATTAGCCAAAAGAAACAACCAAAGTTGTTTTTAAAAATAGCACTCCAGAATCCTATATTATTGCCATGTGTCCCTGTGGTTTGAGGGACTCTTGAATTGAAAGGGCCATTTCCAGATGAAATATCAGAATTGGAGCATTTATGTGGTACTCTGCCAAAGACTTTGTCAAAATTGTAATAATTTTCAGGTTTGTGGGAGTAGAGGTTACAAATGTGTTGTTTGAATGCCCAAGAAGAAAACCATAGTATTCTTTATTTCTATGGTAAAAGTATTTGTGTGTATGTGCTGTTGTATTAAACACTTTATAATTTCCTGACAATTCTGGAATGTGAAAGCTAAACAGTAATAGAAGTGTTACAGAAATCCTGTTTAAAGTACATATTTTCTAGTTAAGCCATAGAAGAAAATTTAGAATTGCTATTTTTTTTCTTTTTTTGAGACAGAGTGTTACTCTGTGCCCAGAGTAGAGTGCCATGGCCTCCTAGCTCACAGCAGCCTCCACCTCCCAAGTAGCTGGATCTACAGGCACCAGAACATTGCCTGGCTAGTTTTTCTATTTTTTTTTAAGTAGAGATGGTATCTCCCTGTTGCTCAAGCTAGTCTCCAACTCCTGAGATGATCCAACTGCATTGGCCTCCACAGTGCTAGGATACAGGCATAAGCCACTGCACCTGGCCTAGAAATACTATTTTTTAAAAAACAGAAGTATTAATTCTTATTTTGCTTCTTATTGCTCTGCTTTGATTTCAAATATTTTCTTCTTTAAGAAAAATCTTATAGTTATTCTATCTTAACTTTTGTGTTACTCCAGATTAGAAACTGTTACTCCAGGAAAGAAACTCGTTACTGTAAGAACAAAAGCCAAAAGGACATTTGAGTGTTAATAATATTAACATTTGCTTATTACTTTTCAGTTAAGCTACATTAACATGTATTTTCACAGTTCATCAAGTATACTTGATATTTTGGGAGGCTGAGTCAAGAGAATTGCTTAAGCCCAAGAGTTTGAAGTTGCTGTGAGCTGTGACGCCACGGCATTCTACCAAGGGTGACATAGTGAGATTCTGTCTCAAAAAAAAAAACAAACAAACACACACACAAAACAAAACAGTATACCTGATACTGTCACTGTTTATAGTACATGTGAAAAATAGATATTGAAAATACAAGTGAGTCACTAAGGAAAACAAAGGTCCCACTTGCCATGTAAAATGTGCTCATGTGTATAATGTACACCCATGTTTTGGGCCCAAACTTCCAAAAAATTACCCCTCAAGATAGTGGCTGCCTCATGGTTGGGAGAGACACATCTTGGGAAAGCTAACACCCCCCCAGTAAGTGTGAAGGTTGCCCCCTCCTCCTGCAACTGCCGGCTCTGTGAAGGTGCCCTTCCCTTTTCTGGGAGCCCTTCTGTTCTTGCTACATCAGGGCCTGTGGCGGCCACGTGTGTGGCCTGTGGGGTGGGAGGTTCTGTGTCTGCTCAGCCCAGGGAAGCCAGGTACGTCCCTAGGGCCTTCTTGGGGCTTCCACTCCTCTTTGTGCATAGCTGGGGCCTTGGGCGTAGCCCCTCACACTCCCCCGACCAGCTCTGCCAACCCCACCAGTGTCCCCTTTTCTGATTGCAGTGCTTGGCAGAGGTCACTCCTCCTGCTCCCCCATATCCTGTATCCTCTTGGACTTGAACTATGTTGGGCCTTATGTGTTGCCGTTAAAGTCTCACGGAGAAGCGGTGCTGTGGGAGCATAAATCTGCATATTGAAATTGTATATTTAAATAAAGGGGTTCACAGCTCCCTCAGGCATGTGACAAGTTTATTTCTTTCTCTCCTGGCTTATATAGTCCATTGTGTACATGTGCACTGTACCTCATTAATATTCATTATAATCCCTTTGCACAGGCCTACTGTACACCAATGATTTCATTAATATTCATTACAATCCATAATCCATCTCATGAATAAACATCTTGTGAGTATCTGTGAGCAGCTCCCCCCTAGAAATTCACAGTTTAACTGATATCTCTTCATCTAACATAGTTCTTTTTAACATAATCCCTTTAATATAATGGAGAACATGTTGTTGGCCATTACTTCTTTATTCTTATTTGATGAAGCCTGCGGCTATGGGGGAACAAGCTAGATTGAATACCCACCCTGCTGCCCTCACTGTTTGGATGCAGTTACTTCAATTTTAAACAAGGCATAATTAAGAAATTTCTAAGACATACAGAAAACTTGTTTGCAAGCTTCCATTCCCATGTGGGCCTTAAGTCAGAGGGTTTTTACACCCACAGCTGACCAGGCTGACCTTAGGTCAGGGGGGTTTTATGCCCACAGCTAACCCAGCCATATGGGATTCTGCCACAGTTTCTCACAAATATGCCTGCACAAAGTCTTTTCACTGCTCTCTCTCAAACAGCTTTTTTGGCCAGAGGCATATAAGCCTTTGGCCTATACTTGTTGGCCCAGGTGGTAGGGCAAGGCAGCCCTGATTGGCTGGCTGGGCCCCGTGCTCCTGGGCCATACTACCCAAGTATGATGTGCATCCTTATTTTTCCCTCAAAAATTTCAGCAGAAAAGTACACATTATACACAGCAAAATGTTGATAGTATGTTAATTAAAGTAGAATCTAAACCTGTCTTGTGAACCCCAACACAGATTTTTTTAAATACATATTTTACTTTAGGATTGTGTACATATAATAAAATGGATCTATGGTAAGTGTACAATTTTTATCACTCAGGACAGTTTTTAATGCTTTTTTGTAGTAATTCTGCAGCTCCCTCTTTTTATCCCCCAGCCCTGTCCCCTTTTAGGCCCCCAGCAGCTGCTGGATTGCTTTCTATCACTGTAGACTAGCTTTACTACTTTTAGAATTTTATATAAATAGAATTACCCTTGCATGTAACTTTGTTTGCATAGTACAGCGTTTCTGAGAGTCGTCATAGTGTAGTGTATCTACAGTCCATTCCTCTGGATTTGTGAGTAGTGTTCCACTATACTGTGTTCCTTTTTTGGTGGCATGTGGGTGGATTCTATGTGTGGGCTAATATGAATAAAGCAGCCTTGTACATTCTTGTCTAAGTCTTTTAGTATGTACGTTTTTAACAACTTTATTGAGATACAACTAACATCTAATAAAATGTGCATATAGAGAGTATACAATTGCAAAAAGTTTTAAACATGCACATACTCGTGAAACTGTCACCACAGTCAAGGTAATAAATCCCCAACCTGTCCCCAATATTTTGTGCCCATTTTAATTGTAAATTGTCTGTTTGCTCTGTTGTTTCCTTGGCTGTGTAGCAGCATTTTAAGTTAAACAAGTTGCATTTGTTAATTTTTGTTGTTATTGTGATTGCCTTTAGGGTGTACTTCATAAATTCTTCGTCTAGGCTGATATCTACAAGAGTTTTTCCAGAATTCTTATAGTTTCATGTCTTAGATTTAAATCTGTCATCCTCCATGAACTGATTTTGTGAGTGGTAGGAGGTACAGGCCCTTTTTCAGTCTTCTAGATGTGGCTATGGCATTTTCCTAGCATCATTTATTGAATAGGGATTCTTTCTCCCGCTGTGTGTTCTTGTCTGTTTTGTCAAGGATCAGATGGCAACATGTGGATGGTTTCATACCTAGTTTCTCTGTTCTGATCCATAAATTTGTGTCTCCATTTTGGTGCTGGTGCCATGTTGTTTTGGTTACTAAGCCTTGTAATATATCTTGAAGTCTGGTAAAGTGATGCTTCCTGATATGTTCTCATAGCTGAAGGTTGCTTTGCCCATTTGGGGTCTTTTCTGTTTTTACATGAAGTGTTGAACTAGTTTTTCTAGATCTGTAAAAAGTGATGATGGTATTTTAATGGGGATAGTGCTGAATCTATAGATCTTTGAGTAGTAAAGATATTTTAACAATGCTGATTCTGCCAATTCATGAGCATGTTTTCCATCTGTTTATATCCTCTTCAGTTTCCTTCCTTAGTGTTTGGTAGTTCTCTCCCTAAAGATTTTTTACCTTCTTAGTTAAATATATTCCTTATTATTTTATTTTCATGGTTACTATTGTGAAAGGTATTGGGCCTTTGATTTGATTATGAGCTTGGCTGGTGTTGGTCTATTTGAATGCAACCTGAGACTTTCCTGAATTTATTTATCAATTCCACACATTTCTTGGCAGAATCTTTGGGGGTTACTAGATATAATATGATGTCATCAGCAAACAGCAATAATTTGACTTTTCGTCTTTATTTGGATACTCTTGATTTCCTTCTCTTGCCTCATTGTTCTAAGTAGGACTTCTAGCCTTTGTGGAACAAAAGTGGAGAGAGTGAGCAACCTTGCCTAGAGAGGTCTTTTCAGCTACATTCTTGGTTGCTCTGGGGAAGGCTACAAGCGGCTTTGAGTCAAATTACTTTCTGGGATTCCTGGAAGAGAGGAAGTGCAGGGGAGGAGGCATGGGTAGGTAAGAGTGCCGGCTCTCTGGTCCCTCCTGCACTCCCCAGAGGGAGAAGAGCTTGGGGTCCTGCTGCTGGCTAGAGGCACCTGGCTGGGGGAGGAACCCCTCTTACCCTTTCACTGTGCTGTCTCCCTGGATTTTGGCCTGGTTTCTTTTATTCAGCATAATTTATTTTGAGATTCTCCCATGTAGTTGTGTGATTCAATAATCTGTTTCTTTCTTTCTGCTTAGTGGTGTTTCATTTATTGAATATATCCCAATTTATTTATGAATTCATCTATTGATGAGCATTTGAGTTGTTTGCAGTTTGGGGCAATATCAAATAAGCTTACAATGAATATTTGTGTCTAAATCTTTATACAGAAACATGTTTGGTGATTGATTAATTGGCTGACAATCCACAGAAATAGAACAGTTTTTATGGTAGGCCTATGTTTGACTCTTTTAGAAGCTGACCAACAGTTTTTTTGTCTCTCATCTGCAGTGTTTAAGAATTTTAGTTCCTCCATATCCTTGCTGACACTTGGGTAAAATTTTTAATTTTAGATATGCTGGTGAGTGTGTGACAATATCTTATTGTATTTAAATTTTCACTTCCCTAGTATCTAATGGTGTTATTTTCCATCTCTATTTCTTCTTTAGAGATATATTTGTTGATATCCTCACTATATTTTTAATTGGGTTGTTTATTTTCATACTGAGGTTTTTATAGTTCATGATATATTCTGGATACAGATTCCTTAACAGAGAAGTGACTTGGGAATACTTCCTACTACTTTGTGGGAGAAGAGGAGAAATTCTTAATTTTAGGGAAGTAAAAATTACTTATTACTTATTATTAGTATCATTTTCAATAATGTTTTACCTAATGAGAGGTCACAAAGATTTTTCTCCCATGGTTTTATATATGAGTTTTATATCTTGAGGTTTTATATATAGAGTCGGTGGTACATTTGAGTTAATTTTTGTATATGGTTCAAGGTATGGATTGAAGTTCATGTTTTGCTAATGGATATGCTGTCATTTTAACACCATTGTTGAATTTTTCATCAATTTTTCATACTCATTAGCAATCAGTTAATTATACTTGCATTCATTTTACAAAGAAGTGGCCACACATAGAGAATATTTTGTGAAAATTTTGTACTAAACATTTTGTAAATAAAGTTACGTTTAGCTATAATTTCTCATTTTCCATATGTGTGATGACCTTTGGGACATTCTGTATGTTTTCTACTCTAGTTTGTTCCATTGTTTTGTATGTTTACCTCTGTGACATCTAAAAACTGTTGCTTATGCTTATAATAAATCATGAAATTAGGTAGTATAGATGTTTCAACTTTGTTCTTTATCATAGATATTCCATGTACTTTAGATTTTTAAATTAGATTTGAGAATCTATTTGTCACTATCTACATACAAGTCTACTGGGACCTTGATTAGGAATGTACTGGATCTACAGAATGTACATTTTCATAATAGCAAATGTGTTCACTCATGAAGAAGATACGTCTGCTTATTTAGGTCAGTTTTTCCCAACTGGGAGAAATTTTGCTTGTTCAGGGTTATTTGGATATGTCTGGAGACATTTTTGATTGTTTCTGTGGCATCCAGTGGGTAGGGGCCAGGGTTGCTGCTAAATATGACAGTAAGCATAAGCCAGCTGTCCTCAGCATAGATTTACATGATTCAAAGTGTCTCTAGTTCTGAATTTATAAATCCTGATTCAGATCTCTTTAACTACTCTGCAGTTGTAAATCTTGATCACTTTAAAGTGGAAACTGAGGATACTGATTTGAAATGAATGCTTTCTTTTTTCTGAAATGGATGCTTTAGGATCTAAATTTCCTTCCAAGCACTGCTATAATTATATTGTACAAATTTTCATATGTTGTATCTTCAGTTTCACTTATTTTTGATTTTGGTTAATCAGCCTTAAATTATTTAGTAATTTAATAGTTTTCCAGTTTTTTACAAATATGCCAGATATATTTCTGTTACTTGCTTTTAAATTACTTACACTCTTTTTAGAAAACTTTATAGGACTGTATTCTTTAAAATTTATTGGGGTATGTATTATGGGCCCAAATGTGGTCTTTGTTCAATGTTTTGTATGCACTTGAAAAAGTATTTATTCTGCTATTTTGGGGTAGATTGTGTTACAAATGTCAGTTAGTTCAAGTTGGTTGATAGTCTTAAGGTTTCCATATTCTTATTTTTTGTCTACTTCTTGAACTAATAATTGGGAATGTGTATAATCAGTAATGATAATTATGCATTTGTTTACTTATTTTTGAAGTAATATCATCTATTGCTTTATTTATTTTGAATCTTCATTAATTAGGTACAAATCATTAATTTTTTCATGTCCTCTTGATGAATTGACCTCTTTTTTTTTTTAAATTATGAAATGACCCACTCATTTTATTATGCCCCTTGGTCTAAAGTCTACATAATACTTCATAGTACATTTTCCTTTGGTTGGAGCTAGTACGTGATGTCTTTTTCCAATCTTTTGCTTTTAACTATTTTTTTAGAGTTCTTTTTAGGAAGAGTATCATTGGGTCTTGCTTTTTAAATCCAATTTGCCATCACTGTCTTTTGATTTGTGTTGATTAGGCTGTGTATAATCTATGTAATTATTGATAATGGTGGTTTTAAAATCTTATCTGTTTCATTTCTATTTTATTTCCTTGTTCCTCTTATTCTTCCTTATTTTAGGGTAAGTGTTTTTGTTCCATTTTGTCATTTTGGTTAGCTTATTAGCTATAACTCATTTTTATGCTATTTTGCTTTAATGTATGTTTTACAGTTTATAGTATACATCTTTTTTTAATCACAGTTTATCTTGAAGTGATATGTTGCTTTACAGATAGGATTAAGAACCCTACTACCATTTCCCACTTCGTGAATTTTGTGTTATTGTGGTTGTACATTTTACTTTTACATGTGTTATAAACTCTAAATTTTTTTATTACACTGTCATTTTTGCTTTATAATAATTTAATTATTAAGATTTTTTATTTTGCTTTTGAGTGTTTTGCCATCCATATTTTAAGGTGGGAAAGGGAAAGAAGGTAGGAGGTGAAGGGAGGCGGGACCGGGATTGGTGTCCTCCCACTTAATGCAGATAACGTGGGGGTATCTGGCACAACTACATTAGGGACTATCCCTAACAAATGCAAACACTGTAGCCTGATTATTTGGCCCTCAAATTACCTGAAATAAAATTTTTTTAAAAAGGAAAAAAATTTAAAAATTAAAACCCGTTTAAAAGATAAAAATCTTTTTATTTTGCAACAATTTTATACTCTTAAAAGTTTCAAAAATAATACATGAAAGTCAGGTGAACCTTTCAATCTAGTGTTTTCTAATTTTGTATTTTGTATTTTTTCTTTACTAATATTTTCATTTGGTTCTTATTTATAGCTTTTATTCTCACTTGAGATTTCCTGGTTTTCCTTGGTTCTGATCATATTTTACTTTTAAATTTTGATCATAGTTATGGTAGCTTATTAAAAATTCTTGTCTGCTAATTTCAACAGCTAGATAAACTGTGAAGCTCCCTTGATTATGGCTTCTCTTTAGTATGTTTTAATTGTTCTGTTGTTGTGAGCTTTAGGTTTTATGCTGGACTTTGGGACTGATATACCATAGAGAGGGGATTCTTTAGAGTCATTTGATGAGCATAGAGTTTTGGGGTGAGAATCTGTTTGTTTTCTAAGTCATTTAATTTGGCTTTATTCCAACTTCACATTCTGTTTCCCATGTAGTGGTGTTAGCTGAAATGTCAGGTCAGTTCTATTACCTTTAGGAATGCTGCTTGGAGTCTTTCTCACATATCCTTGGTATAGAATTTTTAAAGATATTTGAACAATTTGTCCATAGAATTTAGTGCCTCTCATCTCTGCTTTTTCCTTTCCAGAATTTGCTCCTTCATTTTCAAATGTTGTGATTTCCCTAGGAGCCTGTCCTTTGATGCTTCAAGGGAGTAGGACTACTGATTTCTAGTAAATTTTAGCTGCTTTGCATGGCAGAGATTTGGTTTTCCCCCAGGTTAAAAGTCATAAAAATGGGAAGCATATTCAGTGTTATTCCTTTTGTTATCCCAGAATCAATCGGCTTTTGTTCACTTTGTTGTGCCTTTAGGTCTTTTCGCTTTTCTGAATATTTTGTCCGAGTTTATAATTGTCACGTATTGTAGGGTTGTTCCTATGGCAATGACTTGACCATGAATAGAAGCAGAGCTCTATTCTTAGCTTTTGAACTCTCCAGTCCCTTACATCTCATGAATTTTCTCCATATTTTAACAAAAGTTATGTTGATATTGTTGAACTTTCCACTTGTTCAGAAATTGGTACTCTGACCTAATTCCTTGCAGTCAGTCTTTCTGCTGTCCTAGTTTATGCCTTGCCTAATTAAAGTCATGCCTGTATTTGAAAAGTGGAAAATTTCCAAGGAAAGTGAACAGCTGGTATTGACACTCAAAAGAGTTTTACGAAATGAAAGTAAGCAAAAGGCCAGTTAGGCTGAACTTCAGGAAAAAGTATCTAATGGTGCGATTTCTGAGACTAAACAATTTGGCAAGGGGACTTTCTCTGAACTACTTCAAACTGAATTGGAAAAGTCAGGGGAAAAGCAAGTAATAAGCCCAGGTCATGTATTGGCAGTGGACAGTTTATATGATCTCATACTTACCTTTCCCTGTGGCTTTTGACTGTGGTCATTAGCAGAAAAGCCTGTTAGATTTGACGATAATAATAAGAATCTCTGAATTGGAGTGAGAAAATGGATTTCTCTAAAAAGCTTACAATTGATCATAAAATTTTTCTTGAAAGGAAGAAATCATGATATTATTCATTTTTATGTGGTTTTTATGAAATTCCATGATAGAAAGAACTTGTACTCTCTTGTTTATCATTGTATTCCTAGCACTCACCATAGTACCTGGCATATAGAAGGTGTTCAGTAAGGCTTAGAGTCTCTTCTACTTTTGCAATATTTAACTAAAAAGTGACACGCTTTCAAATATATAACAATCATTGGAAGTCACAGTTAAGGTTGATGTTTTCTATTATTTCTCTATGTTTCCTCCTCTCCCCTCCATGCTAAGTTCAGAAGCCTGAATATAACGTGATTAAATTTTCTTTGTGCTTTTGGACACAGGAAGAATCCAAATGATTTAATTTTGTCATGACTGTGAACTGTATTACAGGAAAACAGAATACTAAAGATATTTGCTGGAAGTGAGATGTTAAACAAAGTGGTTAATTGTACTTAGTCTGAAGTCAGATGTCTCTGACTTTGAATCCTGGCTACAAATTATACTTGTTCATTTACTTTTGACAACCTCCTGAGCCCATCTGAACCCTAGTTTCATCATCTTAAAAAAGGTGTATAGAATCAGTCTCCATACTCCCAGCTACTTGTGAGGCTGAGGCAGGAGGATCGCTTGAGTTCAGGAGGTCAAGGCCAGCCTGAGTAAGACCCCATCTCTTAAAATAAATTTAAAAAGAATCAGCTAAAGTGTTCATCAATGGATGAATGGATAAAGAAAATGAAATGGAATATTTTCAACCTTAAAAAGGAAGGAAATACTGTCATTTGTGGCAGCATGTATGAACCTGGAAGAGTTTATGGAAAGTGAAATAAGCCAGGGACAGAAAGACAGATGCCATGTGATCTAATTTAAATGTGGAATCTAAAAAAGTTGAACTCAAAGAAGCAGAGAGTAGAATGGTGTTTACCAGGACCTTGGGTGAGGCTGGGAAAGAAGGGGCTTAAAAGGATGTTGATCAAATGTTATAAAATTTCAGTTAGATGGGAGGAATAAATTCAAGGAGTGATCTGTTGTACTACACAGTGTAGTTAATAACATGGATTCTTAAAGATCACTGAGAGGCTTTCTTGGTGCCCGTAGCTCAGTGGTTATGGCAGCATCCATGGACACTGAGGGTGGCAGGTTTAAACCCAACCTGGGCCAGCTAAACAACAATGACACCTGCAACAAAAAATAGCCGGGCATTGTGGCAGGTGCCTGTAGTCCCAGCTACTTGGGAGGCTGAGACAAGAGAATTGCTTAAGCCCGAGAATTTGAGGTTGCTGTGAGCTGTGACACCACAGCTCTCTACCGAGGGCTACACAGTGAGACTCTGTCGCGCAAAAAAAAAAAAAAAAAAAATCACTGAGAGTAGATTTTGTGTTCTCACCTCAAGAAATAAGTATATGAAGTAATGTGTATATTTATTAACTCAATTTTGGCATTCCACAATGCATGCCTATTTCAAAACATCACGTTGTACACAATAAATGTATACAATTTTTGTTAATTAAAAGATACAGTGATTTAAACAGTGGATAATTAATATCTACTTGATTTGGCAGATGTGAATTTAAAATAAAATTAATATACAAAATTTCTTAGCATTATATCAGATACATAGTAGATGCTCAGTAAAAGCTGCTGTTATGATGGTTGTCATCTTAGTAGATGCTCAATGAAAGCTGCTGTTATGATGATTGTCATCTTCATAGTAGATGCTCAATGAAAGCTGCTGTTATGATGGTTGTCATCTTAGTAGATGCTCAGTAAAAGCTGCTGTTATGATGGTTGTCATCTT
>NW_003852412.1:16988225-16996095 GCF_000181295.1 Otolemur garnettii
GCTCAGTAAAAGCTGCTGTTATGATGGTTGTCATCTTAGTAGATGCTCAGTAAAAGCTGCTGTTATGATGGTTGTCATCTTCATAGTAGATGCTCCATGAAAGCTGCTGTTATCTTGTTTATTATCTTCATTTTAATCATCTTTGTATTTTCTTTTCTTTGTCTTTTAGAGAGATTTACTTTTTAACATGTGGACAATCACTTACTTTGTGACCTTGAACCTTTTTGGCTTAACTTTTGGTATATAGTAAAATTGTTTATGGAACCAGAGTTTGCAATAACTCCTTTTTCCTCCTTGTGCCACTTCAGATGGTGGGAGCTTCTTGGAGTACTGTTCTGTGAGTGCTCTAAGGTTACTTCTGGGGTCAGTGGAAGACATGGTAGAATGCTATGGATTCGTGAACCAGACTTGACGTCATTCACTGCATAGCATTAGTCTTCAATTTCAATAGCTGAGTACATAAAATAAAGCAAACTTTTAGAGAGTTGTTCTGTAACTTATTTTTTAAAACAAATACTTATTGAGTTCCCAGTTTATATAATGGGTTGTGTTAGGTGCTTCTCTTGAGTTTGTGAGGTCTGAAAGTATCAGTATCTGAATGACTTTTCCTAGAACAGATAGCTCACTTGGGACATTCAGTGTACTATAATAACAATTATAAGGAGATTGTATTAAAGACTTAAGAAAATGGTAAAGAGATTGTATCTAATGTACTTTAATAAATACATTTTCTGACAGTATTTAACAAACTGTAAGAATTTAAATTGCTATCAGTCAAAGAATTTATGATGTTATTTTCACAACATTGTATAATGAATAGCACTGTCTGAATGAGAACTTTATTATTAAATCAGAACCCTGACATATAGTTCAATTTGCTTTAATTATCAAATCATATTGTTGACATGTTAATATGACTACATTGGTTTATACTTTTATTTCCTAATTGTTTCTTCAGCTATGCACAGATTTGGATCAATGCATTAATGTTTCCTTTTGATGGATCATGAAGTGTGACCAAAGTGTGTCAACATGGTATTCTGATATTCATCGAGTTTATTGTGGGCTCATGTTCTCTATAGTTATTAATAATTGGGTTTAGCAAATATTCTGCAAATGGCTGAATTAAATTAAGGGGTATTGCATTTTTTGCTAGTCTAGAATATTTTGTGAGTTTTTTGTAACATGTGAAATATACATAATGGCTTTGTCATTATATATTATGCTTTTGTTATATATTATACTTTAATAGTAGCATAATGATTTAAAGCAGCTTTAAAGAAAAATGAACATTCATTCACCTCTATAAAAATCTCCCAGTATTTCTAATATTATAAATACTGCTCTCCTTTTTGTCTTTCGAAGCAATTATCAAAGAAGTAGAATTTCTGTATGACTCAATAGTTGGAAATATTTAGTCCCAATTCAAAATAATATTTCTTCAAAGAGATGTTATTGTTAGAACTGACTTATGAGTAAGTGCACTGAGAAGCTAACCACTAAGCTGTTGGTATCTGGTATTTGTAAATGTTTTTTCTATGTGGTAGCACGTTTTATGTGTTTTGAGTGGTGAGAACAGAGCTTGTTGTTTTTCCCTATTAAAATAACAATTTATTTGTTACACTGTGTTTTAAGCCACCTGCACCACCAAAATGGACCACCCACAAAGAGTCCATTGAGGAATTATTGAAGTTTGGCTGCCTGACTTATTGCCACCTAAACAAATATCATTGTCAGTTCTGAGATTTAGTGTTTGATCTATGTAAGTCATTACTTAGAAATGAATCAAATGAATCTTTCCACATGCCTGAGCTTCTGAGAATCTATATTTATAAAATATTAACAATCATAAAAGAAGAAAGAACCTTCTTTGATACACATTTGTAATGTGATTATTATACTGAGTCTTCTAATAGTGTCTAAAATTGTATTTTAAATTATAATATTTTGTTTAATATTAGTGTGGTAAGTTTTCTTCATAAAATCATTTAAGACAGTGTCATATGGACATTTAGTATTGCTTCTGCGCAATACTCTCTTCCTCAAATGTTTTATTTGTATTGTCTGTCTCTATGTTCTGCCATTACAGTGAAATTATTGAGAATATTAAAAAAAAGTAGTTGTTACTCTGATATCAGTTTTATTGGATATCCTTGAATTCTGCACATTCATAGCAACCTGTCATAATGAAGTAAGTGGATTACTTTTCAGTGGAAGCTTCTTGGTGTTTAAAGCTTCCTAAGCATGATTTGCTAGACCAAGATTTGAATCGTAATATAACTGTGTGGTCTGATAATATATATTGGTTGAATAGTGGAGGTCACATGGAGTTCATAGTGTTTCCCAGGTAATTTAACTAACTGCTTAATTGAGGGAAAAGTGTCCATTCAAAGATGAAGTGATACCTTCAGTGGTCACAGAAAATATGGGTATAATGAAGATTTCAGTGAGTGCTAACTAATTACTGAGGGTTAAACATAAATACACACATATATACATTCAAGTCCTTACATTGATAGAATATGAATAATGGAAGGATTGTTGGTCTTATTTTATGACATTCCAAAAATATATCCTAACCCTTTAAAAATTTATTATAATCTGTCATACAGCTATAAATCAGTGTGAAGGGTTTCTTGGATTTACTGTGACTTGAATTGTTGCTGCCATGATAAAGATAAACCTAATTATTCAGGAAATTATGTGTTTATATAATTTATAGTCTGTTGGTCAAGAGGATTTTTAAAAATATTGGAATATATATCTTATTAGAAATAGAGCCTGTGGGTCTTTTTTTAACATGACAAGTTTCATGTAGGCCATTACTTTTATTTAAATAAAAACAAATTCCTAAATGAACATTTTTATATAAACATAAGCATATAGCACTTTTTAAGTGGCTATACCTGTGGCCCTCAAAATGAATAGCAGATTAAGTAAAAATGAGTTAGCATGTGTATAAATGATAGTAGATTGTTTTACAATTGGAGTGGAGTCTTGAATGAGGACTAAATTTTAAAATCAGTATCTTAGGTAAAAGTTAAATGTCATGAAAGTTACCCTTGAAAATCCTTTAAATTGACATTGAGTATAATGAGCATGGCATTGTGTACCAGTAAGTCCAGCACAGACAGTTTTTCCTTTGGTGATAAAAAGCATTGCTGCTTATTTCTCTGATCACCAGGTAAAAAATGTGAGCTTTAATGTAGGCTCTGGGTTGTACCAAAAATATTTGGTCCAACACATTAGGCCAGGGGTTAGCTTTAAGTTCTTAGGGAAGAAGATGGAAAGAAATGAAGTGAGAACTATTAATATTCCGCCACTCTTCTGCTTTGGGACTGCAGCCTCACCATACATGTATTATTTTCCAAACTGATTATTATAAAGGCAAAGCAATTGAAAGGTGAAAGCAATTGAATGGAGAAAAGATATGGCCTTTTCAACAAATGGTGCTAGAGTAATTAGATATCCCTAGGCAAGAAAACTAAACTTGGCCTAAACTTCATACTGTGTACACAAATTAACTAAAAAAAAAAATCTTTGATATATTTTTGGGATCTGGGGCTATGTGAAAAGTTTACTTGGAGTTGATATCTAAAAAGCATGATCTGTGAAGAGAAAAGTTGAAGATGTGGACCTCAAAAAATTAAAACCTTGTATCCTGCGAAGAGAAAGGAAAGGCAAGCTATAGACTAGAGAAAATATTTGCAAACCACATGTTCAACAAAGGATCACAATTGGGAATATAGAAATAACTCTTCAAATGCAACAGTAAGAAAGCAAGTGATTCAATTAGAAAATGGATACAAGATATGAGCAGGTATTTCACTGATGGAGATATATAGGTGGCAAATCAGCACATGAGAAGATGTTTAGTGGCCAGGCACAGTGGCTCGCTCCTGTAATCCAGCACTCTGAGAGGCTGAGGCAGGCAGATTGCTTGAGCTCAGGAATTCTAGTCCAGCCTGAGCAAAAGGGAGACCCCTGCCTTTACTAAAAATAGAAAAATTAGCTGGGCGTTACGGTGGGCACCTGTAGTCCTAACTACTCAGAAGATTGACACAGGAGGATCACTTGAACTAGAAGTTTGAGGTTGCTATGAGTTAGTATGATACCATGGCGCTCAAGCCTACACAATAGGGTGAAACTCTTTCTCCAAAAAATACAAAGATACAAAGAAAATGTGTTCAACGTCATTCATTGCCCATCAATATGCACCTATCTATTAGCATGATTAAAAAAATAGTGACAATAACAAATGATGCCAAGGATGCATAGAAACTGTCACACATGCATTGTTGGTGGAAATGTAAACATAATTGTTCTGGAAAACAATTTGGCAGGTTCTTATAACACTAAACATATACTTACGTAAACCTAGCAATTACATTCCTGGGCATTCACCCAGAAAGATGAAAACTTATGTTTATACAAAAAATAAATAGTATTATTCTTAGCAGCTTTATTCTTTATAGCCAAATCCTTGAAAACAACTCAGATGTCCTTCTGGGGGTGAATGGTTGAACCAACTATGGCGTAGGTGCATCCACAAGTGGAATACTACTCAGCAATAAAGACGAACCAACTAGTGAGACATACAGAGAATTGGATGGATCTCAAGGGAATTATGCTGAGTGAACAGAATGTGAGTCCTGAAAGAGTGTGTACGCCGTCATTCCATGGATAAAACAAAATTTTTGAAATGACAAAATTATAGAAAAGGTGACTAGATTGATGATTAGGGATGGGGCAACAGGAAGTATTCTTGTGGTGACAGAATACGTTCTTGACTAGGTGACCGGTATTAGAACCTACATGAGGTAAAATTTCATGGAACTTAAGACACACGTGCACAGACAAATGCATGTAAAACTGGGAGAGAAGTCGGGTAGTTGCATTAATGTCAATTTCCTTGTTGTGATATTGTACACATCACAAGATGTTACCATTTGGGAGACTGGACAAAGCATACACAGAATCACTTTGTAAATATTCCTTCTGCAACTATACGTGAATCTGCAACTGTGTCAAAATTAAAAACCAAAACGGAAATACTTTGAAAAGAATGGAGATCTTTGTAAAAACCTTCTTTTAAACTTGAAATTTTGTGAAATTAAACATTTGAAGTTCTGTAATAACTGTTATATATGTATTATTATATATACAGTTAAATATTCTTAGGCATTAAGTTTAACTTAGGAAGGAAGTCTCTTGGTCACTTAAAGAATTATACAAAAAAACCTGACAAAAAAAGTGTGGCTACTTTTTTTTAATTTGAATAATCAGAAATCATTAACAACAATGGAGTTAGCACTTTAAAATATTTTATTGTTTAATGACACTAATGCAATATTTTAGTAACCAAGAAGTATTACTTCATTTTTGAATTTCTATCAGTCATTAATTATGTTTTATAATACATAGATTTAATAAATAATTTTAAGCCATTGTTATGGAATTATAAGCAGTTATGCTAATACCTGGCTAGCCATGACTCCACTTTGGAGCACTTCGGGTTTTAGAGTCTCAGGACTGTAGTCATGTGGCACTTTAGCAGGGAATCATTACATATAGAAAACATTTCAGATATCACAGAGTTTTAAATAATCTCCACTGGACTGAATCTGTCTTATGAAAGTTAATATCAAACCACACATCCAGATAACATTAACTCTGTTCTGACTTCTGATTATTATTGCTAGTCATTTCTACTCAGAGGTGTGGTTTCAGCAGAAATCTGTTGAATATGATTCACACAGGACATGGGTAATGAAAACAAAAAAAATGTGTGTTACCGAAGACTTTTAATGACGATTTTTATATGATTAATGTGGGAACAACTGAACTAAAACAGCTTCCTTCAGGTTATATTAAAGATTTTACAGCATTCATATAAATAATTTCTTGTAATGAGATATACAATCTGATAAAAAATATATAGTTAAACCTTCTCATGGATGGGGTTTTCTATAAACCTCTTTGCAAAGGAAAAGATAATTTTTCTCTGATTTGGTACAGTGGCAGTTCTTGACATGTAGCTGTTTTGACAATGTATAAGCCTGTTCTTCTAGAAGGAAAGCCACTTGCCTGACAAATGTCATTCTGGTTCCTCACTTTATTTCTTGTAATTGTGATTGTCCCAGGGCTTATACTATTCACATGAAAGATTATCCTGAGTAGAAAACACTGTTGTGTCCATATTTTATGTTTTCTGTAGAGTTCAAAATCTATTTTTAAAAGCAAAATATAATTAATGATTCCATTTTAATTTTGTGAAGACATTTTTCATACTTCGTTTTTCTGTGTCTAAGATGTATAGCATATAAAACCTTGCTGTTTTAGAATGCATGGCTTTCATATAGAGTAGGTATATTAGTTTCCTATTGCTGCTATAACAAATTACCACACACTGTGTGGCTGAAAACAGAAATTTATTTTCCCACAGTTCTGGGGGCCAGAAGTCCAAACTCAGGGTATCTTGGTGGGCAGAGCCATAGTCCCTCCAGAGACTTGGGCTGAGAATCTACTTCTTGCCTCTTCTACCTTTAAAAAAATTATTTTAAAAATTTGGTAAAATGCACACATATTTTCCATCTTCATCATTTGTGCACGTTCAGTTATGTGACATGAAATGCATTTACGATGTCGCATTTGCCTTTTCTAGCTTTTTCTCTCTCCTGCGTCTGCTCCTTCTGCTGCATGTGTGAAAACTCTCCCTGCCTCTGTCTGATTAGGAGGATAAACTTCTGTCAAGATTCATAACTTATTCACATCTTTGGCCATATGAGGAAATATTTATTATAGGTTTCAGAGATTAGGAAGTAAACGTATCTTTGAGGGACTATTATTTTAAGCCTACCAGAGGAGGCCTTCATTAAATATTTAATTACACCCAGTATATGCATTTATCTTTAGGGTTATTTTATGTGACTTCTTTACATATACAAATACCATGATTACTTAAAATTTGCTGTAACACAAGAGAAATCCTGAATATTTTATTGTTGTAACTTTTAAAATAGAGCAAGATGTTTAAAGATTTGATGTAGTCATCTTAAGACTCCATTTCATGAAATGAAAGGTAGCAAATTTTGACTAGTTGGGATTTGGTTCTTTTGATTGTTCTGGAATATGTCTATTTCATCACTGCATTATCTTCCTTTATCAAGGAACTTAATCAGTCACTTCTAAGTACCTGCTTTTGCTCTTCGTATGTTTTTCTTTTGTGTGTGGCTCCTGAGATGTCTTCTTTTTTCCAGCCTTTCTACTTTCCCCCCTTTTCTTCTTTGTCTTCCTTGTCCCTGTCTTTCTAAACTTTATTCTTTCCTCCCTTCACTCTCCTTCCCTCCTCCTATCCCTCTCTTTTTTCTCTCCTTCTACTCCCCTTTCTTTCTCTTAAATATTCTATAGGATTGCTTCTGTTTAAAAATACCAGAGGCCGGGCACAGTGGCTCATGCCTGTAATCCTAGCACTCTGGGAGGCAGAGGCTGGTGGATTGCCTGAGCTCACGGGTTCAAGACCAGACTGAGCAAGACCAACAACGCACCTCTAAAAATAGTTGAGCATTGTGGTGGGCACCTGTAGTCCCAGCTACCTGAGAAACTGAGGCCAGAGGATCACTTCTGCCCAAGAGTTTGAGTTTGCTATGATCTGTGACCCCATGGCACTCTACCAAGGGCAGCAAAGTAAAACTCTGTCTCAAACAAAAAAATGCCAGAGTGTTCTCTGAAATGCAATATGTGAATTTTCATTCACCTTGACAGAGTTTGGTGACTAGATTATCTAGATTGCTATATATGTGAATGCTAGGAATGGAAAGTGAAATGCTGTCATGACTGTAGTGGCTCAGCGCCTGGGGCTCAAGTGGCT
>NW_003852412.1:16996387-17017121 GCF_000181295.1 Otolemur garnettii
ATATATATATATATATATATATAAAAATACATAAAATACACCAAGAACTCTTAAAACTCAAGGAGTAAATGCTAAGGGTGTAGTTTGGCAGTTCCTTACAGAGTAAACTGCATTGTTACCATATACTACTTGGTGTTCATGCAAAGATTTCAAAGCATATCCACACAAAACCTGCATGTGATTGTTTATAGCAGCAGCTTTATTTATAATTGCCAAAACTTGGAAGCAACCAAAATGTTTTTCAATGAGTAAATAAATAAATACACTGTAGTACTTTACATGATGTACTATTATTCATCACTAAAGAGAAATAAGTATCAAGCCATGCAAAGATGTGGAGGAAACTTAAATGCATAGAACTAAGTGAAAGAAGCAAATGTGAGAAGGCTCCATGCTGTCTTAGTCCCTCTGTATCAGCTTGAAAAGGTAAAACTGTGGAGAGGGCAAAAAGATCAATGGTTGCCCGGAGAAGTGAGGGATAAATTCGTGGAGCACAGAGAATTTTTAGGGCAGTGAAACTGTTCTGCATGATGCTGTTATATGATGGTGAACGCATATCTGTGTACATTTGGCCGAACCCAAAGAAGGTCAGACCCTAAGATGAACCCTAATGTAAACTATGAACTTGAGGTGATAATGTGTCGGGGTGGGTTTATCCATTGTAACGAATGTCCTGCTCAGGTGGGAGACGTGCTAAGGGCAGAACAGTGTATGTGGGAAATCTCTGCATCTGCTCGGTTTTGTTGTGCACCTAAAACTGCTCTTAAATCTATTACAAGTAAAACTTGTGAAAATAGAAGTGGAGACTTATATAATGCATTCCTCTTGCCTCAAATTCTAAAATCTGAAAAGAAACTATTAAAAAATAAAATATTTAAATTAGTTTTGAGCCTTCATTTCCCTCACTTCCTCCATTATTATACATTTTTTTGCAGATAATTTTTGTATTAAATTTCTAGTAACACATATAACCATGTTTAAACTTCAGATTTATGTTTCTGTTTTTCAAGCTATATCTAGAAGGTGTTTAAATTTTTTTTTTTTTTTTTGCAGTTTTTGGCCAGGGCTGGGTTTGAACCCACCACTTTCAGCATATGGGGCTGGGGCCCTACTCCTTTGAGCCACAGGCACCGCCCAGGGATTTAATTTTTTTACATGATTGTCACCATGTTGTTACTGCTAGAAACCCTTTTTATTCACATAATTGTGTTATTCTATGTATATTTTTAATACTTTTTTTTACATGAAAATGTTAATATATGTGATCTTCTACTTTGATTTGCCTCTTACTATGAGTATACTCTAGAAAAAGCTATTTGGATTTTAGAGAGCAGATCTACCTTTATCTCACAATTAAAGAAAGTATGACTACCAAGGCCAGTATTCTAATTTTAAATGTATATTAAAGCACCTTTTGCTCTTTGTATATTTGGAAGTTTTGGCACAGGTACAAATGCAAGTCCCTTGGAAAATTTATGTTGTTGATTTTAACCTACAATGTTACTGTTGTGAAGATACCAGTATGGAATTGTTTTGTTTCACACATCAAAGACTCACCTTAAAATAACTTGGAGAATAAGTTATTACCAGCAGAGCACTTCAAATCTGAAAATCTGAAAGCCCTCAAAAATCTGAAACTTTTGAGCACCAATGTGACACTAGAAGGAAATGCTCATTGGAGCATTTTAGATTTCAGATTTTCAGATCCGTGATATTCAGCTGGTATAATGCAGATATTCCAAAATCTGAAAGAATATGAAATCAGAAATACTTCCTTTCTCAAGCATTTTGATAAGGGATATTCAACTGTGTAAGTAAAATGGAATATTATAGAGAACCCAAGGACAGGAATGTAGTTAAGCCTTAGGCCTAGTAAGAAGTAGGGACAATTTTAAACTATTTTTTGTTTTTTCTGAGAGTCTGATTTTTCCATTTTATTCCAGCTGGCTTTCTTTGTCCGTAGTTATAATTATGGCCACGGCACGCAAGAGAAACTGTCTGTTGAGTTAACTTGTTGTTAGTGTTTCAAAAGTTCAGGAGGAGGACTTTGTGTTTTGGCCAGGTTTTAGTTAGGACAACCCACCTGTACAAATCCAAAGGTAACCACAGGTGCATTTCGGTCCCCTACAGACTGTGGTTTAGCTTCACTGAGCCCTGAGGTCCCCGTTGTCTATTCTTGCCTCGTTCTACCTTCATGTCTTATCATTTCCAGTCTTATTCTTAACATCCAGCCACACTGACGCTGCTTTTGTTCCACCAAATCACACTACTTTTCTAGTAGTTCTTGCTGGATATTCTTACCTTGTCCAGAATTCTTTCTTCTATCCCTTCATTCATTCAGTAAAATAAATATTTCTTAGTTTTGGGCTTTGTTCAGTTGAAAGAGGAAAGATATTGTTTAAACAAACATATCTAATATTATAATACATATTTGAAAAATTTTTCTTTCTTTTTAAATTTCGATTACTACAAAGTTTGTAATAGTCTTACCTGCTAGAAATATATTCAAGATACAATTCTTCCAGATACAAGACTTCCTTGGAGTAGTCCTCATCAGATTTTTTTGAGAGAAATTTGATATGCTTCTAAAGGAAGAAAAGGGACGGCACCTGTGGCTCAAAGGAGTAGGGCGCTGGCCACATATGCCAGAGGTGGTGAGTTCAAACCCAGCCCCGGCCAAAAACTGCAAAAAAAAAAAAAATAATAATAATAGTAATAAAATAAATAAAAAATAAAAAAAAATAAAGGGAGAAAAGATTAAAGTGCTTTAACAAACTGTTAACTTTTATGGCTGTTAGAGAGATTTCTCTCCGTGTTTGTATTTGAGCAAGTAAGTATACCAAACTATTGCTGCTTGCATACCAATCAACTACATGTAGTATTTACTACCTTAAAAGGGGGTTTTGAGCACTGATTTTATGTAATGTTACATGATGTGAAGGTGGAAATTATTGTACATAAAACACAAAATACAAAATCAATGCATATTCATTGAGTCTCAGACTCTTGTCATCAAGGGATTTGATTCTAGCACATGAAGAGTCATCCTAGACTTGCCTATACCAGAGTGAATTAAAGTCTAAGTAAGAAAGTAACTTGATCGTAGTTTAGACATTTTTCTAGTGTATCGAAAAATCCACCTAAAATACTGTTAAAGTTGTAAGAATAGACCCAATTAGGATATAATTAACAGTAATTTTAACAGTTAGAATATTTTTAAAACTTTTACACAGTTTTAATGCCAGTGTTCATTTCAGTACCTAGTCCGTGGTTCTTAATCTTCCCAATGCCGCAAACCTTTAATACAGTCCAAAGGGGTTGCAACCCACAGGTTGAGAACCACTGACCTAGATAAAGCTTAAGAAGAATCACTTTCCATAGAATGATTTATTAAAAATCATTTAGAAAGTTATTTCTAGGATATTTTCTCTAAACATAGTTATTTTAGCTTTTTTTCCCCTCCAGCTTTACATAGGCAATCTGAACCAAATCTACATGTCTTATAACATGTCAGTTTGCCATATAAATATGACTCTCATTTATGTGCTTGCTGAAAATTGGTGGCTTAAGAATAGAAGAGTAATTTTTAAAAAGTAATTATAACTTACAAGTCAACTGTGAATGAAATATGTTCAATAAAAAAGGATTGCTATTTTATTTTGAAATTTGTAGAAGGGCAAACTGTAAAGACTATTAAATTGCATTTGAAATGAGGCTCTCAGACATCTTTTATTTACAGGTATATCTTTTCAGGGAATGAAACCTACCTTTTTATCTTTTCAGCAGCAAACATAGTGGAAAATTTAAGACCTTCCTCAAAGCAGTTCTTCTACCAACTCTAGTCTGGACCTTATGGGATTTCCTCACATTCAGTGATAGAGCTTTCATTGCATTCCTAGGGAGATTATTTCACCATTTAATAGATTTAATTTTAGGAAAACTTTTTTCTTGTTCAGGTTTGTATCATTACTGTGGTCATACTCTTTCTAAGACTCTTACATTTTTCCCTTTGCTTATCCTCTTCTTTGCCTCCACTGCCATATTTGTATTTGTGTGAAAGTGACTTGCTCATTAGGTGGGAAGTACGAGGTCTGTGAGTAATGAGCCGCATCATGTAGGTGAGTCCAGGGCGTGGACTCAGTTTTCTCGGAGGCTAATATGCTAGTGACAATAACTTCTACTCACTGTCATTTTTAAATTACTCTTCCAGTGATTCTCATAGATTTTTTTCAGATATTCTTTAATAAAGTAAAAGTTTTTATTTTTTGAATGATTTGAACAGTTTATATTGAAGAATACTTTTCTTATTTTGAGGCTTGGAATGGAAACATGGATGAGAAGGGCATTGTAGCAGATTTAGTGGAAGGTTTCTAGTGAAAGGTATAAATAATGCTATTTAGTTTTTGTGTATATCATGAAATTACGTTTACTGCTGTGTTATGTAATCACATAATTATTGTGTGAATTTGTGACAGTGTCATTGGAAGTGAATTAATAAATACAATTATGTTTTCCTTTGTAACAAAATACAAAATTTAATTCAGTTGAATAAATGTTAATAGTTATATAAAAGACAACTCATCCTTAGTTACTATATATGTCTTCACATTGTGTAATTATAATTGTATCTGTTAATTTGTTTCAGATGACATTAGCACAGAGTCATAATATATTAGTGTTGCGTGTAATATTAGTAACATAAGCTAAATTTTTTTTCCCTAGAAGGCACAAATTTAAATTCTGTAACTATGAAGAATCTTCTTTGGTAATTAAGTCATTTACTGAATGAAAGAATAAAAGTGATAGATGTTATGTCAAAGTAGCTTTTAAGTTTTTGGAACCCTGTGTGGTAATGTTATTGGAATTTTTCTGCTGGGTCCTTGGTCTTAGACAATCAGTGAATGAATTTGGGAACAATCATAAGTGAGAGATAGGACAGATTTTATTTTAGACAGAGAAGATTACAGATAAGCCAAAGAGGGGAGCAAAGCCTCCCTCATTGTGGGGGCTGGTCCAGAGTGGGCAACTCATTTTTGGTTCTCCATCTCGGGGTTTATCTGCAGCTTCTCTTCTTTCCCTGTGGGCGGTGGGGTGGGGAGGTGAAATGTGTGTCTAAAATACATCACAACCGTTGGTGCCAGAGGCCCGTGGGCAGAAGTTAATGCTGGGTCTCAGCCTTGCCCTCCTGGTTGTGGTGATGGTGACTGGGGCCTGCTGCGGCAGCTGCGGTTCCTCCCCATGGGTGATAACTTGGCCTGCGGCTGTGGGGCTGCTCAGGGCTCTCTGGGGTCTGCTCTCCGCTCTTGCTTCCCATCAAACTCCAGAAACAGTTTTTATTAGTTGAAGAAGGAAATATGGAACCTGGGGAATAACTCGGATGTATGTTGTAAATATCCAATACCAAAATTCTCAATATGTATTTGGCAAAATGTTAATCATCACAAAAATTCTATCATGAAGTATATACAACCTTTATTATTCAACGTATCAGTAATCTATGGCAGAACTTTTGACCATTTGACTGAAGGTGTGCATGCTTTTTGTTTCTTATTCTGTTTTCTTTCCTAGAGGTAAAATTGATATGCAGAGAAATGCATCTACGTGTACACTTTGATGAGATTTGACGGTATATACACCAGTCTAACCACCATCTCAGTTAAGATCAAGAACATTGTCACCTCCAAATTCTTCCTTGTGTCTCTCTCCCCCATAGATAACATTCTTCTGATTTTTCTCATGATAGCTTAGTTTGACCTGTTCTTACACTTTTGCTAAATACAGCTGCAATCCAACACGGCCAGCTTCCTTTGTTACTCAGCCCGTCTTTGAGATTCACTGGTTAGGGCTGTATGGCTTCACTCCTTTTTACTGTTGCACAGTTTTCTTATTGGTGATCTACCAAACTTTGATTATCCATCTACCAGTTGGTGACTTCTTGCATGGTAGAGTTGCAACTGTTATAAAAGTGCTATGAACATTTGTGCACAAATCTTTGTGTGAATGTATTTTTTATTTCTTTTGGCTAAACACCTAGATGGGGAAAATATTTTGTAGGGTACGTATGTATTTAGCTTTATAAGAATTGGCACACTATTCTCAAATGTAATTGTACTATTTTTAAACACTCGTTATGGAATTGGATTTTCAGTTGTTTCTTGTTCTCACTGACATTTGATGTTGTCAGTCACTGTATTTTAGTGGTTCTCGTGTACCCTATTCTGTGAGTTCTTGAAGTCTGATCTTTTGCTCCTCAGCTCAGTGAGATTGACACGCACTCTGTGTGACACACACACAGTGAGATTGGTTGGATTTTATCTCCGTTCATTTTGGTAGCTAGTGTCACAGTCAGAAACCTGCATAAATTGGCAGCCAATTTGTGAATTTCTTCCTTCACAAGGATCTGAGTCCTATTTTGCTTATTGTTTGATACCTCAGAAAGTTGCTTCTTATGTTTGTTTCAAAATTTATAGTCTTACAATTGGAATGCAAGCCTGGAAACAGTTTTCTGTCACCATCAGAACAAATGTCCCCCACCTCATAGCCCCTTTTAAATTTAAATTTGCATGTTCAAAGGGCTTTCTTTATTCTTGACAATGCCATTTTTCTGTGATTGTGGTACCACCTGTTTAAATATTGAGCGTACTGTAAATTTGCTTAACGAGTTCTGAATATGCATTTGGTAATTGTAGTTTGTTTTGTAGCTGAGGAAATGTTGCTTATGGTTACAATTCAAATGCAGCTATTTTAGTTAATTTTGGAAGGTGTAAGTGAAATAAAATGGGCAGTGATTGCATATGTACTTTTTCATTGAAATCCTGTTTAAATTCTAGAATAGGAAATATGTTATAAAGAAAATTTAGAGAAACTTATCTGGATGTGGATGATGTAAACTTTGAAACCTGTAATGAGGAGAGAGAGAAAGTTAAATAAAATTTGTCTGATTGACAGAAAATGAAAGACCAGTTGGTGATAATCTTCTTAGTTCTTGTTGGATATCAGAGACTGTTTACTTCACTGTTTCTCAATTTTTTTCACTCATTTATCCTTTTGTGCAGAAAATCATAAACTGTGTGTATGGCCTGTTACCAGCATAAACGTAAAATTTCTTTGAAGTAGTTCATGTTGCTTAAATAGTTCATGTAGGTCTTTCCATTAACATGGCAGAAACTTAGTATAAATTTGCAAAGCCTGGAAGAATAGTAGAGGACATCTAAGAAGTATTTATACATTTTTGGAAGATGAAAGGCAAACGAATGGAGAAAAGGGAGTCGGGGTTGCTGCAGAAGCAAATGCGTTCCTGAGCAGAAAGACTCAGGAATTGGAGGTACCAGTTACCACTATAGGTAGGGGTATGGAGCGGTGCTAAAACTATGAGGATTTGTTTAAGGCTTATCAGAGATACTTAGACCATCCAGGCGGGCTTACATCAAATTCCCCCTCCTCTTATTCTTAGGAAAATGATCTTGGTTTACGAACTGAACCGAGATGAAAGAAGGGTGAGAGACTACAAAAAAAAAGTAATAAGGATTAAATGAGCATCTGCTTAATTAAAAATGAGAACCAGCTCCCCTCCCTTGCTTAGTTTCAGGACTTGTAGCAGCTGGTCTTGTAACTCCCAAGTAAAAAAAAAAAAAAAAAGCTGACTTAGAGAAAAGATTCTCAGATCTGGGGAGGTAGAAAAATCTCTGAATGTAGTGTCTGACCACACCATTGTGAGGCTGTCTGCTGCTGGTCTCCCTATTGTCTGGTGTCTGAAAAGTGACTTCATGTGTTTGTTTCTAGAGTAACTCTTACTCTGTAAACAGAGTTTAAAGTCAGTCTTTTAGTTCTTCACTCTTAAATATGAATGGCCAAGAAATGCCAGGTGTTTGGGGAAATCCTGTAATAAAAACAGTGATCAAATAAAAAAATAATTTGTAAAACAACTATGAGTAAACCGAGACCTTGAGGGAACAGAATAACTTTTTAATAAACTATAATTAATTTTTCCATGTTAATAAGAGAGATTTGCATCAGCAAAACACAAGTAGAATATACTCTATTAAAACAGAGCTGTTAGTGAAAGAAAAAAGTGCTCCTAGAAATTAAAATGAAGTAAAAAAATAAATGTAGGCAGTTTTCCAGGAAGTAAAGAAAAAGAGATTAACAATGAGAGAGTAAAGAAAATTTGATGATCAATCCAGGAAATTCATTGTTTTTAATAAGAGTTTCAGAAAGGGGAAAGTGATGGGGAAGTTAATTTTGTAAAAGACAACATACTAGCATATGAATGGAAAATTATTTAAAAAACAATTTAGATAGTGTACTATTGAAAATGCTTATTTTGGAATTTGTTGTCTACTAGCTGTTTATTAAGATTCTACACTTAGATGGTTAGTAAAGGGGTTAATATTTACCCAAATGCATTGTGGAAGTTTTATGCATATACATATATAATCGATCATAATTTCATTGTATGAAGAAATAGTCCCTAAATCCAAATGCTTATGTGAGATTTTACCTTTTAAAAACAATTTGAAAAAAGCTAGTTATATTTCATAACTTCAAACTTGTGAAATAATGGGGTTTCTACCAAGTCAATAAATAAATGAATTTGGTAATTTTCTGTTATGTTTCTGTCCTTGGAAGAAATACATGACAACAGATGAATTAGATGATCTAATTGTTATTTTCCCATTAAAAAAAAAATCTTTTTTTAAAATAAATTCAGTAAAACAACCATGTTATATATGACATATTCTAAGAGGGACTGAATCTCTTTAAAGATTCTGAAATAATCCCTGTCTATATTCCAGTGCTAATATAAAATATTTTACATTTGTTGATAATTAATATAACATCATTATCAGTATATGCAACAGACTTTGTCCTAAGTATAATTTAAAAATAAAACAATAAAATGCATCTAATAAATACTAAATACACTAAATAACAGTTATTGAATATCAGATATTATAAAATCATCATAGACTTTGAAAAACAAAGGAGGACAGTGAGGGGAAAGTAGTTTATGAACAGACAAAGACAATTTGTTGTTTGACCTTTATGATTCATAATAAATACTGATTTTTTTCTCATAAGACAGTTGCACATTATACTAAAGAACTACAAACAGTTTTTATTATGTGAGGCAGAAAGGGATATTGCTCAGTTTTACTAAAAGAAACTGCTTTTCTTCTTAGTAGGAACTATGGTAATTAGTCATAAAGAACTAATCTTGCTAATAAATAACATTGAACAAAACCCCCAAATAAATAACTCATAAATAGCATAATTCTTCTTTTCAACCCCTCACCAAATTTTACTTCTTCAAGTCATGGGTGCTGTTTTCAGCTGACATCAGCAATATCCCAAGCTGCATTGTACTCTAGTCATACGATTTGGGAGAAGAAGTATGAGGTCTGACAATCTAGGTTGCAAACTTGCCACCATGTGCTTAGGTTGGCAGCACTGTCCATCTTGGTAAGGTTTCATAACCTTGCCATGGCAGAGTCTCACAGCTGTTTCTGTGTCAACATGTGGTAGTGTCTTGCTGAGTAGTGTTCATTATTGTTGTGTGTTTTTGTGTGCCATCATAAAAATGTCCAAGCTTGATTCAGAGCAACAAACATTAAATTTCTTGTTAAACTTGCAAGAGTGGAAGTGAAATCAGGGACATGTTAATCCAAGTTTATGGGGCTAATTCCGTGAAGGAAATGACAGTGCACAAACAGATTAAATGTTTTTCTGTGGGGAAAGAAAGCGTCATTCCTTAAGAGAGGTCAGGGTGGCCAATAATGAGCAGAATTGACAGAAACATTGCAAAAAGTCATGGAATTGTGCCTCAAAATTGTCTGCTGATTGTGAGAAGCAGAGCAGACAGACCAAGTAAACATCAATAAAGAAAAAGGAAAACCTTAACTGAAAAACTTGGCTGAGAAGGGTGTGTGCAAAATGGTTCTAAAGGAGCTCACTGATGAACAAAAGCAAAGGAAAGGTGTGTGCAAAATGGTTCTAAAGGAGCTCACTGATGAACAAAAGCAAAGGAAAGTCGAAGTTTGCAAAGACCTTTTGGAGAAGCAAGACGAGTTTTGGGTCGTGTTATCACTGGTGATGAAACATAACGGTACCACTGTGAGCTTGAAACAAAGTGTCAAAGTACACAATGGAGGTCAGCCAATTTTTCATGACCCAAAAGTTCCATCAGTCCAAATCAAGAGTCAAAATGACATTGTTAACTTTTTTTGATATCAGAGATTGTTCAGTATGAATTTATACCAGCTGAACAAACAGTTAACCCAATTTACTATTTGAAAGTTCTGAAAAGGCCATGTGAAAAAGACAGACCAAAGACTTGAACTTTCTGCCAACAACTCATGACTCTTACATCACAACAATGCACCAGCTCACACGACACTTTTTTTGAGGAAGTTTTTAGCCAGGTAAGCGAATAACTGTATTGGAACACCCTGCCTACTCACCTGATCTTGCCACAGTGATAATTTTCTTTACCTGAAGATAAAAGAACCAGTGACATTTTTCTTTATCTGAAGATAAAGGAAATATTGAAAGGAAGACATTTTGATGATATTTTGGTCATCAAGAATAATATGATGACAACTCTGATGGCCATTCCAGAAGAAGAATTCCAAAGTTGCTTTGAATTGTGGTCTATGCACTGGCCTTGGTGCATAGTTTCCCAAAGGACTTCAAAGGTGTTGGTAGTGATATTTAGCAGTGAGATAGCAGTGAGGTAAGATGGATTCATTAACTTAATTGTCAGACCTCATATGTTGGCAATTAAATTCCTGTAACTTACGTTTTGTGGAATTTTTGTTGGTATGGAATTCAGAGATTAGTAAACAGGATTACCAAGAGAATACAAAAAAGCAATCAATTTTAAGCTCCAAAATGTTTTGGAGCTTCTCAAAAATATTAAAGTTCTTCTATACTTTGATTATTTAAAAAAATTAATGATTATTCATGTCAATAATGCTTTTATTTCCAAATTGTATTTTGATCTATTTGCAAGGCAGATAATTTTCTTTCTTTAGGGAATTTGTAATTTAATGAGACTTTTAGTCATTGAGAATGGAGTTTGTTGGAGAAGTTTCAGGGTGGTGGTAACGTTTGGCTCTGAGTGCTAGTGCATGCATCCGAGGCATCCATGAATGTTCTAGAACCCTATGAAACAGATTGGCACACTGAAAGAAATGTTTGCTGTGATAATAGGTGATGATTCAAGGGATCACCCGTGGTCTTATTTCACATGGGTTTAGACCAGGGGTCCTCAAACTACGGCCCACGGGCCACATGCAGCCTGCTTAGGACATTTATGCTAGGACATTTATCCGGCTCGTGGGAGTGTTTTTGCTGCCACTGCCTGTCCTGCTTAGTAGCCGACTTGTCCCGGGGCCCGCAGTCCAGCCCTCCAATGGTCTGAGGGATGGTGAACTGGCCCTCTGTTTAAAAAGTTTGAGGACCCCTGGGGACTCTTTTGTCATTTACTAATGTCTTCCTCTATGGAAAATGTGAGAGTTATTTGTTATTCATGAAAATTTGGGTATAGGTGGAAGTAGAAATTCTCATAAAAATGTGAGAAGTAAAATATATAATACATCAAAATACTAGGTAAGGCATCAAAACATTCTTGGTGGCAAAACTAGTTTAGTGTTATTTCCAAATAAAATTTTACCAACTATATTCTTTTTTTTTTTTTTTTTTTTTTTTGAGAGAGAGAGTTTCAAGCTGTTGCCCTGGGTAGAGTACTGTGGCATCACAGCTCACAACAACCTCCAACTCTTGGGCTCAAGCGATCCTCTTGTCTCAGTTTTTCTATTTTTAGTAGAGATGGGGTCTTGCTTTTGCTCAGGCTGGTCTTGAACTCGTGAGTCAAGCAATCCACCTGCTTTAGCCTCGCAGAGTGCTAGGATTATAGGTGTGAGCCACCACACCCAGCCATATCTACTATATTCTATAGACACATATAAAAGGTAAAGAATATATCCTTTTATAATATATCTGAAAAGAATATATTTTTATTTTGCCACTTTAAAATTTGAGTCCCATTATTAGACCTATTTTGCACTGTGAATATTTTTTAGAGCTTCTGTAATTTTTATTATGATTATAATTGCATAGAATTTTGTATTAAAAACACTAATTTATTAAATGTAAACATTTTAAGCAGACTTGACCCTAATTTTAAAGACCCTGCTTGATTATTCTTCATTTTTGCAATATGCTATATTTGCTATAAAGTTAAAAATAAAAAAGCAATGAAAGCAATCCTTTATCTTATCTTACAAATTGAAACATTTTTCTGAGAAAAATTAAATTTATCAAATAATTATATTTCTGAGAGCTGTGTAAAGTGCTAACTTTCAATGATAGGACATGCCATTTTATTACATCAGACATGGAATATCAAATTATTTTGAGAGAACAAAAGGAAAAACTCAAGTAACCTTGAGTGTACAATTAACTTTCAAATTCATGATCTAATATATTGATCATCTGTCCCAACTCTTTGATGCATTCATTATTTCAATTATGTTTGTGTAATGTCTAATTGAAAAGCAGTCTTATCAATTCTGCATTTTTAAAGTATTTTTCTTGAAATGTTTTAGGGATTGGTGGTAGCAGCCCCTTTGCTTCAAGTTGTCAAATGTTGTATAGTCCAAAATGAAATTATAGACATGTATATGTATATGTCACTGTTGTACTATGTGCAGTGATTGTGTGATGATTGATAACCTTTTATTTGTATTGTTCTGTTTTGTGTGTGTGTGTATGTGTGTGTGTGAGACAGAGTCTCTCTTAGTCACCCTTGTTAGGGCAACCTCAGAATCTTGGACTGAAATGATCCTCTTGCCTCAGTCTCCCAAGTAGATGGGACTACAGGAGCCACCACAACATCCCGCTGTTTTTAGAGATGGGGTCTTGCTCTGACTCAGTCTGGTCTTGAGCCTCTGTGATCTCAGGAAATCCTCCAGCCTTGGCCTCCCCGAGTGCTATGATTATAGGCATGAGCCCCCATGCCTGGCTATTTGTACTCTTCTGCAAGGTGCTTCTTTCTTACTTTAGGAAGTGTTCTTTCAGCATTCTAATCTGATAGCATTTTTATGTAGGAAGGCAGTTATAGTTGCCCTTGACTAGGGTTCCTGCTTTTTTTCTAAATGTATTCGCATGACTTATCGTTGCGTTGTTTATGCCCTGCTGTCCTCTCAGTGCTACAAGAGCTGGTGCAGAACTCTACCTACCTTTCCTTTTTTAAACTTTCCTCACTTAAGAAGGAGACCAAGTTTAAATTTGGTTACCTGAAAATAATTATTTTTTTAATTTGTCACATGATACTCTAAATTGGTCATTTTTAGGCACTTAGTATGGCCCTGCTGTGAGATGGGTGTCTATTCTAAGCAGTCTAGAAATATAGGATCATTTAACAATAATAACCCTATGAAGCAGATATTATTGATAGCTCAACTTCTCAGATGAGGAAACTGATCCATGGAAAGGAACATAGCTAGTAAGTGGCCACAGTGTTCTCAGGATTTTTTTTTATTCTTATGGAATGAATAATTAGAAAATTTTATCTTAAGAAGACTTGCCTTTTAATAGATCTAAGAATAATAAAAATAATATTGGATTGATATAGTGTTAAGGATTCCCTTAATATTTATTAAAGTACCCAATTTCTATTTACTTTATTTTAATTCAAGTTAACTTATATTTGTCTATTTTTGTTAAAGCCTCAGTAGAATTAGTTACTTAGAGAGGACTAAGTAGTTCCAGGTTATTCATGAACTATTTTCTTAAGGTCACTTAAGATATTTAGTTTATTTGTCTTAGCTATGAGAAGCATAACGAACTTCAGTAAATAGGCTACTTTTTTTATCCTGTTCTTGAATCTGAATTTATGATCTCTTATGAATTTGCCACATTGAACGTTTGATTTGCTGGTAACAGTAATTTTTGGTACTGTTATCTTAAACTCTGGTTTGGCAGATGTTTTTAAAATGTTATGCAGTCTTTTTGAGTAGCTACTGCAGTCAGGTTTGCTTATGTAAAACTTAGGTTCATTTCTTTTCCACAGTGAAGATGCTAACACCCTCTTAAGGTTGGTTAGATAGGTTACCCTGCTTGCTGTTGTTGTTTCTGACTAAAGGACTATGAAGTTCCTGAACTTTGCTCAGTTATTCATGGGTGAATGGGGTTGGAGGGATTAAAGTAAAAGAAATTGCATTTTATTTCTTCCCTTATTTTTAGATTCCTGTTCTAATTCAGTTTGTATTATAATAATGGCTCATGAAGTTTCCCACTTTCAGTGACCTTTTGATCACCTCTTTAATGGCTTTGCTTATTGTGAAAGAATGGAAGAAATTTATTAGGGAGGCTTTTGGTTAACTCTTACTATATACATACTAAAATATATCACAGATTTTACCACTGAGTTGTTTTATAACTTTCTCCTTTTTGTTTTTAATGTACTTTTTTTCTATGTAAATACATTTCTCAAATTACTAGATTTCTAGAAACATAAATAAAGAACAGATGGCTGTTCACACCTTACAATGCATACAATGGGAACAGAGGACCTTTACCACGTCCCCTGTGATCACCACATTAGCCATCATGTGGTGGACATCTGTGGCTGTTGGGAATGGCCCCTGCTGCTGTTTTGGAATCTCTCAGGTCTGATGTCAGACCCCTTTACATTAGCTTGTTTTCAAACAGTTGAGTTTCTCATGTAATAGTCAGGGAAAAAGATAATCTGATTAAATGGGAGTTAGGAAGTATCTCTAATCAGGACGCCTTTTTTTTAGATTGTTCCATAGTTGCACAGACTGATCAATGTTCACTGGTGTCTCTTACTCTCTGACATTGCCAAATTTGAGAGTTAAACTTCATTAATGAAACTATTTTATTGGACAAATATCTATATTTATATGTCTATTGACAGAGCCCTAGAAAACAAAATAAAGCATTGCAGTTTGGATAAATTCAGGGAGAAGACCACATATAAAAGTTTAAATCATGGATTATATCAACAGGTTCCTGTTATTTACAGATTCAATATCTGAATTATGAACAACTCCTAAGCGACTATGATAAGGAATAGTCTAGAATTTTAGAAAGCCATGACTTTCAATTTTCCACCATAGATACTTAGGTGGAGAGTTGTCCTCCTATGATATGTATATTTATTCTTATGTAATATAAGACTTTGTTTTGTACTTGTCATTGTAGTAGCCTTTGAAGTGTTCAAAATACTTGTTTTTTTAAAGAAATGGACATCAAGTCAGAAAATACTAGGGAATATTGAAAACGTTCTTGAGTTATAACAAAGTAAATCATAAACATGTCTCTTGAGAGCAATGTCACTTTGAAAATCAAAGGCCTTATTGAAAAGGTTTATATTTTTGTTAATGGGCAGAATTTGTAATTTAGAAATTTAGCGAGCATGTCAAAGGTCTTATGTTTGAAATTCTTAAAGAAATGCTATAATACACGACATTAAGATTCTTAAATACGACAAATCAAACACCCTCCTCCCCCAAAACCTTATTGATTGCCAAGTTAAAGGATAACTTTTACAACTTCTCTAATTTCTTACAGACAAATTAATTACTGCTTTTGTTCTTATCCACCCTAAGGAACTCTTCTGTCAATATAAAGAGTTACTAAAGAGGAGAAATATTCAGATTTTCACTATTTAAATAGCCATAAAATTCAAAATTTCATAATATAATGAATTTTATTCTATCAGAAGAACCCACAGTGAATTTCTAACAGTGTTAAGTTGCACTGCAGATGATTTTTTTAATGCATCTTTTAAAGAATAATTTTTCACTAAATTGTTATTTTTAAAATCTCCAAATTATTAGACTTTAGACATTACTAAGGTCAAGAAAAAGAAAATTAAAAAATTTTACAGTTCCAGGCGTATTTTTGGCAGGTAGTATAATATGTTGAATTTATCTTCTGTTAAAAATATCTTTCAGACTATTCTCCAAACTATCTCTAGATTGGAAAAACAAGCATCACATGTATTTAATACCAATTTGAAACTACAGGATTAATAACCACAGACCCACAAGAGAGAAAAATCTCAAATACAAGAAGGAAGAGGCCTGGTGGGGGGGTTAGTAGCTTCCCGCTCCAGCACTGGGTTGGGATGTGCTACAACTCTGACTTTAACTTTTCAAGTGTAAATTATATAAACTAATGATTTTTACTCTCATGTTAATCTGAAACTTAAAAAAAAGTCTCCTTTCACTTCTGGAAATGTATAATACAGCATGGTGACTATAATTAATACTCTGTTGTATACTTGATATTTGCTACGAGAGTAGATCTTAAATGTTCTCACCACATATAGACAAGAAAGTTAACCATGTGAGGTAATAAATGTGTATTAGCTTGATTGTGGCAGGCATTTCACATGTATATATATATGAAAACATGTTGTATACTTTAAATATACACATGTGGACTTACAGTTCATGCACAATGTACTATGTTAAACTGGTTTAAATTGCACACAAACTTTATGTCCACCTTTTATAATTTTTATTTGCCTGTTATACCTCAGTAAAGCTAGAAGAAAATGAAGATAGTCCTAAATTAGTCAAAAAGTTTTCATTCAATCACTCATATTTTCTGCCAGATTAAGTAAGGATGCATCTGGGAATTAGTTAAAAATCATAAATTATTAAAATTAAGCCTTAAGTAATAATTGTAGTTGACAATGTAAAAACTGGTTAGAATATGGAATCACTTTATGGATATCATATTAATTCTGATTGTGTTGCATTTGGTATGTTTATTTTATATATATTTATATTTTTTGAGGCAGAGTTTTACTTAGTCACCCTTTGGTATAGTGCCATGGCTTCATAGCTCAGCAACCTCAAACTCCTGGGCCTAAGCAATCCTCCTGCCTCAGCCTCCCAAGCAGCTGGGACTATAGGTGCCCCCCACAACACCTGGCCAGTTGTTCCCTATTTAATAAAGATGGGGGTCTTGCTCTTGCTCAGGCTAGTCTTGACCTCCTGAGCTCATGCAATCTGCCTGTCTCAGCCTCCCAGAGTGCTAGGATTGCAGGTGTGAGCCACCACAACTGGCTTGATGTGTTTATTTTATTTAATTTTAATTAATTTAAGTATTTTCTCTCAAAGCTCCTGATAATGTGAAATGTTCAACTACCAACTGGTTAGGTAAGAATTTGAGTTAATTTCATTATAAAGTAGCATCCCAGAGTTTTGTAACTTTGAACAAACATGTAGAATTTATAATCATTTTTCATTTAACACTGAAAACAAATGTGAAATTTTCCTGACCTGTGACTTAATTAACATAACACACTATTATCTGAATACACATAACCTATGAGAATAAAATTAACATTAGCTTCTGTAAGGATATATTTTTTTCTGAAAGTCTCTTAGTATCTCTTGAGGTGATAAAGAAGTCTCTGTTTAGATAATTATAGACATTATTGATTTATATTAGATTCAGTTTCAAATATTATGAAAAAGATACTTTGGAATTATACCCTAATTGAAAACTGGAATAAGCTAATATGGCATGTGAAATTGCGGAAAATGAAGAATGAGCTGCAACATTTAGGCCTTTTGTGAACTCCAAGTGAGCAGAGATCATGACTCCCTGTCCTTCGCATTTGTGCCTAGCAGAGCACTCACTAAGTATCAAATAATATTCATGAACGTAACAGGACTTCTGGCAACACCAGAACCTATGACATAATCGTCCATTTCATTCCAGGTACATAATAATGCTGAGGCAAGAAAAGGGGTGGGAATCTCCGGGGATCAAAAATGAGAATATGACTCAAAGCCTGAGCCTGAGTTATGCTGCAGTGACCAGAGGGACCATTTGATCTCTGGATAAGGTTTATGGGTTTCAGCTTGGGTTTCAGTGCTTGTGTGGTGGTAGGAGATTAGGAAATTCAGGATGGGGTGGAAAGGAAGAAGTGGGGGGAGGATCCTTTTGTTCATGTTTGAATGGAGTCAGATTTTACTGTTCCCATAGTACAAGTGTCGCAAGCTAAGAGATTCTCATAACTACTGACACTTGCAAAAACCTGTGTTTAGCTATTCAGAAGCTAAGGCAAAGTCCATACAGGTGGGAGCTTAATAGAAAAAATACCCCCTCTGAAGATAAGTTCATAATAAAAAATTTCAGCCACAGCAGCCACAATAAAAAAAGGTTTAAAATTATAAAACATGGAATAGTAGATAAAGGAAAGTAAAATAAATATGTTTTAAGTCATTAGGCTGGTTTTCAGGGCATCTTACACATAATAAAGTAGAGCAAAAGAAAGTAAGCACATAGCAAATAGGAAAACAAGATAGTATATATAAATTAGTAAATAAATTATGTGACTATAACAAACTCTTTTTTTAAAAGACAGAGTATAGATTCTATAAAAGGAAAATCCAACTTTGTGTGATTTACAAGAAATATATCTAAAACATAAGGATCATAAACATTGGGAAGAAAGAGATAAATTTAACACAGTGGGCAAATACTAATCAAAATATACTTGTGTAGGTTGGCATGGTGGCTCACGCCTGTAATCCCAGCACTCTGGGAGGCTGAGGCGGGTGGATTGCCTGAGCTCAGGGGTTCAAGACCTGAACTAAAGCGTGACCCCGTCTCTAAAAAAATAGCTGGGTGTTGTGTCAGGCATCTATAGTCCTACCTACTTGGGAGACTGAGACAAGAGGATTGCTTGAGCCCAAGAGTTAAGGTTTCTCGGAGCTATGATGCCACCGCACTCTACCCAGGACAACATAGTGAGATTCTGTATCAAAAAACAAACCAAAACAAAACAAACCTCTAAGCTCCAAAATATACTTGTGAGACAATTTGTGTATGTGTGAATTATCTGATATGTTTGATTGCTTTACATTAGAGTTAAAATTATGTAAATGTAAATTGTTTGTGATATTTTCCCTATTCTTATTTTTCATCTATTTTGTGCTTTTATTTTTAAGGAAATATATTTTAGATTTATTTTCTGATTTCTTGGAAAATAGTCATTTTTGTCATAGTTTATTTGCTTTTTTATATTATGGTTTTTTTTTTTTTTTACTAAATTAAAAAATACTTTTGTTCTCCTTTCAATATATGCTGATTGGATAATTTTACATTTTAAATTCTGTTTTCTCTATTTCTAAATTGTGGGCATGAATTTAATTGATTTTTCTTACAGTAGTTGATTTAGGATAAAATGTAATGTTTAATATAAAGAGAGTTTTTTTGGTTGTCATTAGGGGATAAAAGTTCAAAGTTGACATGAGAATGATAAAACACAAAGCAAAGGCTGTGATTACTAACATAAAACCAACAAAATGGACACATTATGTCATGAGCTCCTTGTCTTCTTCAAGAGACAAAGATTAAGATAATTTGGATCATCTGTGTAAGCCCGGCGTTTTTCTTCTCTAAATCTGAAAACTGGATCATAGTGGATCTTGTTTTTCCTTTACACGTTTGATCTCCTGTGTTCTTTTTGGCCTGAGAGCTTGGTTAGTATGTAGTATGATATTGAGAAAAAAAATCTTCCTCATTTTAGGATGGGGTATTAAAAAAAAAAAAAAAACAGGTTGTGTGTTTATTACTGTGGAAACCAGACAGTAAATATGACTGTACACAGAATGATTTCAAAAGACTTACATGATTAAATGCCAACACAACTATCAACTATAATCAGATTATTTTTCTTTCATAATTTTATTTCTATCCTAATTATTGAAGTATATTCTGAAGTAATTTTATGATTAACATGTTAATTAAGCATATATGGATTTTTTTAGAGTTTTAGTAGAAACTTAGTTATTTTTTCTACAAAAGAGAGGAATCTGAAGATATACCTGGTTACAGCATTTATGATTCCTAGACCATTCTAAAGGTGTTACATTCTCAGGAATGACTTATGACATTTTTCATGTTTGTTAACTACTAGTGAAATACTTAGTGACATTGTATCTTGTGAGCTTGCAACATGCATCTGCAGAACACAATCTGTTCAGAGGTGAACTTTGAAAACTTAGTTGTAACTGGCCAATCCTTTCAGTATACAACTTGAAATTTTATATAACACAAGTAATTTCTCTTTCTAGGGAATTATTTTGTGTCTGATGTGACATTTGGATGAAGCTTGTGAGACCAAGATTGTTAGAAAATGAATTCACCTTGAGTCTCCTTTGTAGTAGTTCCATCAATCTCATCTTTAAGCCATCTCTGTAGATTCACTCAAAAATCTATATTTTCTACTGTTAAGTGCATTAGCTTTCTGTTGCTGTGTGATAAATTGTTACAAACTTAGCAGCCTCAACTACTGACTATTATCTCACAGTTTCTGTAGGTCATAAATCCAGGCCGGGCCTAACTGGTTCTCTGCTCAGGACCTCACAAGGCTGAAACCAAAGCTGTTAACTGGGCTGTGTTCTCATCTGGGGCTCGGGTTCCTTTTTCAAGCTTCCTGTTAGCCAATTTAGCTCCTAGAGGCCATTTTCACCCTTCATCTTCAAAGACAGCAACAATTTCCCTCAAGTCTAATCCCCGCTCTTCATGAAAACCCTGTACACTAAAGGACTCATTGGATTCCATCAGGCCCAAGTGGAATTATCTACTTTTTTTTTTTTTTTTTTTTTTTTGAGACAGAGCCTCAAGCTGTCCCCCTGGGCAGAGTGCCGTGGCATTACAGCTCACAGCAACCTCCAAC
>NW_003852412.1:17017278-17020247 GCF_000181295.1 Otolemur garnettii
AGGTGTACGTGGCTGGCGCCTTAGCCGGTTGAGCCATAGGCGCCGGGCCGGAATTATCTACTTTTATAAGTCAGCTGTACCATATAACCTAGCCTAATCATGACAGTGAATATCTCATCAGATTCCTAAAATCCACACCCAAAGGAGAGGATTTTACAGGATATGGGAATTTTCTGAGGCATCAGAGAATTCTGCCTAACACTGAGATAATAGAGACTATTAGGTATGTGTTTCTTCAGTTTCTTTTATCCATCTTCAAATATGTCTGTATTCTTTAACTTCCTTTCAGAAAAGGAAAAGAAACCTCATCCTGTCCTAAGTCCAAATTCTTTAATCCTGGTCTTCCTTGAATTCCCTCCCTTAGATACACATTCATTCCCATTTTCACTGTTTTCTCTTCAGTTTTCACTTTCCTCTTTCTGCTTCCTCTCACTTTCAACTTACATTCATGCCTCATTGTCACTTCTTTTCCCTCAGCTGGGCCTGCATTCTGTACTGCCCAAGTTGAAGTCTACAGTCTTCTCTTGCTGACATTTTTACAAACACCCAATCTCCCTCCATCTCTTCACCCTACTTTTGTCCTCTACCAGAGGGACATTTCTAGAGCAGAAATCTAATCACACCATTTTTCTGCTTAAAAAAAAAAAAAAAATCAATAAAAGTCTATTTAGTAGAGGTCCCTTACATGTAGAAAAAAAAAATTTATTTTTGAGACAGAGTCTCACTTTTAGTCCTCAGTAGAGTTCTATGGTATCATAGCTCACAGCATCCTCAAACTCTTGGGCTCAAGCAGTCCTCTTGCCTCAGCCTCCCCAGTAGCTGGAACTATAGGCACCTGCCATAACACCTGGCTATTTTTTAGAGGCAGGGTCTTGTTCTAGCTCAGTCTGGTTGAACTTCTGAGCTCAAGCAGTCTTCTTGCCTTGGCCTCCCAGAGTGCTGGGATGACAGGCCTGAGCCACGGCACCTGGCCTGTAGAGAAAAATTTTAAATGATTTTCCAACAATTAAAATCAGGAGCTTATATTAAATCATCTAGATTTCTGGCTTCTCTTGAAAAAGTAGAAATCTAAGTATACTGTCCCCCAGTTCCACAGGGCAATAATCCACCACTACCGAGTGGGGAAACACTCGCTGTAGTTAACCACTCCTTCACTTTTACTCACCTTTCCTACCTGGCCCCTGAGGATGTTTGAGTCTGTAAGCCCTGGCCTAGGAAAGACAGGCTACATGGCATAGCATGGCAGTCACGGTTTTTTTTCTAATTTCATCCTGTTCACTCATTTCATATCCTGTTGTTTGAGTTGCATAATTATATTTTATTTTCTCCTGTCAAATTATAATTCCCATAATGACAGGGAGTATGTTTTATTTGCACTTTCATTCTCAGCCCCTACCATGCTGGAGCCTCAGTGACACTGATTTAAATGATGCTGACTATACTTTCACACTGACATACTGATTTTATATGGCCACAAAGGCAGTATGGACAAAATAGTGTATATCTCCTGTCAGGCACTATTAAAAAATCTTAAAAGTAAAGTGCTATTCTTTATTAAAAAGGAATCAATAGAGTCACTTTGGTTTGTGGAGGCCAGCCCGCAGCAGTACTGTGACCGTGCGTGGTGCTGGAAACCTTCAGCGTGCGGAGGCCAGCCCGCAGCAGTACTGTGACCGAGCGTGGTGCTGGAAACCTGCAGTATCATCAGGGTCTCCACCCTTTCCTTCTGCCGCGGCAGTGTGGCAGTTGGGGCTTCCCTGACAGAGTTCTCTGTTCAGTCTTCTAGAGCTCAACTGAGGGAAAACAGAGCTTCCAGTTGGCCTGGGTCTTCTTTTTTTGCCGGGGGAAGGTATTAAAAAGCTTTCTGTTTGTTGACAGCCATCAGTCAATAAATATTTCTAACTTCCCTACACAGGTTTCTAATGATTGCTGGTCAGTAAGGAGCATTTTAAACTGGGGTGCTTTAAAGTCTCTTTGAGAATGATGGATTTGGTTATTGGAAGATTATATGCAGATGATTAATGGAATATGTACTATAGTTCTTTATGCTTTCCTACATGGAAATGTAAATGGATTATTAAACTATCGATCTAGAGGGTTGACATCTCTAGTGCTCTGGGTATTTACATTGTTCTGTTAGTTTTTGAGGATGGCCTTTCCCCTGTTGCGTTTAGTTCTGCTTTTCCAGAGTGTCCCATTAAACTACAGGAAAATATATATCTTCACTTGGTATCCCCCAGAAGTCTTTTACCATGAAATTAGAGGTAGCTGTTCATATTAAAAAGAATCATAGATTGCCATTGGCAATGAAGAGAAAATCATGTTTAATCCATGACTGGGTGGTTCCTCTAGGTTAGTCAGTGAAGAAACAAGAAAACTGGAAAAATTTGCATCATTGCTCTTTCTCTTTTCTGTCCAGTTACAAACAAGTTCTTTTCGTGACCCTGTTTTTGTGGTGTGTCTAGACTGTTCCCTTTCTCGGTAGTGACGACTTGAGTTGTCAACAAGGACCTGTTTGTGTTTGTGTTTGGTTTCTGACAAGTTTGTGACAGTCTCTGGTTTTATTTTTAGATATTGTTTCAGGTTTTTTAAATTGTGTTATTTATAATGTTAAAATTTATGAAAAATGGTTAGAAATATTTCTTATGCTCCTCACATCTTTCTATTGAATTGACTAGAGGCTGATCAGGGCACATTTAGGAAATGGGGTATCTTTGGGACATAACCATAAGCTCTATAAGGCTGAATTTCTAGCTATTGCTGTACTTGATATTGGAAGTCTGATTATGGTCCTCTGTATTGATGTTTTAATTTTTTATGCTGCTACTTTTATCCCAAAGTTGTGCTTATCTATTCTGAGATCAGCATACCTGTGAAAAAATATTTAATTTGGTATTAATGAGCACTGTTTTACAACACTTCTTTCTTTTTCTTTTCTTTTCTTTTCTTTCTTTCTTTTTTTTTTTTTT
>NW_003852412.1:17020267-17041515 GCF_000181295.1 Otolemur garnettii
TTTTTTTTTTTTGAGACAGAGCCTCAAGCTGTTGCCCTGGGTAGAATGCTGTGTCATCTCAGCTCACAGCAAACTCCAACTCCTGGGCTCAAGTTCTTCTGTCTCCGTCTCCTAAGTAGCTGGGACTATAGGCAGCACCCACCACAACGCCTGGCTATTTTTTGTTGCAGCCATCATTATTGTTTGGCTGGCCTGGGCTGAATTCAAACCCGCCAGCTCAGGTGTATATGGCTGGCGCCTTAGTCGCTTGAGCCACAGGCACCAAGCCAACACTTCTTATACTATGTCTACTATGTCATGGCTATTTCTTTATAAGTCTTTTTAATGCTAAACAGTGTTCCCACACAGGGACAGGACATTGCTAAAGGAAATTGCTTTTGAGGTAGCTAGACCAGATATCCAACTTTAGGAAGTCTTGATTGTAGAATCAAGTGGGCCAGATTTCCTATACAGAGGACCTTTGAAGTTGGAAGTGCATTCAAAATATAAACCATATAAATCAAAGTATGTTGGGTGAGGGGAGTGTACAGAATGGACTATAATAGCCACTTTTGACCCCCAGTCATACCTGGCTTCCCCTTCCCATGAGACTGATACTCAGTGAACCAGTAAACCGGAGTGTGAGCCCTGTCCAGTTGGGAACACCTGGCAGTGGCAACCGCCTTGTATTTCTTTGCTTAAAATCACCCTGGCTTGGTAATTCTGAGGGGACAAGGAACCTGAGGATGGCTGGCTTTAGTTTACCGAGTCCCTTTGGGAAGAGGTTAAAGTCTCAGAAACTGTCAGTCATCCTCAGACTCAGTCCTTCCGTGCTTTTCTTTGTCTTGTGTGTTAATCCAGTTAGCCACACCTGAGGAGCAAATTTAAATTTACTTAAAGCATGAATTTGTAAAGCCTACCATGAGTTTATAGATGTTTACTTACCCAGTTTAAATATTAAATAAACCTATCTGAGCTACCTTTCTAAAAAAGGGCTAGCTCTGTATGTGACAGGCACACCAGACATCATGGCCTCTTCTTCAATTTACAACCAAAGACCGATTTATAAAATTAAGTCATTTTTTTTTTTAAAAGAACCTATATGCTATAATTAGCTGAACTGGTTTATTAAGAGGAATGTCTTTTTCCCTTATGATAATAATGCTTGTAAATGTCAGAGCATTTCTAGTAGTTGAACATAAACCTTTGATCTTTTTTGGTCACACAAAGAAAAATTATCTTTTAAAATATTTCACCAAATAATAATTGTATATCTTTTTTCCCCCTGGATGTGACTTTCCATGTATCTGGGTATCTTAGTCTATACCGTTTTCTCAGAATGGCACCCATCCTCCCACTGGTTGTTTAGTTTTAGCGATTCATCCTTTAGTACTCCACTGAATGAGTTGTGATTACTAAATTGTCAAAATATAATAACTGCTATACCATTTGAACATGTTTTTGGCAATGGATAAGTGTTCTCATTTGAAATTGCATCATAAAAAACCAGCAGTGGAGCTGTAGTATGCCAAAACAGTTGATTTCTTTTGGACTTAAAATGTGTTTCTGGTTTTAATATTTGCTAACAACAAGGTGCTATTCTATGCAATATGAATTATTTACCTAGTTACCACAAAACACTTGGTATTTCATGCAGTAATGACGTTATTTCATTCCAAACAGTAATTTTAGCACTGCAAAATTTTAACCTTTTTTTCTGGCTACTTACATACTTTGAATTTTTTTTTAATTTTGAATTAATATGAGGGTACACATTTTTAGGTTACATTTTTCTCACTTCCAAGGTAAATTTCCAGTTGTAAAAGAACCCCTCACCCAGGGGGCTTGCTGTACACCCTTGCATTGTGCACATGAGGTGAATCCTGACAGTTACAGCTCCTTTTATTCTGTGCTATCATGATTAGTGTAAGTTGTAATCTATACTAAATATAGATCTTTGATGAAGGGTTTTTACATAAGCATTCATTCACTCTTTTATTCAACCAACAAATACTTTTTGGCTGCTGGGGATACATTGACAAAGAAGTTAAACATCTTTCCTGGGACTTTTTAATTGTGGATAGATTTTAATTTAGTAAGGCAGAACATACATAAATTTTAAAAATAGTCAAGGTAATTTTAGTTGATCAAAAGTGTTAAGAGAAAAATAAAGCAAAGCGTTAGGATAGGTAGTACAGGGTTAGGGTTGTGGAAGACTCATCTCAACTTTCCCAAGAAGAAAGATGAGCTTATGTGATACTTACATTCTAGGGACGTGTTTTATAACATTCTGTCTTCCTGTCTTGGGCTAATTTGCAAAGGTACCTACACATAGTATTTACAAGTAATTTTAAGGGAAAATAGGTGTATAAAACACTGGGAAATGATTCTTGATACTAAGGATAATGAATTTACACCATAATTTAGTTACTAGACAAAAAATGTTCAAAATTATATTTATTAATATTAACAAAGGATTAAAATATAATTTAATTGAGGTGATGTTAACTGCTAGACATAAGAAAAATTTAAAATGGCAAGTTACCCGTCCCAACCACCACCACCCATTTCCTGTGGCTATGATCAGATTTTAAATGTTCTTTCAAAAATAAGGGTTTAAATGTTACATGTGCTATTTTCTACCTTATCTATAAATTCATTATTGCTCCTTTGTTTTGAAACAGCCTTTGAGATAGGTTTCAGTAAAAACAGATATAATGTTTACAAAGGCAGTGAATTTAAAACCAAAAAAGTACGGCCAAGAAATACGGAAGAAACTGTTTCAGAAAAGCTTTAGTATTAGTATGAATCTTTATTATGACCTTTTAATACCCATGTAAAGGACAACTGATTACATTGTTCTCAAGCTCTATTAAGTAGTAAAGCCTGTAACATTAGCAGTTTGTTCATAAATAACCCCAAACCTTTTTTAGTTGCTTTTGTGTCTCTAAAAGATGGTGATCATGAGTCTCACTACATGAAGGGTTTTGAGCAACAAAATGAACAATATATTATGTAGCAATTACAGCGCTATTCCTGCATGTGGCTTTTCTGTATATTGAGACCAATTGAAATTCCAGAATGAAAGAAATACTGAAAGGGTCAGAGTAATGTGGCTTAAGTATGCAGGAAGCAGATTATTTTAGGATTGTACAAAAGCATGAGAAAAGAGAACACAACAATTGGGGTGGGAATAGAGAACTACACATATTTCAGAAAAGTGAATCATGGGCCTTAAAGTGAGAATTTGTGGGAGCTCAAGCTTGAGAGGTAAGCAGATGCTGAACATGAAGAGCCTTACCTTGGAAGCCTTTAGAATCTTACTCTAGGATTGACATGATCAGATTTACATTTTGAAAGATAACTCTGGTAGACCAGAAGTGGCAGGGAGCCTAGTTGGAAAGTGGTCACATCAATCTAAATGACAGGTTTTGGGGATTGGAACTAAGACAAGAGTAATTCAGACAGAAATAAGGGGAACTGATATGAGAACTATTTAGGCTATACAAAGGACAGAAATTGGTAGTGGAACAGATTGGGAGATAAGGCAGAAGAATAAAGCAAAATCCAGGATGTTTATATTGATCTGAATTAAAAAGGGTTTGTAGGCATGTGGATGGAGAAGGATTCATGGAATCTTGATTATATAGAGAAACTCGGCTTTTTAGGTAGAAATGGACTTCAAAAACCAAATGGCCATAGTATCAGAGAGAATATTGTAATAGATGCCAGAGAACCAGAAAGATATGGAGATAAAATGTTATAGCCAGAGTCAGGAACATTGGAGTTAAGATTCAGAGGAAATCCAAGTCTATGAAATGACAGTGTTGAGCTAGGACTGTGTTTATGGAAAATGTCACTGGCTCAGGTTCTCATGTGAGTTTTCTGAACTAGGCCTAAACTTCGGTATCCAGAGATAGTTCTCAAGTAATGTTTTCCACTTTAGCAGAATCTCAAAAATGTTCTTACTGATTTCAGTTGTGACTTACCTTTATATTCTTGGTAATTACAAGAGTGACCTGTTGAATAGCATTTTTTCACTATTGCCCATTAGGATGTTATAAGGTGTTAGTCAAAAATAATTTTGCTTTGGGGGTAATTAATATTTACAAGTTCTTCTAGCTGATATTTGGCTGGATGGCACTAGCTTTTTGAGAAGGTTGTTCCTGTCTGGAATATGGATGAATTGTGTTATCAGACTATAAAAGGATACTTTATAGCCATTTTTGATATTACTACATCAACAATGAATGTTCTGTAGCAAGAGCAAATAACCTAAAAGTAGAACTAGGTCACCTTATCTCGAGCACTATTTGTTTTTGTTTTCTTTTAATTTTTATGTTATCTAAGTTATGTATGTATAGGAATTTTAAAAATCATAGTTTGTAGAAATCTTACAATGAAAAAATAGCAGTTCTCTTTATACCCATTCTCCAGTCTCTGATTCTACTTTCATTTTTTTTTGTTTGTTTTTGCCAATGCTTATTTACCTCTAAGTTTCCAAATAGCTATCTTGTTTTCCTCTTTTCTTGTTTTTTTTTTTTCAGTTTCAGATATTATCTAATACCTTTTATTATGGAAGATAAGTAATTAGCTTTCTTAATTCATCACCCCTTCCAAGGAACACATACCTTTCAGTTTTCCCTTAACTTCCCAGTATTTTTATAGCTTAATTTTTAGTTATACAAATATTAAGTATTTTATTTTTTGAGATAAAGTCTCACTTTGTTGTCCTTGGTAGAGTGCTGTGGTGTCACAGCTCACCGCAACCTCAAACTCTTGGGCTTAAGCAGTTCTCTTGCCTCCACCTCCCAAGTAGCTGGGACTATAGGCACCTGCCACAGTGCTCAGCTATTTTTAGAGACAGGGTTGTTCTGTCAGGCTGGTTTCAAACTCGTGAGCTCAGGCAATCCACCTGCCTTGGCCTCCCACAGTGCTAGGATTATAGGTGTGAGCCACTGCGCTTGGCTTAAGTATTTGATTATTATGACTCTTTGAGTGTTAACAACATTATAAACATAGAGAGTACTATGATTACATTTCCTTTCTTGTAAAACTTCTAGAGGTTTTTTTTTTTTTTTAATAAATATCATTTTTTATGTATCTATCTCAAATTTGCCCCCAGATTCTCTGACAGATTTACTACTGTACTCTCAGTCCTTAGTCATGTTATATAGTGCATCAGATCCTTCTCATGTATGTGACTCATTTCTGTGGAATTTCCTGTCCTCCTTATTTTGGAATGTAGCTTCTTAAATCATCTATCTGTACAGCTGTTTTGTGAGATCTCTTTTTACTATTTGTATTAAACAAAGTTCAAACTGTAAACCACAGTAGGTACTTGAACATAGGGGATTTAATGTAGGAAATTATAAGGAGAACTGAAATAGCCAAAGGGGAATAGTTAATGATTGCAGAAAGAGGCTGCCACACCAAAGCAATGGGAACGAAAGCAAAGACATTGGCATCACCAGAGCCTGTGATCCCAGACTAGTATCCTGCGGAGTTCAAACTTAGGAAGGGACTGCCAGAAATACAGGAAGGTGCCTGCAGAGCTGTGGTGAGGATTACTGAAGAGCAGTGCTGCAGATTGGTGTCTCTGAGGTTTGCAGCGTGGCAAGTCTGGGAATGCCAAAGCAGGTGGCAATTGGAAAGGAAACGTGACTGCTCGAGTAATGCCGATAATACTGGAAAAAAAAATTGAAAACAACTCACCCCCCCAAAAAAAATCAGGAAGAAAACCTCTTATTTCCTCATCCTACCCTTCAAACTCCCCCTAGTGCAGTGGTTCTCAACCTTCCTAATGCCGCAATGTATTTCCATTGTTAAAAAGGGGTCGTGACCCTCAGGTTGAGAACTGCTGCTCTAGTGTGTCCTATTACCCAAATTGAAGGGGGAGCCAGAATGACATCTGTGAGCAGAGTGCAGAAGGCGTGGTGTGGACTGAGAGATGCTGCTCAGTGGGCAGCTGCTCTATACCCAGGCCCCTCCATGTGCAGCTGGACTTCCACATGAAACAGTGCTAACAGCTTACTGCTTCTACCTAAAAAGATGCCAGTATTCTCCATCAAATGAAGATGCTCTCATGTTCATCCCCAAAAATTATTTGGTATCCAAGTCTGTATATTTGGTATATTAATTTATTTTCTAATTTAAGGAAAATACCCCCCCCCACCAAACACTTAAATATTATTTACCCTAAAGTCTAAATTGCAATATTAACTATCCTAGAAATTCTTAAATAAACTAATACAGGGAAAAGATGAAGGGGAACAAAAGAAATAAGGTAATATATATAAATTCCTTCATTACTACTTTAATGTTTCTATTTTTCTCTCTAGCATACTGAACTCCATGTTTTTTGTTTTTTTTGTTTTTTGGGGTTTTTTTTTTGACTGCCTGTTGCTGTGCTCTAAATGTTTGTGTCCCTGCCCAAATTCAGATGTTGAAACTTAATGTTCAATGTTATCACAAGATGAGACCTTCAGGAGGTGATTAGGGTCATGTGGGCCACACTCTGTTGAACAGTGCTGCTACAGAAGAGTTCTGAGGAAGCCTCTTAGACCCTTTCTTTTTTACTGTGTGAGGACGCAGCAAGAAAATGCCATCCATGAGGAATAGGCCCTCACGAGACACAGGTACCGGTGCCTTGATCTTGGACTTCACAGCCGCTAGAGCTGTAGAGCAGTATGTTCTGTTACTTATAAATCACCCGTCTTAAGCTTTTAGGTATCACAGCCTGAACAGACTATGATACATGTCTTCCCTTTTCTTGGTTTCTTCTCTTAGACTCTTGGAACATATTCTCCAATAGGTTCTTGTCTGAATGTGTCTTTTTGTTTCTTGTCTGGGCGTGGTGCTCATGCCTGTAATCTTAGCACTCTTGGAGGCCAAAGTAGGAGGATCGCCTGAGAGTCAAGAGGAACACTTTTTCTCTATAAAAAAAAGGAAAAATTAGTAGAGTGTATACAGCACACACCTGTAGTCCCAGATACTTAGAAGGGTGCAGTAGGAAGGTGGCTCAAGGCCAGGAGTTTGTAGTGGCAGTGAGCTGTGAAGATGCTACTACGTTGTACCTGGGTACCTTTTGGTTTCCAGAAGTTATCTGTCAGTATAATGCCTTTTAACCAATCACGCTATTCCCTCAAATAAATATAATTCAGTGTTTTTCTTTGGTGGTGATAGGATGGAGATTGGCCTAAATATCTGACATTTTTAAATGGGAAAGAATCAGAATTTAATAGTCAGACTATGGAAGATTGAACTGTTTTAGTTTAATTTTCCTAGAGAATGCTATGAGAAACCTATCTGTTACCAAATGGGGTAAACTGGTTTAAATTCAGAAATAAAAAGTTTATGATATTCCATACTAAATCCTATTAGGTTATATTTCCTAAGTATCCCATACATGGCATGATCTTTTATTATATTATATCTTTTGTACAGTGTTTGCTTACTCACTGTTTCCGTGAGCAACAGAATCCATGCAACAGCAAACAGTGGTCCCAGCCCTAGTGAGATTTTCCTGTCATAGGCACTCTGGAATGCTACTGTGTTAAAGTAATCAACCATTTTAAAAAGGCAGATCAAATTTAAACTGACTCGAGAGTGTAGTTTTTTTGTGCTCTTTGGTATTATTCCTGTTGTGGCCCATTTGCACAGTCCTTTATAAGCAGTCTTTAGATAGATAACCTCTCCTGCAGAGGTTATAGTTACTTTTTCAGGGCCTCAGTACAAACAGATGTCAATGTTGGGATTCTTATATAGAGGTTTCTAAGGTTCCCATAAACCATACGATTATTTTGACATTATAAAGGGATCAAAAATTAACAACAAGAAAGACTGAGTAGATGCATTTATATTTCTACCCACAGATGATTTAGTAGTGTTAGCTGCAGTATAGGGTGTTTGGATCAAAAATAAGCCATGGGAAATTTAACCAAAGTACATAAAAGGAACTCTTGATTAGATGAAAAACATAAGGATCCTGAGTGGAGGAAAATCAGTGTTACTTTGTAATTCATATTGGAAGTAAGTTAATTCCTTTCAAAATAATTTGAAAATGTATGTATCTCCAAACCACATTCCCAGCATTTATAAAAGATTTCAAAAAGCTGCACATATTTAATATGCACAACTTAATGAGTTGGAGATTTGTATACACCTGTGAAACCAGTATTTTTTTTTTTTAGTGGATGTTTTCTTTATTTTTATTTTGGATTTGTCTGAAATTCATAGTCAAAATTTCATGGGATATTCTTGGCAAAACTAGATAATGAAATTTTGGAAAAGGAATGATGAGATGGAATTTAATAATAATACATAAAGTTGCTACTGGTAAAGGGATACAAATTAATGAGACTGACTAGGAAACTCAAGAACATATTTGAGTAATAGATCAGTATTTAATTTCTAATAATACTGGTATTTTATATCAGTAGGGAGAGAATAGATACCTAAATAATGGCAGAGAGAACATTAGCTATATGTGTTTGGAGAAAGGAATTTAAAAAGTAAAAATGTGGGTAGATAGTTACTTGCCCTCATAGACAAAGACCTTGAAAGGAAACTGTTTTTAGATTTAACTACTTTAAAACATAAATGCTCCTCAAGTAATGTTGCCAAACCAGAGACATACTTGTAGCATTTATGACAAAGTAGTCATTCACTTAGTTGACATTTTTTGAACTCTTTGTATGAGCATGTAGCTTATGTTTGCAGTGGAGAAAGGACATAATAAACATTTATAAATATAATGATTTCATATAATTATTTGTCAATACCTACACTATTGCCATGTATTTTATAACTGTTTGGAGTATTCTAGAATGTTTAAATTTTGATCTTCCTACTGTTGGCCACAAAGTCCTACATGCTCTAGGCCCCCATCTACCTTTCCAATCTCATCTCCTCTGTGCTTCCTCTCAATTTTTCTTGTGTTACACTGGCCTTTTATTCCTAGAACTCTTCATTCTGGGCATTTTTACTTCTGTCTGAATTCCAGATCATCCCGTAGCTATCACCTTTTCATCCTTTGAGTATTTGTCTCAATGTCACCTATTTAGCACAGAATTGTTCCCTGTTATCTATATATCAAGTGGCCCTACCTTTTATTCACTATCACATCACCCATTTTATTTTCTTCATTCCACATAAATTTATCCAAAATTACCATTTGATCGTTATGCATCATCACCTCCCTCCACTAAAATACAAGCTCCAGGAGAATAGATGTAATTTCTTTCTTATTCATAGAACATAGTACATGCTCAAAAAGTCTGATGATGAAAGAATACATCCTAGTTGGCTATGTTCAGAATGGGGCTACAAATATGAGGAGTATGTAGCTCCTGTTCCGTTGCAGTTTTCAGTGCAGTACAAGAAAAGAAAATAGTAAATACTGTGATTCTATGATAGCCTCTAATCTTAGTCACCAGACCACACAAGTATAACTGAGTAAATGATGAATGTCTGGTAGAAGTTACAGGGAGGGGCTAGCTTATTGTGAGTGAAGGGGATGGACAGTGAGTTCTCACGGGCATTTGAAATTTGAGGTCCATATAGGATGTCCTAGTGGCACCAATCCAAAAAGGAGTTAAATGTGTATATAGGTCTGGAGCTTGGGATAGGCCCTACCTAAATTTGATAGTTTTCAGCTTATATTTAATAATGAAAGCTGTGATTATGTATAACCATATAAAACCCAGTAGAATAAAATGAGAATAGGGTCAAGGGATCATTCCAGAAATCATTATAATTTAGCACCTGAGTGATGACAAGGTGTGACTAGGTATGTATGATGAAATCTCTATCACTGAATCCAAGAAAATCAATGCCTAATACCAAAAGGTAACTCTGCATTCTTCCTGTCTAAATCCAGTTTTTATAAGAAAAGCCTTGAAGTTGTTTGAGTTAATTAGTGTAATTTTCCATTATTAATTATAGCATCTAGTTAGGCTAAGATATATCCCCTAGATGTCACTATATTTTCTGTGAACCAAAAGACTCATCATCTCTATTTTAAGACTGTAATGGAGTGAATATTTATAGTCCTTCCAAGTAAAGTAACTTCTGAGATTTTTTACCACTTAGACTTTTAGGTTTTTTCCTCTTAAGGATTCTTTGATTCTCACTGTGATTTTTGTAATTATGAAGGCTTAAATTAGATATCTTAGATGATACTTAAAATATTAAAGCATATAACATGTCTTTAAAATGCTAATTTTTAGCACTATAAATGTAATTCAGCAAACTTCACATTTAAAATATTGCATTTTGATTTTAACAACCCGTAAGATCTAACATGCACAAAGTCTTGTAGTATAATTTGGAGTCGGCTAATGTGATGCCTCCAGATGTGTTCTTTTTACTTAAGATTGCTTTGGCTATTTGGACTCTTGGTTCCAAGTGAAGTTTAGGTTTATTTTTTCTAACCTCTGTAATATTCCTGGTATTTTTACGGATATTGCATTGAATCTATAAATGACTTTGGGCAGAGGGGACATTTTAACGATGTTGATGGTACCAAGCAGGGGCTGTTTTGCCATTTCTTGTGTCATCTGTAAGTTCTTACATCAGTGTTTTGTAGCTCTCCTTGTACAGATCTTTCACCATCTTGGTGAAGTATATTAGTAAGTATTTTATTTTCTTTGTAGCTGTTGTGAGTGGTAGTGAGTCTTTGGTTTGACTCTCAGCTTAACTGTTACTAAGTAATAAAAATGCTGCTGATTTTCACACATTAATTTTCTAAGTTGAGACTTTGCTGAATTTATTTTTCAATTCCAAGAGTGTTTTGGTGGAGTCTTTAGGGTTTTCTAGATATAAGATCATATTATCAGCAGGGATTGTTTGACCTCCCATGCCCGATGTGGTGCCCTTTTATTTCTTTCTCCTGCCCGATTGCTCTGGCTGGGACTTCCAGTATTATGTTGAATAGAAGTGGTTACAATGAGCACCCTTATCTTTTTCTGGTTTGTAGGAGGAATGCTTTCAGCTTTTCCCTATTCAGTACGATGTTGGTTGTGGGTTTGTCATACATGACTTTTATGATTTGGGGATGTGTTCCTTCTATGCCTAGTTTGTTCAGAGTTTTAATCATTAAAGGATATTGGATTCTCCATACTGAATACTTTTTCTTCTGCATCTGTTAATATGATCATATGGTCTTTGTTCTTGTTTCGAATAATGTGATGAATCATGTTTATTGATTTGTGTATATTAAACCATCTCTGCATCCCTGGGATGAAACACATTTGATCATTGTGGATTATCTTTTTGATGGGCTGTTGAGTTCAATTTACCAGTATTTTGTTGACGATTTTTGCAGGGATATTGGTTTATAGTTTTCTTTGTTGTTTTGTGTTTTCCTGGCTTTGGTGTCAGGATGATACTGGTTTCATAGAATGAGTTAGGGAGGATTTCCTCCTTCTTGATGTTATGGAATTGTTCTGTAGGATAGGTACCAGTTCTTAGTAGTATCTGGAAGAATTCACCTGTAAAGTGATTGTTCCACCACATTTTTTTTCTTACCTTTTTCTTTTTTTGTTTTGGTTAGGATTTCTTTTTAATTACTCCTTCAATCTCTCTGCTCATTATTTGTCTGTTCAGTTTCTGTTTCTTCCTTATTTAGGTTAGGGAGGTTGTGTGTTTCCGATAATTTACATATTTCCTCTAGACTTTCTAGTTTGTTTGCTGAGAGATTTCATAGTATTCATGAATGACATTTTGCATTTCTGTGGTATCAGGTGTAATGATTAGTTCTTTTTCATTTCTGATTGAGATTATTATTTTATTTATTTATTTATTTGAGACAGAGTCTCACTAACTGTGTCACCCTTGGTAGAGGGCAGTGGCGTCACAGCTCACAGTAACCTCAAACTCTTGGGCTTGAGTGATTCTCTTGCCTCAGCCTCTGAAGTAGCTGGGACTATAGGCACCTGCCACAATGCCCAGCTATTTTGTTGTTGTTGTTGTTACAGTTGTCCTTGTTGTTTTAGCTGGCCCAAGCCGTGTTCAAACCTGCCAGCCTTGGTGTATGTGGCTGGCACCCTACCCACTGAGCTATGGGCGCTGCCTCTGGTTGAGATTATTGAAGTTATTGCTCTTCTGTTTCTGATTCATCTGGCTAGTGGTCTACTGGTTTTCTTTATATTTTCAAAAAACTAACTTTGTGTTTCATTCCTCCTTTGTATTTTTTTAGTTTCCATTTTGTTTAGTTATGGACTGAACTTTGTTATTTCTTTTCTTCTGCTGACTTTGGTTTGTTCTTTTTCTAATTCCTTGAGATGTGACATTAGGTTGGTAATTTGTAGTCTTTCTTTTGTTTTCTGATATAGGTATTTAAGGCTATGAACTTTCTCCTTATGGCGGCTTTTTATGTATCTCGGAGATACTTGAAAACTTGTGTTCCCTTTGTCATTCAGTTTCAGGAAAGTAGAGACATAGGCCAATGAAACAAAATAGAAATACCAGATATAAAACCATCTTCTTATAACCAATTCATCTTTACAAAGCAAACCCAATATTCTCTAGGATAATAAAATCCTATTCAATAAATGATGCTAGGAAAATTGGATAGCCACATGCAGAAGGATGAACTAGGACCCTGTATCTCACCACATACAAAAATTAATTGAAGATGGATTAAAACTTATTGTAAGGTATGTAACCATAAAAGTTCTTGAAGAAAATATAGGAAAACTCTTTTAGATATCAGCCTAGGCAAAGAATTTATGACAAAGACCTGAAAGGCAAATAAAGCAACATTAAAAATAAATGGAACTTCATTAAGTTAAAAAGCACAGCAAAAGAAATAATCAATAGAAGGGGAAAAATATTAGCAGAGTGTACCTCTGACAAAGGACTGATATTTTGAACCTATGGAGATTGAAATCCGTAAGAAAAAAACAACCTCATCGAAAAGTGGACCAAAGACATGAACAGAAGTTTATTGAAAGATGATAGACAAATGGCCAGTAAACACATGAAGAAATGCTCAACATCACTAATCATCAGGGAAATGCAAATTAAAACTACAGTGAAATACCACCTTCCCCCTGTCAGAATGACTGTTGTTAAAAAGTCAAAAAATGACAAATGCTGGCATGCATGTAGAGAGAAAGGAACACTTACATCATGTTGGTGGGGCTGCAAATTGGTGTAACCTTTATGGGAAACAGTATGGAGATTCCTTAAAGAAATCAATGTACCCCTACATTGGATCCAGCAATCCCACTACTGGGTATCTACCCAAAGGAAATGAAGTCATTTTATCAAAAAGTCACCTGTACTTGAATGTTTATTGCACAATTAACAGTTGCAAAAATGTGGGGTCAGTTTGCATGCTCTTGAATTCTTTAGTGGATAAAGAAAATGTGATATGTATGTGTACCATGGAATACTACTCAGCCATAAAAATGAATAAAATAATGTCATTTGAAGCAACTTGGTTAGAATTGGAGAGCATTCTCCTAAATGAAGTATCTTAAGAATGGAAAAATAAACACCGTATGTTCTTACTGATAAGTGGGAGTTAACAGATGTTTACACAGGGGCACAAAGCAATAAAAAGGACATGAGACATGAACAAGGAGCTAGGGGCAAAGTGGGAAGGCGGGTGCGGGATAAAAACTGACCTATTTGATACAATGAATGCTGTTCTGGTGATGGGCATACCAAAGCCCTGACTTAAACGTTATTTAACTATTCATGTTACAAATACTTGTACACCCTTAATTAATATTTTGAAATAACAAGAAATAAATAAATAACACTGTATATTTTATTTTATTTTTGTTATACAAACACCTTAAGATGTTTATGCCTTATTATTAGCTCTAAGAAATTTGGGCAAGAAAATTGGAAATGCGAAATTAGTAGTCACAAAAGTACAAGGTTTTGCTACTCGGGAGGCTGAGACAAGAGAATCGGCTAAGCCCAGGACATGGAGGTTACTGTGAGCTGTGACCCCACAGCACTCTACCGAGGGTGATAAAATGAGACTCTGTCTCTACCAAAAAAAAAAAAAAAGAAGTACAAGGTTTTGTTGCCTGCGATAAAGAAGTGCAGTGGCCTCATTATTGCTTATTGTAACCTAAAACTCCTGGGCTCGATTGATCCCAGTAGCTGGGTCTGCAAACACACACCACCATGCCTGGCTAATTTTTTTTTTTTTTTTCCAGAGATGGGGTCTACCATCCTTACTCAGGCTAATCTCAAACTCCTAGCCTTAAGTGATTCTTCCAATCAGCCTCTCAAAGTGATAGGATTATAGGCGTAAACCACCTTGCCTGGATGTTTTTGTTTTTGTGTTTAACCTCTTTACAAGGGGTCCTTACCAGTATCCTTTCTGGTCTGGCTACTTATATGATAAATATGACCAGTTATCAACTGATAAGTCACTGCAGCTTTAGGAGGTTCATGTATAATTTTCTTTATTTGCATGTAACTGAAAATTTCAAAAAGTCTCTAGAGAGTTCATGGTACAAAAAGATCTTAGTGGACATATGATTGATTCAAAATATTTAGATAGTTGAAGGTATAACTAGGGCAAGGTAAGGCAGTTTAGACTCCTTTTTTAAATGTGATTTGAGTGATTTTTTATATTGCTGTAATTTTACTACTATATATTATCACAACTATGTATATGTAACTAGATATGTGTCTACAATAGGCAAAATATTCTGCATTGAAAACTGTAATGGATAAGGTTTGATTTTAACATTGTACAAATATTTAGATACAAATAAACTTTGATATCAATAAATTTAAAGGTACTTATTTAAAAAAATGAGATCCTGTCTGACCATTATTGCCTGCTAATAACATTAAGGTATCTTTATTCCTCCTCTTTCCTGCTTGTTTGCACATCTCAGTTCCCAAGACAGGAATGGAGATTAATTCTGCAAGGTTATTTAGTCTACTGTGATAATGTATCAAAACTCAAGCTCTTTAGTTGATGTATACAAAGCAGGATATCAAGTCATACCTTGACAATACTTCTATTCCCAGAAATGCTTAGAATGGCCCTTTTTCAGTTATAGTAATCAGTAAAATACACCAGACATGTGGTAACTGGTAGTCACAGAATCACTGTCCAAATTCTTTACTTACCCCATTATAGTTTTACATTTCCTCCTTAATTAGGATCATTCAAATAAAAAAGTTGTTGCATCTTTATCAAACACCTATTACATGCGTATGTGTCCAGAGTCCTGTGAGATACTTTGGATGCTGGGTAAGAAATTCAAACTATGACCTTTGATAACAAAAGCTTGAAATCTAAAGGCCAAGACTGTGTTTCTGAAACAACCAGAGAAACACATAAGCAGGCTGAGGTGACTGATAAATTATATGAGACTGAGAGAGGCCAGTGTAAGCTAAGTAAGTGAGAGAACGTCGCCTGGGCCTGAGGTGGTGGGAAGAGGAGGTAGCATTTAATCGTGGACTTGAAGATTGACAGGTGGACGGGCATCCAGGTTAAATAACGCCCTGGCCTAAGAAAAGGGGAGAGTTTTCTGAAATTGATCATTTTAAATGCTGATTAAATTGGAAATGCTACAATTATTTGTTTTACCAGATGGAGTGATAACCACTAAGAGTCAGTTAGTGCAACTCACTATAATTACTGTTATTATTTAAGGAGTTTATTGTTCTCAGCTTTTTTACATAGAAAAATAAAGGCATAGTTTAAAATTGTAGAAGATTATAGACTGAATAGTGTACTTGGCACAAGGTTTTGTACTTTGACTTCTTAGTAAGATTGAGAATTGATTACAGAAAGAAACATTTTGGGGGCCAGGTCTTAACTGAGGAGGCATGCTCTCAAAACGTCTTTAATTTCTGGTTTCTGACTCTGCTTTCCCATTTGAGGTCATGGTTTTATATTGTAGATTATTTTAAAATGGCAGAACTAATAAACAAAGAACAGCTGTGCTAATGGCCCCACAAGAAACTAGAGTAAAAAATTAATAGCTATTACTGTATAGCTTTGTGTGAATTTTCTGGCTTAAAAAATGATACTTCATTTGCCACTTTTGTTCTGTTGAGGGACAGCGTGAGGATGGGGTGGATGTAGAAGTAGAGCCCAGAAATATGTTCTGCTCCTTATTTCGTTAGGCCTGATGGGAGGCTCTTCTCGAAGTCCAGTGTGTGCAGGCATGGAGTCCCTGCAGTCCTTTGCTTCTGTGACAGTGGGGACAGCTGGGGGAGTAGCAGTGAAGGTGAAAGAGGCTTCCTATTGTGCCTCGAAGCCTGTGTTCAGAGGCAGAGGACCAGCAGAATCACTCTCTCGAAGTGGGAGCGAGAAGTAAACAAAGAAAAAAAAATAATCAGAGCATTTCAAATAAAATCCTTTTCTTGGATTGAGTTTCTAGACACATGTAATTTATTTATTAAAGGACCAGAAACTGATGAAAATAATTAGGAAAAAAGATACCAAAAAGGAACTGCCTACTCTATAGAAAAAAATGATATTTTATTTTGTAATTAATAGCTAAAAAAAAAAGTTTTGAGAATTTTCTTTTGGAATTTTGAATAAATGTGTTTGAGTTATATTTTGAAAGAAGTTGTTATTAGTGATTTAGAATTACTCCTTTCTTTGGCATCTAAAAGTGTAGAGGGCTGGACTTGTGTTTATCTCTGTGTTTATATTTTAGTGATTACTTTTTCAGGATCAAGGTGTGGTATGAATTCTTTATCCACTTGACATTTTGAAACTTTCAAGTGATGGAAAACTCTTTCTTTCTAAAAATGTCCTTCTTTGTCAAAGCTGTTTGGCAATCGTGATAATGAGAGAATACGAAATCACTGTGGGTTCATGGTTTGTTGATAGTGTAATCTGTTGTCTAAAAATAAAATAGGCTCAATTTTTCTCCTCCTCTGTATCAACTTGAAAAAGTAATATTCTATAGGTGACCTTTGCCTTTAACTTTGTGAGTGTTTATACTGAGAAAAACTTCAAAAGGTAAATGTTCAAATTTACTTTCCATTTATTTATTTTTTTACATAGATAAAACTTTAAACTTACATGTTTGTTAAATGAGTTTGTATTTCATTATATGAGGAAACTGCAGATACTTTTGGCTGTTTGATTCTAAGTGTAGGAAAAATAAATAAATCAAGAGTGACATAATTTGAATTGAAATTTTTTTGTAATTTTTCAAGTCTTATTTGTTAAATATTTCATAAATTGTTTAATTTAGGGCAAATATATGAGTCTAATACAAGTGGGTATACCCATAGAAATAAATATTAATATCCTTAATATTTTTCTTTAACTGGTTTTCCTTTTGTTAAGGGACAGGAAGAGGTGAGATAAAACAAGATTAAGCAGAAATTATGGCCTCCTTGGGTTTCAATTAAAAATACATATATCAGGCGGCGCCTGTGGGTCAAGGAGTAGGGCGTCGGCCCCATATGCCAGAGGTGGTGGGTTCAAACCCAGCCTCGGCCAAAAACCAAAAAAAAAAAAAACCCCAAAAACCAAAAAAAACCCCATATATTTGCAACTACATATGCCATTTTTTTGTGGCTATAATAGTAATATTTAATCCTCTAAGGTATTCTAAAATGTGCCTATGATATCAAATAATATAAATATTGTTTTCCCTCACATTTTAAGTTGATACAAATAAATATTTCTCAGCCTAGCAACGGTCAGCCTTTCAGCCTTTGGCAGGGTAAATTAGCAAATATATTTCACCCAGAAAAATTTACTTACTTGGGTTATGTATTCAAATGATCCTAAATTAAAGGAATTAACTGAAATGATTTGTAAAGTGCTACAGTGGATTTCCACTTTATTGACTTCTAGTTTTATTTATAAATTGCCTGATAAGGATTTGTCTGAAAATCCTCAGCCACCGTTAAATACTTCTCAATTTATACTCCAAAATCATTCTATTTCATCTGGATACACCTGATATTAAAATTGGAAAAAATATATTATTATAAAGGGAAATTGCAAACATATTTAACTTATAAATGAGGATGCAATATCCTAAATAACATATTAACAAGTTGAATTAAAAATTAATGTTTAAGTAATATACTTTGGTCAAAATTAAATCCAATTTATGTAGAAAAAAATAATACTTTGGAAAATGTTCTTATTAGGTAAATGGAATAATTGAAATTTGTGACCCGTAAAGCAAAAAAATAAAAACCCAAAGCAAGCAAACAACAACAACAGAACAACCTGTCAGTTTTACATTTTTGCTACTTATTCAAAGTTACCAGAATATTTCTTCAGAATTATATGTAGACTCTCAACCTAATTCTTACCCTTACTAACAGTTAGGAGACCTTCTTATCTCAGGAAACAGAGTAATAACATAGCATAGTACGATTTTGACTTTGTCTCTTCAGAAGGTTGGATGACTACTCTGAACCTCGGTTTATTAATCTATAATTTGGATATAATAATAGTACTTTATAGTGAGAATTAGATGAGTTTATATTTGTGCTATGCTTGAGTTACATTTCAGTCACAAGACATGGTAGCTATATTATAATAATTTTTATTATCTATTATAATAATTCTAATTTTAATATCAGGATAATTATAATTATCACGAATCATGTGTTCCAGCATCCTTGTCAGCCTTCATATTCTATAACTATAACTATTTTATACTATTATTTTATAGTGCCACCTAATAGAGAAATTAAGATATTTTTAAAGAGTCTTACTTTTACATAAAAGTACTCAAGGTTGGCACTTATGTTTATTACTGGCAATTTATAATAATAAATTACAGTCTTTAGATAAAGGAATAATTCCATGTGGTTATCAGTTTCCTAAGACTACCTTTCACTTAGTTATTATGAAAGTTTTAGATCTTTCTTTAATAAGTTACCTGTCAAATATTTCATTTTACCATTTGTATTAGCAGAAATTAGAGTTAAAAATGCTCATATATAATGCCTTTTTTTGTTCTGAGCAGAGGTACTTAAAACTAGTCTTGAGCAACCAGATGGTAGTATGCTTATATGGTACTTATGCTACTTCCTTTCCTGCTGGGGTGGGACAAGGACTTACCACTTGTAAATATTATTCTGTGGCTATATGTTGATTTATATGGCAAACTTTCATAAGAAACTTTATGGAGTAACCCAGTTCTTATTTTTTGGTCACTGCATCTGTGTCTGGTGTATGCACTGTTTTAAAAATTACACTTCTCCCTTCAGAGAAATTATGTATATTTATAACTAGACTTCTGGATCTTGATAATATGCCAAAGCTAACCATGTTTTCCTTTCGTTTTAGTTCAGACTTGTTTCCTTCAACCTCGAGAAAGTTGCAAGCCCAGCTGAGGTCATTAGAGAACTTATTTGTTACTGCCTGGACACCATCGCAGAAAGTCAAGCCAAAAACGAGCACCTGCAGAAAGAAAATGAAAGGCTCCTGAGAGATTGGAATGACGTTCAAGGACGGTGTGTACACAATGCGCCTGCGTTCTAACAATGCGGAGCTTTCCTGATATTGCTGTAGTTTTTACATTATTCATTTGTTAATTTATAATTTGTGCAGATTAGCACATATTTAAAATAAAAACCTATTATAAATTAGTCCTTTATTTAATATGCTTAAACCAAATTTTTATTCACTATTATAATTAACATTCTGATGTCATTAGTAATGTGGTGGCCCCAACAAACTTAAAAGTGATAAAGAGTAATTGGGCATTAAGGATCAGAACCCACTAATATTAGTTAAAAATTTAGGTTGTGGATATTTATAGGATTAATTAAGCTCGAATTATAGGATTAATAATGAATAAAAAAGAGACATGAAATATAAGTTAGCATACTTGATTCCTTATTAGAAATCAATGAATAGCAAATATTCAAATGAAATGCTTTTGGACTCCTAATAGAAGCTTATTTCTCTTGATTGATTAAAAATTCATGCAAGGAGCATTTGTAAAAGATGAAGCAATTGTGGTTCCTGGATAAGACAGTTGAAGTCCTTTTATTTTCCTGGGTTTGCTTCTTACCTTTTAAAAGATGAAGAAAAAGGTAATTTTTTTTAATTAAAAACCCTTTTCAACTAAATAATAGTCTAGGCTGCCCCCAGTGTGTAACCTGCATTACTTTATTATGTAAAAGATGTTTGAAGTAAATAAATATAGATGTATCTGTATAACATGTACATGTTTATACGTATGTGTGTATATATGTATACAGACAGAGAGCAATGTCTGGAAAAATTATGTGGAATACGTGTAATAATGATAATAATTATTATTGCATTCAGTACATCTAGTAGATTTTAAAATCTTTCATTCAAGCAAATAGCTCTGTGGTATAGAAACTCTTATCCTAAATACTTAAAGTCCTTTTAGAGCAACCGTTGTGCTTGTTCTATATGGACATTACAAAGTATTAATATATGGGGGAGTACATGAAAAATAGTGAAGGTTTTACCATTGTCAATATATGCATGTTAAAATAAGGCTGACTGAGAGAAATTATTCTTCTGTACTTTTTTATTATATTTATTAGTGTAAAACATGTAAAATTAAATTTCTAACAACTGGTTGTATTTGGCCTCAGTTATTGTGGTAAAGTATTTACATTCTTGTCTTTTAGCTCTAATTAATTTTTATCTCTAATTATATATATCTAGCTTTATATAAAAATATAATGAGACCAAATCGAAACTACGTAAACATTAGAAAATCATGCAAAAAATAATTCATTTTAATATGAATCAGTATAAATATCTGTGCTACAAAGCATTGTTTTAGAGTGATATCTGTAATTTGGGTGTATTTTTCTATTTTGTATATGAAATAAATCAAATTAAAGAAGATGTGCTGTAGTCGTGATAAGCCATTATATTTAGAACTCAAAATACCCTCAGGATGATAGGAAATTTGATCCACAAATTGCCTACAAAAATGCAGACTGGGTACTTGGTACTTGAACAAATTGCTTTAAAATGTCTGCCAGAGGTTGAAAGAGGTATTATCTCATCAGTATTCAACACCACTCCCATGGAATTGAAAGCAGCAGGGAACGAAGAGGAGACAGTGGAACAAATGCACCCTGTGCTGTGAAACAGTGTATGTGAGGGGCACGTGGAGTACGGGATTCACAGATGCTTGATTTGCTATTTCTAAACTATCCAGAAAGTGCTTGTGTCTTATTGTGGCCGGAGATAATCCTGTTTGATCAAAAGCACACTCTTGTACCCTTCACCTGCCTTATTATCATCCTGCCAGGTTTCTTTCTTTCTTTTTTTTTTCTTTTTTTTTTTTTTTTTT
>NW_003852412.1:17041535-17049122 GCF_000181295.1 Otolemur garnettii
TTTTTTTTTTTTTTTGTTATTATAGGATCACACATTTTCGTCAGTGGCTGAAGATGTGTGCCATTGAGGTGGCCCTAAAAACTGACAGGAAAGAGAATCCACTTGAGAAAATTCTAGGCTCTTGATTGTATTCCAGTATTGGATTAGTAGCTTTATGAATTTCCCAAATTTTGTTTTCTCCCCTTTCAGAGGAGAGATGGTCCCTCTAAGGAACTGCAAATACATCTCGATTATGGCCAAGCAGTACTTTCTTAGTGTCCCCTCTGTAGAGCCTTAGTGTACTGGAAAGTGAGCAAAGGATTTAGTTACAGCTCCAGGTTCCGTGAGGTAGTAGTGCTAATTAAGAGTCCTTATGAGATTAGACCTCAGACCTGAGCTTACTGAGTCAGGTAGCTGGGGACATAGAAAGTAGAGAATCATCGGAATTGGGCCGTATGTTTAGTCTGCTCACAGATCAGTTTTCACGGCAACCTCTAATTCTACTTGTGTCAGTGTCCATTCTAGATCCAGTCACTTCTTCTCTATCACTATTCCAGACTGTGTATAGAGCGACGTGGATAATACTAGATAGGGGAATGTAGGGGATGAGAACTCACCTTTAAGGTATGGTAGAGGATCCTGAAATATATTTCATATGTAATATAGGATGTTATATGAGCAAAAAACAATCATGTACGCATATATTTAATAATATGAAAAATTTTTATGATAGTAAGTGGAGCTGTGCATTACCAAAAATATGAACAATATTCCATTGTTTGAAAAATATACAGAGGGTACAGAAAATACACATTTTAAGAAAGTTAAACACTATTAAAATTGTAATACTCAATATATACCTACATTTGTTATCTTGTATATTGTATCTTGTATCTCTTGTAATTACAAAAGTCATATGTGACTTGAGTATTACAATTTTAACATAGTGTTTTCCTTTCTTAAAATGGGTATACAGCCAGGCGCAGTGGCTCACACCTGTAATCCTAGCACTCTGGGAGGCCAAGGTGGGTGGATTGCCTGAGTTCACTGGTTGAGACCAGCCTAGGCTAGAGCGAGACCTCATCTCTAAAAAATAGCTGGGTGTTGTGGCAGAAGCCTGTAGTCCCAACTACTTGGGAGGCTAAGGCAAGAGAATCACCTGAGCCGAGGAGTTTGAGGTTGCTGGGAGCTATGACACTCTACTGTGGGCAACAAAATGAGACTCTATCTCCAATGAATAGAATAAACATTTTTTGGTTCCCTATGTATATTTACATAGAATATATGTAGAAGTGGAAAATTCAAAGTTCATAATGTATGTCTGGAATCGTGGATTAAATTTTCCTTTACTTTTGGTGGACATTTCTGCATTTACTTTGTTACTGAATTATGTCTCATGTTCATGTTCAGAGCCAAGTATAAAGTGATTTCCATTTGGAATAACAGTGTGGAATAAACAAAGCTAGAGTGAGGAAGGAGAAAAGCATGTAATATGCTTAAAAATAGTGAGATTTAATGTGTGGACTTGTAACATAATGTCTGCTGTTTTTTTGTTTGTTTATTTGTTTGTTTGTTTTACTGTTTAATCATTGTGGTTTGGGTTCCATTCTGAACAAGTTAGCATTACCAGATTAGTTTAATTTATGTCATTTAGACAAAGAAAGAAACATTAGTAAAAATTGTGAATCCTTAGGTGACTGGCTAAATTTATTTCATTGGGTTTTTCTCCCTAATTTAAAATAACAACTTTCAAGTTTCATGTTACTGACTAGGTCTTTTGTTTGCACTGCAACTTCCATTTAGAAATCTCTGGCTTTATTCTGGGTTATGGTTATTAAGCCCATAATTGGAGGCATATTTCAGTGAATTAGGTTTGATACTCACGGAGTCATTAGAACAGAAGACCTTGAAATCTCTTCTACTTCATCTCTCTGCCTTCAAGATAGAATTGCATTATGTCCAGATGAATTCAGTCTAAGTTTTAAAGACCTCGAGAGATATCTTCATCTCCCCTTGGTAGCCCATTACAGTGTTTAAGAAGAGTCACAGTCAGAAAAGTCTTCCTTCCATCTATTGGTAACCTGAGTCCTTCATGGTACAGTTGAAGGCCATTTCCTCTTGTTCTGTTGTCAGAAAGGAAGAGGAACAGCTGTTCCCCATCTTCTTCGGTGCTTAAAGGCTTATTAAGTCTTGCTTTCCTTTCCAGTTCTTTTTAGCTTTCTTTGTCCTCACAACTCTATTCAGATTTTCTTCTGTTGTCACAACCCTGACCTGGACCTAAACTTGGCAAGTGCTGATTATTAATGTTCATCACACTGTTTCTAACTACCATATGCTCACCTTTAGCCATTGTTTTATTGGGGGTGTTATTTCTGCATGAAATTGTTTTGGTTTTGCTCCTATTTATGTTGTTTCCCTTGCCGTGTTTTCTAGTTTGTTTCCCCACCCAGAAATATTTTATTTTGAATATTCAGTATTTTTCTATATTTATTTTTTTTAATTAATATCCTTTGTCCAAGATCCTAGCTCCCTCAGTCTTAAGTTATTAATTAAACTTAAACTTAGCATTACTGTACTGTTGTCCTAGTCACTGTTGAAAGGATGACCTGCCATTAGGCCTTTCTGGTTTGATGTTTTTTATGGCTTCATTAGTTAGAGCTTTGCATTGGAGGTGAGTTTTGGACTAGTTGGGGGTCCGGTCAAGTTGATGTAGGCTTTCTTCTAGTGTTACTGGACGTGGCAGTGAATCTCACTCTAAATTTTCTTCCTCTAAATTTTCTCACTTATTAATTCTTGTCTAATTCTTGAGACATAGGCTTGGCAGGAAGAAAGTAATAGGAAAGGCTAAAGGATAATTAGCATTGAAAATGAGGTGGGGTGGATGGCATATACCTCTTAGTTACGGAATATTGAACAGAAGGATACATTTCCTGAGTCTGTGGAAAAATTAAGAGTAAATTCATGTCATATGGCTGTTGACGATAATACTCTGTCCCAGCCAAACCCCACTCCTCAGCTTTTCTAGGAAGTGTTACCCAGTTTGCTTATCAGAAGTTTGGTTGCAACAAAATTCTAAAGCATTACTAAAACTAAGCAGGGATAACTCATTCACTATATTGACTGTTTTTCTAAAACAAATGATGTTATATTTAATACTGTAGTTTTGATACTTAGTTATTTAGATTAAAAATTTTCTTTAGGCAAATTATATGATATTTATTTTCAGTTTTAACATGTTATAGCAAGTGTTCATTTTAATAAAATTTTGGGAATTAGCTTGATAGGTAAGTGCACATAATCTTTTAGTCAAGAATTATTGAAGTGACTTATGAAAATTAAATATGGATTTAAATCAGATAAATTATTATTTTGTTAGTCTTCCTAAAATTTTATATAAGGAATTATGCTATGCAAGATTTTTGTATATTTTTATATATTGGTTTTACTTTGCATATGTTTGAAGTATTTTAGTGTATACTCAAGTATTTTAGTAATATGTTATATTCATCTTTAGAAATTTTTTGTTATTATATTATATTAGAAAATATTATAGGGAGATGAGAATATTATGCTTACATAACACTTTGAATCTGAAAAATATAAAGGCAGTGACATGCCCCTGCTTAAAATAAACCATCAATATTGGTATCTCCTTTAGAATTTTGGCTCTATTTTTTCCCACATCTTTTGGGGTACTACTCAAAGCACTTTACTTGATGAAAGGAATACTGTTAGGGTAGCACTATTTGCCAGAATTTTTTTTAAAAGCTAAAGGTAAAAAATATTTCCAGTATAATGCTGAATAGTTGTTAAATGAGTGAAAAAATATAATATTCAGAATCACTGGTATTTAATTTCCTTCTAAGATGTCCATTTGAGACTTTATGCTTGGCCATTCTCTTTTGGAGGAGAGTCATCCGTGGTGCCCAGCCGGAAGGGAATGATCCTGAAGCCACACGTCTATGTGGAATGGTAGTAGCCATGGCCACATGGTTCGACTAGCTGGTCAGGAAGATGCCCATATGCAAAACAGGGCAAGGAAAATCCTGCTGCATTACCACGTGCCCTGCATCAAGACCCATATAGCCCATAGTAAGATATCCCCCAGTGAGGTATCCCACCAGAGTACAAGCTCACAGGACCCTCAGGGGAAGAGTTAAGGGTAGCCAGCTTCTACAAGAACACTGGACCATGAATATTTCTGTGGATCCCAGGAGGTGGAACAAGGCCAGTGATGCCTGCAGGCTGATGTGCAGGAATCCTGCTGGAAGCTCATGCTCTTCCCCTAGAAGCCCTCAGCCTTCAGAAAGGGAGACCGCTTTGCTGAAGTGCTCACCCCACTGATAGACCAGTCATGCCCATTTGGAAAGCCGGAATCATCACCAAGAAGGAGAGAATCCAGACTACCTGCACCAATGCCCGGCTCCTTTGGCTCTGGGTGAAAAGTACCAAGGAGCATGCTGTACAGGAAGTCAAAAAGAAGAAAAGATAAAAAAACATTCAGGACTTGTGATAAATAAGTAGTAAAAATGGAAAAACACCAAATAAAAGTGATGTCCGTCTTCACTCTCCCACTTATCGGATAAATACCTAGTAGACATCAGTCAAATGGCAAACACTGTTCTAGGAACTGAGGAAAAGGCAGCCAACAAAGCACGCATCGTCTCATGGAGGCCACAGCCTTAGCAGAGACCAGGCTGTGAGAAGTTGCTTTCTTTGGTCCCAGAGAATATTTTGTCATATGTTCTTTTTCATCCTCTGAGAGGACCTAATTCTTTTTCTTTCATTTCAGAATATTAACAGGGGTATAAATGTGTTGGTTACAGGAATTTCTTTTTTATAGTTTGCATCCAACTTATAAATGTGCCCATCACCCAGACAGTGTGCATCATACACATTAGGTGTGATCTTACCCCTCCCTTCTCCCATCTCTTGATTTCACATCAGTGAGGTTAATCTGTCAATTCCAATTTAATAGTGGGTGTTTACAGTGTTAGTTTCTCCATTCTTCTTGTACTTCACTTAGGAGAATGGTCTCTACTTCCATCCAGATTGTTACAAAAGGTATTAGTTTGTCGATTTTTTCTTATAGCTCAGTAGTACTCTGTGGTATACATATATCACATTTGATTAATCCCCTTATGAATTGCTAGGCACTTGAGTGGATTCCACATCTTTGCATTTGTGAATTGTGCTGTAATAAACATTTTTGTGAAAGTGTCTTTTTGATTAAATGAGTTTTTTGCCTTGATACCCAGTAGTAGGATTGAAGGATGAAATGCTAGTTCTTCTTTTGATTCTTTGAGGAATCTCCATAGAATTTTCTATAGAGGTTGTACTAGTTTGCATTCACACCAACAGCGAGAGGACCTAGTAATTCTCTACATCTCTGGATAAGTAGATTGTTTAACATATAAGGGCATACATATGAAAGGTATCAAATTGTAACATTTTTGTTCCTAATTATTTCACTGAAATATGTGTGTATATCATATATATATATATATATATATATACATACACATGTACATATTACTACTGATAAATATGTATGTATATATATAATATGAAAATACTATGACTTCTAAATACAACAACAGCAGTATGAACAGTATGGTTAAATACAAACTAGGCAGAACTAGACTACATTTAAAAGAATATTTTCCATGAAGTAATATTTATTTGAATCTATAAGATAAGAGTTTATTCATGATAGATATGTATGCACATATCAAGTACATATAACTTATGCTAATTTGCTCTGTCTACTTTATATATCTCTTAAATGAAGATTAAAATACAATCCCTTATTAGCTCATTTGAGCAGTGTAGGGGAATTATAAATAGAGAATTTTATGTTTTGTCTTATATGTCGAAAATGGAAGGTATATAGTGTTTCACAATTGCCCTTTCATTAATCTCTTCTTGGATGTATCCAGTAGGATTTTTCCATTCATTATATATATGTTTATATGTGCGTTTGTATGTTTGTATGTAGTGCTAGGTTATAAGGACATAGCTGGGTAAGTCAAGTAGTGCTGGTGGAGCAGTTCATACTCCAGCTGGCCAATCAAACAGATTAAGTATGTTGCTTTATCACAAAATAAGATTGTGGTTGCTATTTTTTCTTTTGAGTTGGAGTCTTGGTCTTTCATTTGGGCCAGAATGCCATGGACTCAGCCTAGCTTTATAGCAGCCTCACACTTCAGAGTCTTGGGCTCAAGCATACTGCTTGCCTCAGTCTCACAAGTAGCTGGGAGTAGGGTCTCACTTTATTCAGGCTGCTGTCCAACTGCTGAGCTCCAGTGATTCTCCCATCTTGGCTTCTCAGAGTGCTAGGATGACAGGCATGAGCCACTGTATCTGTGGCTATTACAGTAAGATTAACAAAATGCTGAGGAAACAGGCTACATTTACTGTTGGAAATCTGTCCCACAAAAATTCTTTTGTAAATAAAGCACAGATATGAATGAATTCTTTTGTAAATAAATCAGATATGAATTACATTTAGAAATTTAACTTTGTATCAGTTAGCCGTTTTGATCTTCATTTCAGTACATGACTAACATTATTACCATTACTTTCTAATTATTTATTTGTCTATATAAAACTTTTAAGTCCTTGAAAGTACATGTAAAAATGATTTTCAATTGTATTTTCCTTGATAATTTTTTTGCAATCTTCTTAGGTATTAAACTGAATAATGTTAAGAAGAACCTTGTGATTTATTTGTTTATTTACTTTTGTAGATTTGAAAAATATGTGGGTGCTAAGGAAGCTTTGGAGACTGATCTTTATGAACGGTTTATTCTGGTGCTGAATGAGAAGAAAGCAAAGATCAGAAGCTTACATAAATTGTTAAATGAAGTTCAAGAACTGGAAAAGAACACTGGACATGCACGGTATTTTGGATTAAGTTCAATTTTTTTCAGTGATGTGAGATCATTTGCTAGTTGGGTTTAGATGCTGTGGCTATTAGACAGGCATTCTGTGGGCTAAAGAATTCTCAACACGTTTGGTTTGGTCCATGTCTACTCAACTATCTTACCTACACTGAAATTGTAAAACTGGTGTGAGCTTTTCTAAATGTTGTTTAATTCTCAGACATCACCAAGAAAGAAATATGTCAATTAAAAAACCTTTCCTCTCCTATAAAACTATAGAGTTGGACATACATTTGTAGTCTTAATATCTAAGAAGTGGTTAACTTTAGAATCAAGTGTCTGATGTTAAATTTTAGGGAGAATTTAGTTGTATCTGATTAGAGTGTGATCATCTATCGCATTCTGTCAAGTGTGTTCTGAAAGTGGATGTATACTTGATTTTTAAGGAATATATTATAGGTGACAATGGCTGGTATGGCTTTTGACAATTGTAACTTTTTAGGCATTAGCAAATACAGGTTAGGGTCTATTGCCCGGAATCTTAGTGGAAGCACAGATTTGCCAATGACATAGTATTAAAAAAAATAACTTTTTTTTTTTTTTTTGAGACAGAGCCTCAAGCTGTCACCCTGGATAGAGTGCCATGGCATCACAGCTCACAGCAACCTCCAATTCTTGGGCTCAAGCGAGTCTACTGCCTCCGCCTCCCAAGTAGCTGGGACCA
>NW_003852412.1:17049142-17124465 GCF_000181295.1 Otolemur garnettii
AGCCAAGTGCCTTTATACCCCTGGGGCCCAGAGAATGCTACTGATTGCAAGAGTTTAAAAATAGTGATGATTGCCACTAGGTGGCTTTTCTTACTTCAAAGGATTAGAGGCCCTCCTTGGTGGAAAGGTCCTAGATAGAGAGCTGCAACTGCCCTATTTTTTTTTTTTTTTTTGGTTGCAGCCATCGTTGTTTGGGGGGCCGGGGCTGGATTCAAACCTACCACCTTAGGTGTACGTGGCTGGTGCCTTAGCTACTTGAGCCACAGGTGCCAAGCAAAAAAAAAAAAAAATAACATTTGATGTCTGCTGGTCCTAGTCCATTTGCTGGCCTGGCACTGGTTCTGCTAGTTTATGGCTTTGAACAAATCACTTTATCCTCAAAATAAGGGTAAAGGAACCCATTTCAAGGTTTGGGGGAGATCAAGAGAAATGTAGAACTATTTGGAGATTAATAAAAGGCTAATACTCTGTGACCCAAAGAGGTACTTTGGCAGAATAGCATTTTGATAGAAGAATAACAGGTCATAACGAATGGATTTAAGATGATTTATAATGAGCACTAACAAACATTCAGATTATTTATTAGGTAAAGAGAAGCTTGTTTTTAAGTAAGTTAATATGCAATTTTAAATGCAGCTTCATCAAGATCATATATATTTAACTATATGTTTGTTTGTTTATACCTTTTTCAGGAATATTTCTTACTTGCTAGTGAATTTGCTGCCTTTCCGGGGTGAGCCACTGATTTATAATTCTGCCTTTCTCTCTTTCTAGGGAATCTGCAACCTGTTCTGAAATGACTGCTGACCGAGATGCAGCCTATGATGAAAGTACCGACGAGGAGAATGAAAACCAGCCTGAGCCCTCTGTGTCAGCTCCAGGTTAGAGACGTATATTTACCTTATTTGTTCGATATCCCACTTAGGCTTGTTACTCTAATGATAAAAATCATAATAAAAAGTGTTGTGAAACAATTTATTCCACAAAAATTCTTTATGAGTTTTTGGGTTAAAATGTTGGCTTAATGTTAAATACTTAATACTTAATGTTAAAAATTAAAATGTAGCCATTCATTAGCCACAGCAAAGCAAGCAAGCGTGCATACACACAGAATTCAAAATATACTACTCCTTTTTAAATAAGGAAGTAGGAGCAGTAAGGAAGATGTGCCATTTTGTCATCACCTCAAACCTGGTTGCCTTTAGCATTTCGGATCTCATTCAGCTAAAGTTACAGTGGGGGCACTGGAGCAGGGTTACTTAGAATGCTGTATCCTGAGGGTGAAGCCTTCTCTTACTTTAAAGAAAAAGTAGTGTAGCTGTAACAGAGGAAAAGAAAACGGAAAGGTTTGAAATATCTGAGTCTTTTTCAGTCCTTTATATTGAACCCCAGCAAGTGTTAACCTGTGGATAATTTTTCTAGTGTTAACATTTTCTAGGGGCAGTTGGAAGCAGGAGCTCCTGAAATCATTTTACACTTAGATGGTTTTAATCTAAACCCAATATTTTCAGAACTAAATGTTTGATTCGTTTCTTTAGAAAATATTGTTTAAGTACCTATCATGTGCCAGAGACTTTTACACATGCAGTAGAGAGCAAAACAGGAACATCTGTGCCATTCTGCTGCATAAATTCTTGTCAGGGAAGCAGGTGACAAGACGAGTAGATAGAGCGTGTGTTAGGTTGCTAAGTGCTAATGAGAAAAACACAGCAAAGGATGGAAATACCAGGGTGGAAACAGGGATAAAGGTTATGACTTTGGTGGGGGTACCCCAAAAGGCCTCAGTGAGAAAGTGACAAGTCTATCTTGGGGACGAGCATGCCGGGCAGGAAAAAACACCAAGTACAAAGGCTCTGATGGACTTAACCAGTAGCACAGAGGCCAATATGGATAGAGTGAAGAGATGAAGATTGGGAGAATTTGGAGATGAGGTCAGACGGGTAATGAGACCTCATCAGCCATTGAAGAAACTTTACCTTTTACTTCGCGTTAGAGTGGAAACTATTGGAGGGTTTTAAACAGACAAGTGAAATAATCTGGTTTAAATGTAGTGGGATTAGTCCAGCTGTTGTGTTACTAATATAGGATGATAAGTGCAGGAAATATACCAGATGGGAAGCTAGGTCAACAACTGGATGGAGGTGAAGGTGGCTCTGACCAGCGTGATGGGAAGGTGCTGACCAGCATTTCTTTAAGTGGTGGAATGTTTAATTTGGTTTAATTTTTATTATGTAAGTGAATTTCATCATTATTTACTAAAATGGTCAAATTTCCTCATGAGTTCTTCATGTTATTACCCCATTTCTGAATGAGAAAAGAGGTTTAGTAAGATCAAGATCATTTAGTGATTCTACCACATTCATTCCAGAAAGAGATCTGTTTACTTTTATTCGGATCTCCTGAAATAGAATAATAGGGATGGTTTGAATGAAACTGATTGCTAACATCTATAAATAAGTAACAGATTTTATTGCTTTTGTTCTCCAAAGTTTAAAATTTCCCCATTGTTAGGATTGTTGAGAAAATAACTAATGATAAGTAGTCCAGCCTAATAAACTACAACATGCTTGTATGTCCTATAAAATATAACATGAAAAATCCTCCAAAAGACTCAGTGACAATTTATTGGTTTAATAAATTACGACTATTATTGTATGTACTATACTATATAGCATGGAAAGACCTGCTATACTCAATAACAATTTATTGGCTATAAGGAGATACCCAACGTATTCTGAAACTTGACCACCCCTCACTACATTTTCTATTTTTCTGTAGTAAGATTTACTTTTCCCTATGTCTTGAATTTAGAATGTCCAGATAGGTAGTAATGGTATTACTGTCTTTATTAAACTATGACTGTATACTAAGGCCCTAGAGCTAATAGGTATTTCAATTTATTTCAGATTAAGATTATGATAGGTAAGATAGTTGCTGTGTTCTCCATGTATGGCTCAATGCCTAGATTACAGAAGGGGATGGATCACTAGTTCAGTAGTCTCTCCTTGTGGCTTTTAACTCCTGCTTAGTCTAGACTCCCTTTGCCTCCAAAATAGGTTTGTTTGTTTCTTAATTCAATTCCATGGAAACCTGTGACATTACTGTATTTACTATTAAATAACCTTCTCTACAGGTAATTCTTTGTTTCTTTTGATCCAAATCAATGTTACACAAGATGTCCATATCTGGGGAGAAATGTCAGCTTAAAGTGGGTCCACTGAAGAACAGGACCTCACCCAAATATATAGACATGTAAGCACCTTTATGTATAGCTTGAGATCCAAAACTTGCAATATTGCACCCAATTGGATTTTCATTCATGACGACAATATCAGACATAACCTAAAAAATAGTTTATCATTGTGGAATTTTGACATATTCTTCAGAACCAATAGCAGTAGAATTATATGTGAAAGCGATTTTTAAGTATATATTAATAATCTTAAGAATTTTAGCCATTATTAGGAAATATTTCTTAATCTCAATATAATTCAACAAAGTGTACAACTATTTAATGGAAAAACTTATTTCCTAGAGATAGTATCTTTCTTTTTATTAAATCATAGCTGTGTACATTAATGTAATCATGGGGTACAGTGTGGTGTTTCCATATACAATTTGAAATATTTTCATCAAACTGGTTAACTTAGCCTTCATGTCATTTTCTTAGTTACTGTGTTAAGATGTTTATATTCTAATTTTAGAAAGATTCACTTGTACCCTTGTGATTTTTCTTATGAAAAGTTATGCTTAATTGGCTCCTAATTAGTCATCATAAGAGGACTTACTTTAATGTTTTCATTACTTATTTGAATAATCAATATATCAAAATTATAATTACTTCTATCAATAGAAATTGATAATATTTCTTATAGTTAGAGAGTATTTAAATCAGACTTACTAAAAGTACAAATAAGAAATGTATTTTTCTAGAATTTTTACCCTACTTAGTTTCATATTAAAGGTATACAACTACTAAAAACAAAATAAGCCTTTTAAACCACTTTTCTGCATAATTAGTAGCTTGAGATTTAGCTCATTAGTTTAATTAATCCTGCTTCTTAACCAACAGGAAGGTCCCTGTATAACTGCTATCAGCAATTTAGGCTTTTCCTTAGTTGGTAGGCTTCCTGGAAGGAAGTGTGATTATAGAATAGCCTTTTTGAAAATAAATGAATGGCTGTGTCAAGCAGTTGATGAATACTGATATAGTAGCTTTTAAAAATAGAACAGAATCCAAAATTTTTAAGTATCAAAGAGCTTGTTGCTTCCAACAGTGAATGTCTACTCACAGAGGGGATAACAACATGTACTGCCAAGGAGATTACTCAGAAACTCAGCTTTAGAATGATAGATTATGCTCTTAATCTTATCCAGCTAGTTTATCATACACGTTCGTTTGTAAGTTCTAAATAAATGCTTGATTTAGTAAAATCTATTACCAAACCAAACAAGCAATTGAGTGTATTTCCTAGGAATAGTGGGCTTTTATATGTAAGCATTAGTGCTAGGAATGACACTATATGCTATAGATATCTGGATTTTGTGTAGTTCTAGGTTCTGTAGTTTAAGCCCATTATTTTTCTAATGATAACAGAGACCTACACATTATTCATAGTCACTCAGGAGAGAATGAGAAAGTATTTGCCTTGTAAAATAATAAATTAACCACATTCATATATCTACTTTTGAAATATTATAAAAAGCCTGGCATATTTTCTAACATGAGGAAATGACCATTGATAAAAGAGAATAGGGAGAGTACTTTTGTTTCCTAGAGGAAAATAGTTCATATGCTTACTTACATTCTCTAGAAATATGGTCAGCATTATGATAAGATAGTCAGCATTATCACATCAAACAAATAAGACTTCATAGTAGGTAACTTGAGAAAATTCTAGATTGGTCATATTTCTATTGATGCCGTCTTTCTGTATTATTTGCTTCAGATTCTGACTTAGTATTTATTCATCTGAGAGCACTCACATGTGCCAAGTGTTGTTAGCAAATCCATGATGATTTTCCCGGGGAGTCTCTGGAATTCTTCCGTAGGACTCCCCCCATCCCTGCCTAATCCTGTTTTTGAGTTTGTCATCTCAGCTGCTCAGTAGGCTAAGGTGGAAGGATGGCTTGAGCTGAGGAGTTCAAGGCAAACCTGGGCAGCATAGTAAGACCTCACCTCTAAAACAAAAGCGTTGCCCTCATAATAACAGCAAAGGAATAAAATGCCTAGGAATAAACTTAACATAAGAAACTCAAGACTCATACACTGAAAACTATAAAACATTATTGCGAGAAATTAAAGAAAATAAATAAGTAGAAAAACATTTATAGATTAGAAAACTTAATTTTCTTAAGATAAATACTCACAAACTGATACATAGTCAACAAATCTCTGTCAAAATCCCAGCTAGAATTTGGAAATTGACACACTGACTCTAAATTTTTATAGAATTTTAAAGGAGACAGTAAAATAGTGAAAATAATCTTTAATTACAAAAACAAAACTGGATTAACTCTTCCAGATATCAAATGTTGTTGCAGAATACAGCGATCAAGACAGTGTAGGTCCAGAATAAAGACAGCCTTTATATCTGTGAAACAGGATTGAGAGACTAGAAATAAACCTTGAGATTTGTGGTTAATTCATGTTTAGCAGTGTAGCCAAGATAATTTAATGGAAAAAGGATAGTCTTTTATAACAACAGTGCTTGGAAAATTGGGTATTTACTTGAAAAAAATACACTCAGATGTTTATCTCATATGAAATAAGAATTAACTTAAAATATATCATGGGCCTAAAGGTAGTAGCTAAAACTATGAAAGAAAACAAAAATCTTTACGACTTTAGTTTACACAAAGAGTTCTTAGCTACAACATCAATAGAACGATGCACAAATGAAAATATTGATAAATGGGATTTCATCAAAATAAAAAAAACTTCCAAACTTCAAAAGGACATTATTTAGGAAGTAAAAATATATGCCATAAATTGGAAGAAAATATTTGAAAATCATATAGCTGATAAGGGTCTTGTTTCCAGGATACATAAACAACACTTACAACTCAATAATAGGAAAATAAGCAATAAAATTGAAAAATGGGCAAAGGGCTTGAGTAGCTATTTCATTGAAGAAGATATAAGAATGACTAATAATCATTTGAAAAGATGCTCAAACCCATTTAATTATTAGTTAATGCAAATTACACCTAAAATTGGACACCGCGACACACCAACTGGAATAGGTAAAATCTAATGGATAAGAACAAGCATGAGGAAGGGTGTAGCCAAACTTGCTGGTGGGAATGTAAAACCTTCCAGTCACTTTATTTTTCTAAATTTTTCTTTAATTTTCAAGTAAAATCATAGCTGTATACATTTATGGGGTACAATGTGATGATATAGAATGTGAAATACTTAAATCAAATTGATTAACATATACATCACCTCACTTATTTTTGTGGTGAGACATTGAAAATTTACTGTTAGTTATTTTGAAATACATCCTTGTATTGTGCACATTAGGTGAGATCCCATCAAATGCCTTCCCTCCTCCCACAATTGCTCTTCCCTCTTCCCTTTCCCTCCCTATTCTCACCCCTTCCCTCCCCATTCTCACCCCTCCCCTTTGCTAGACTCTATTTGTGTTTTATCATTCCTATGAGTGTGTAAGTGTTTATATATTGGTTTCATAATAATATTGAGTACATTGGAATACGTTTCTCCTCATTCTTGAGATACTTTACTAAGAATAATGTGTTGCAGCTCCATCCAGGTAGACACTAAAAGATATAAAATCTCCATCTTCTTTTTATATGGCTGACCCTTATAGTCACTTTAGAAAAACACTTTGACAGTTCCTCAAAAAGTAAAATAAATGAAGGCTGTCTGGAAAGTATCCAGCCATGTATGTCTCTCCATTTTTAATGTTACCTGACTGGATACTTTCTGGACAGTCCTCATATACCTACTTTATGATCAAGGTTTTCTATTTCTAGTTATTTGCTCAAGAGAAATGAGAATGTAGGTTCACACAAAGACATACTTGAATGCTCATTATAGCATTAGTCATATTGCTCCAAACTGGAAAAATCTAAATTTTATCAAACAGTGAAGGGATAAATAAATATGTGGTATATTCATCCAATGAAGTACTATTTGGCAATAAAAATAAGTGAACCAGTGATATGTGCTACGTCATGGATGAACCTCCATAAGCAAAGGAAACTAGGCACAAAAGATTGCTTATTGTATGATCCCATTTATATGTGATATCAAGAGAAAGGAGTAATTCATTGACATTGAAAGCAGGTTCTGTTTGCTAACACTTGGGGTAGGAATAATGGTCAACTGCAAATGGGCCCAAGGAGAATTTTTAAAAGTGATAGAAATGTCCCAAAACTGATTGCAGTGATGATGATACAAGTATAACTTTGCTAAAAATCATTGATCATTGTAAATTCACCATTTACAATAGGTAAATATTATGGCATATGAAATCATACATCAATAGAACTTATTTCTAGGAAAAGAAGTATTTGATGAATACTTGAGATGAATCAAAATACACACACACACACCCCCCAAAGAAACAAAAAACATTTGCAATAATTAGTCTATGGAGAAGTGTCCTTAGGCATCCTAGATCAAGAAAGTTGAAGTACAAAAGTCCAAGTACAATTCCAGAGTAAAAATTACTCCACAGGGTACAGACATGAACCCTTTCTCTTTTTCTCCTTTCCTTCCCTTTTCCTTACCTCTTCCCTCTCCCCTTCACTTCCCCTCTGCTTCCCATCTCTCCCCTCCCCTCCCCTTTCGTCTTTTCTTTTTGTATTGCTTGGACATGTTCTTACTTATTTTCATAAATCATTGGAGCTATCAGAGAATGAAGAATTCAACCTCAACACAAGGCCACAAATGACCCCTGCTCTCTGTAGTCTGTATATCTCTTTACCTGAAGATTTTACTGTTCTTGAAGCTTCACTGGGTGCCTTCTCTCTCAATGTATTTTTGTTCATATCTGCCTCCCCTCCTTCCCTTTGCCTTTGTCTAATCCTTATGTTCAAATCCCCAGGGAAGTAGCTGTAGGCATGTCATCATTGAGGATAAAACACCTTGTAGATACAATACGTGTTCTAAGCCACGTATTGGACTAATAGCTTGCTGCTACATGATTGCATTTGTGCTCTTGTGTACCAAGCCCCACTATGGCCAGAATTGTATAATGTACAGTAACTTGACATAAGTTGTATCATCTGTAAGCCATTTTAATGATATATGTGTGTGTGTGTATGTGTGTGTATACACACACACATAAAGGAAAAAATTATTTGGTCACTTACAAATATGGAGAGATTCACAGAAATTCTGAAGATGGTTAAGAACTGCTATTTTTACTGTTGCTGTGGGAAGTGGACTGATCTGAGAATTAACTTATCTTAGGAATGATATTAGTTCACATAATTAATATTAACAGATGACATTTAATTAGACTATTTAATTTAGTCTATTCTATCTCAAGTTCCTAACTTGTGTTTTTAAAGAATATTTACTAGAAGCATCTCTGAGCTCTTTGGAAGTATGTATAAAATTATATGTATATATGCATGTACTAGTTCGCTAGAGCTGCTATAACAAAATACCACAAACTGAGAGGGTCGAACAACAGAAACATATTTTCTCATTGTTCCAGAGGCTAGAAGTTAGAAATCATGATGTTGTCAGGTTTTTTCCTTCTTGTCTGAGGCAGAGATCTGTTCTAAACCTCTCTCCGTGGCTTACAGATGGCCATCTTCTGCCTGTATCTCATCACATCATGCAACTTTATACCTGTCTATCTCTTTCCAAATTATCATTCAAATAAGGACATGAGTCATATTGGATTTGAAAATATCATTACCTAAAAATATCATTTTCACTTGATTACCTCTATAAATATCCTATTTCCAAATAAGGTTATATTCCTAGATACTGGAAATTAGGATTCTAAAATACCTTTTTGGAGAGAGGACACAGTTCAATTCATAATAATGCAAATGTATATTTTTCTAGGGCAAGGATCCAAATTTTTATCAGCTTTCCAATAGGGACCATATTTCAAAAAATATTCAGAACCATTAACCTAGAAGGATGGTATTTAGACTAGAGTAAGACTTTTTAAAAGGAAACAGAATCCTAGAATAGATGGGATGAGATGAAAAGAAGAGATAATAGCTGCATTCAGACAGGAAGCTAAATCACTGTCTGTGCATTGGATTAGAGGTTTGTCTAGAGCTGCCCCGTTTAATAAGGTAGCCACTAGCTACGTGAGGCTATTGAAGATGGGAGTATTGAGGCTAGTCCAAACTGAGATGTGCTGTAAATATATATTATACATTGAATTCCAAAGACTTAGTATTACTTAGTATGAAAGAAGAATGTAATATGTCTCAATACATTTCTATAAGTTGAAATAACATTTTGAATATATATATTTAATGTACTTAAATAAATTGTTAATATTAACATCACCTGTTTCTTTTTACTTTCGAAAATGTGGCCAATAGGAAGTTTAAATTTCCATATGTGACTCACCTTACATTTCTATTCAATACACTCATCTTAGTGTTCTTAAATTTCATCTTTTGCTTATTTTGTAGTACTAGAAAAAGAAATAAAATTGCATTACCAATGTTTTATGAAGGCCTTAGTGTAAGGAGATCTCTAGGCCAGGAGATCTAAGAACCTGTGTGTGACTGGAGTTGTGGGTATAACTGAGTGTTTATACCTAAGAAATGTAAAAGATAGTGCACTGTGTTTTTGATTCATTGCAGTAAAGCTGATTTATGAATGCCTGAATCATTTATCAGTTTGTCCTAGGAAAGTCAAGCTAAACATTTTGATTGGCCCTATAAAACAGTAAACTATGACCAAGTTGAGACAAAGGTGGTGTGAATGCAGCAATAGCCTCTAACTCAGCTGGATGTGTATAATGCATTATGTAGGATTCTTGTCTCTCCATGATTGTGACAAGGATCTCTACCACGAACAGCACATCTGCTCCCTTGAAACAATTCATCAACATCACTTATAAGTCATATTTAAGATCAAAAGGATAGAAAAGGTTACCAGTTGATGAGGTTCTGGAATGTTGCCAGCCCACCAGCATTGATGTGATACTTGCTGAAACTTAACTCCGAGGGCTTGGGGATGTGTGAAGGATGGAAATCAGCAGGCTTGCTAGGCGAAGTTTGAATGTATGACGTACTGAAAGAGAATGGTTACAAGTAGGGTAGCCAGGAGAAAGGTTCAACGTGACACCCTCAGTGGCAAATTCAAGCCATCTAGTAAAATTTAGGGATGCTGAGAAATAAGAAACCAGGAACACTCAGGATTTTATGAGGAGAGAGGGAAGGAATGTATTATAATTTGAGGGATGACAAAACAAAAAGGAACTTAGGATACTATTAGTCGCATTACTCTTCACGCCATATTGTTTTCTAATTTAAATGAATAACTTGGATGAAATCAGCAGTTTTAAATTCTTGATCCTTTCTGTAAACCTAAGTACATAATTTTTTCTCTTCTGAGACATTAATCATTGTTTTAATTAATTGATGTGAATGCGTTTAAATTGGGCAGCAGTTTCCTAGTTTTCTGTAGTCCCCAGCACACCCAATTATCTTAGATATGGGCTCACTTCATTCATTGGTATCACTTGCATGACTTCCAGAAATATATAAATTTGTGACTTCTGGAAGAAGATGATACCAGTGATGAACTTTAGCATGGGAGGGGCTTACTAGCTATCTTACCCTGAGCAAGTTCTCTAACTTACCTGGCTGAATCTTTGGGTTTTCTAGATAAAAGATCATGTCATCAGCAAAGAATAATAATTTGGCCTCTTCTTTCCCCATTTGGATATCCTTGATTTTCTCCACCTGCCTGATTTCTCTGACTAGAATGTCCAGCACTGTGTTGAATGGAAGTGATGGTAGTGGGCAAGCTTGTCTGGTTCCAGTTCTAAGCAGAAATGCTTTCAATTTTCCCCCATTCATTTTGATATTGGCTGTGGGTTTGTCATATATGGCCTTTATAATTTTGAAGTAAGCCCCATCTATGCTTATTTTCTTAAGTGTTCTTATCATAAAAGGGTGCTGAATTTTATCGAATGCTTTTTCTGCATCTTCTGAAAGGGATCATATTGTCCTTGTTTTTACATTAATTTATGTGGCAATTACTTTTATAGATTTAGGTATGTTAAACCATTCTTGCATCTCTGGGATGAAGCTCACTTGGTCATGATGAATTATATTTTTGATTTGCAGCTGAATTCAGTTTGCTAAGATTTGGTTGAGAATTTTTGAATCTGTATTCATGAAGATATTAATCTGCAGCTGTTTTTAGTAGTGCCCTTTCCTGGTTTGATGTAAAGGTAATATTAGCTTTGTAGAATGAATTAGGGAAGATTCCTTCCTTCTCAATGTGAAGGAATCATTTCTGCAGTTATAGGTGTAAGTCGTCCTTGTAGGTTTGGTAAAATTTGTGTATGAAAGCGTCTGGCTCAGGTCTTTTTTTGGTGGAAGATTTTATTGCTCCTTCAGTTTTGGTGCTTGATATTGGTCTATTGAAGGCTAATCTATGCTTCCCTGCCAGGTTGTGAGTTTCAAAAAATTTACCCATTTTTGCTACATTTTCAAGTTTGGGAGCATATAGATTTTTAGAATATTCTGAGATGATATTTTGTGTTTCTGTGATATCAATTGTAAGTTCTCATTTTTCATTTTTAATTGTGGTTATTCGAGTCCTGTTCTCTTTCTGATTAATTTAGCTAGAGGCTTGTCAATTTTTTATTTTTAAAGAACCAACTTTTTGCTTCATTAATTTTCTGTATAGTACTTTTGTTCTAGAGTTCATTTAGTTTTGCTGTGATCTTGGTTATTTCTTTTATCTGCTGGGTTTGGGATTGGTTTGTTCTTTTTCCAGTTCCTTGAGAACATTAGATTGTTGAATTATGATCTTTCTGTTTTTTGGATATAGGCATTTAAGGCTGTAAGTTTTCCTCTCAGGACTGCTCTTGCTGTAGCCCACAGATTTTGATAACTTGTGTCCTCATTATCATTTAGTGCTAATAATCTCTGCTTTCCATCTTTATCTCCTCATTTACCCAACTATCATTTAGCAATAAGTTGTTTAGTCTCCATGACTTCATGTAAGGATGAGTGATTCTGTTGAAAATGATTTCTGACTTTATTTCACTGAGATAATACATGGTACAAATTCTATTTTTTTAATTTGTTGGGACATGTCTTGTGGCCTCAGTTGTGATCAGTCTTATAAAATGTCCCATGAGCTGATGAGAAGAATGTATATTTAGTACTTTGGGGGTAGGAGGTTCTATAAATGTCTTTGAGTTCCATTTGTTCTAGAGTTCTGTGTAAGTCCCTCGTTTCTTTGCTCGTTTTCTGTTTGGAGCATCTGTCCTGTCCTGTCACTGGGGCGCTAAAGTCCTTGTTGATTATGGTGCTGCTGTTAATCACTTTGTTTAAATCCAGTAGAATTTGGTTTATGAATCTGGGTGTTCCTGTGTTATGGGCATAAATATTTAGGATTGTTAAGTTTTCTTGTTGAGTTGTTACCTTCACCCTTATGTAGTGACCATTTTTCTTTCTTTCATTTGTTGTTTTGAAGTTGATGTCATGTGATATGAAAATGGCCACACTAGCTTTTTTTCCTCATTTGCATGAAAGGTTGTTTTCCATCTTTTCACTTTAAGTCTACAGAGGTTTTTATGGGTTAAATGTTTTTCCCAGAGATAGCAAATACTTGGCTTGTAATTTTTTTTATCCTTTAAGTTAACCTGTGTTGCTTCAGTGGAGAGTTCATGTCATTCACATTTATTGATGTATTGATATGTGTGGTAGGTTTCTGTTCATCCTTTTATGTAGATCCTTACTACTTTGTTTTACCTCTTGAAATGTGGTATCTAGGCTCTGACCTTTAGCTTTTGGATCGTTTTACACGGGTCGTTGCCTGTTGTGCTGATCATTGTATAATGCAGGTCTGAATACTTCCTGCAGGGCACATTGGTCTTCACTAATTCCCTCAGCAATTGCTTGTCTGAGAAAAATCTTTATTTCCCCATTATATAAGAAACTTAGTTTTGCAGGATACAAGATTCTAGGCTGGACACTTTTCTGTTTTAGGAGGCTGAGGCTAGATCCTGGCTCCCTTCTGGTTTGTAGGGTTTCAGAAGTCTGCAGTTAGGCTGATCTGTTTTCCTTTGTAAGTTATCTCTTGGTTTTCCTTACTGCTCACAGGAGTGTCTCTTTCATGTTTCCTTTGGCCAGCCTAATCTTTGTGTGTCGTGGTGACTGCCTCTTTATGATGAAATTTCCCAAGAGTCCCATGTGTGTGGTTCTTGTACCTGGATATCTAGATTTCTAGCAAGGCCTGGGGAATTTTCCTTAATAATTCCCTCAAATAAATTATCCAACCCTTGTGAATTTTCTTCTTTGCCCTCAGGGATACCTAAGATTCTTGTGTCTGGCCCCTTTACATCGTCCATAGTCCTACTTTGTTGCGGGCTTTGTTCCTTCCTTTCTTTCTCTTGATTGACCTGTTTAGTACAAAGGTTTTATCTTCAAATTCTGAGGTTCTTTCTCTGCCTGATCCAGCCTGTTCTTAAAGCTTTCTGTTGTGCTTTGTAATTCCTTGAAGGGATTTTTCATTTCTAGAAGTTCTATTTGGTTTTTCTTTGATATTTCATCTTTAGTCATTCCCTCCACTGTCTTTCTATTGGGTTTCAACTGTCTTTGTATTTCCATGCACTTAGTTACAACCCATGTTCAAAATTCTTTGTTATTTTAATTTTTTCTTTTAGGTTGATATCCATTAGTAATGAGTTATTGTTTTTGTTACAAGGTGACCTTTCACTTTAATTTTTCACTTTTTCTGAGTTTTTCTACCGGTTCTTCCTTATTTGGACACTATTGAGATCCAGGGATGTTGGAGCCAGCTTGTAGCCTTGTCTCTGATGCTCCAGTGATAGGTCCCTGACTGTGTCAGAGAGAAGAGTGCTGGTCCTGAGTTGCCTGTGTGTTGTTCTAGCACGTTTAATGAACCTCTCCCAAGTTATCTCTGACTTGCTGTCTTCTCTTCTTCTAAACAGAGTGTAGTAAGTTAGGTCCCCCAGCTTACTCTCTGGTGATGGAGGGTCATACTTGTGAGTGTACATCAGCCACAGCTGTTTACTCGAGTTGGGAGACATTTGAAGAGCTATATCATTGTTCTCCCAGTTACTGGTTGATGTTTGCGTGAGTGAGTCAGCTGCCAAGATGTTATTTTGTGTCCGTGGTGGACTATGGTTCCCTAGAGTACTAGATTGCCCCAAGCTTTAGAAGGAACTGTGTAGCTTCCAAAGAGATTCTTGGACTGAGCTGAGAGGTTTCTTAAACCCCTTGTGGAGAAAAACAGGGTGTGTGTTTTGTAAGCTATATTTTTGCACTGCTCTGTAGGAATGAAGTCCCTAGAGGTGCTGGTGTTCCAGTTTTTAAATGTGTTGTTTCTCCTATGATCTAGTCTTGTGTTTGTCCATTCTGCTCCCAGAGGTAGGAGATTAGGATGAGACTGCTCTTAGGTGTATGTTGTGAGATTTGGGGTGCAGACTCTTACTAGGCTGGCAGCAGTGTATTAATTATCCCTTTTACTCCCTAATGTAAGTTAACCAGAAACCAGGCTAGCTGATGCTGTGTTCTGTAAGTTCCTTGTTGACACAGGGATGGTAGGAACAGAATGCCTTGCTATTTTGTTTTTAAGCCCTTTCTCTGCACTGCTCTCGGGGGAATGTAGTTCCTGGAAGGTTTTATGTATCTGTATAAAACTACCACTTTTTCCCCTAAGGTCTAGAAAGATACCCGTGTGTCTAATTTCTTCCACTCCTGTGGTTGGTGAATTAAAAATGAAACCATTGGAACACTTAGGGTTAGGGCCCTATGTGTGGGTCCAGACCCTCCTCTTCACAGGGAAAAGTGAGTGTTGAAGATTTCTTTCCCAATTTTATGGTGCAGTGCCTGGGATGGGTCTTTGCCTAAGTCTACCTTGGCTTTTCCTACCCATTTCATATAGATGTTTTTCCAGTTGTCCAGTGGGTAGGAGTCTGAGTTGGACTCTGACTTTCTCTCAGAGGGAACTGATTCCTGGATGGATGTTTATTTGGGGCTCCATGGGCAGAAGGAGAGTTGGGAGCTTACTATTTCACCATGTTCTAACAACACTCTGGCTTGATACCTTTTGTCAGTTTTAGAAAATTGTTAGCCAATTTTTTTTTTAAATGTTGATTCTATTCTATTTTTTTCTTTTCTTCTGTTATAGGAATTCCGTAAAACTTTCCCCTATGTTAAAGTTTTTTATCACAGTCCACACCTTTCTTTTCTCCCTTTCCATAATTTCAATTCTTTAAGTTCTATATGCTTTAGCGTAAATATTTTCTGCAGACCCGCTTTGTCTATTAAAAGTTTCAGTCCCTATCAATTTGTTCTTCCCTTGTTTCTCGTTTGTATCATAAATGAATGAAGCATATATTTAATCTACTGTGTAGATATATTTAATCTACTGTGTTTCTTTCCAGAAGAAACTGTGTCACCTGCTTGTATGTGATAGTCCCTCACAGCATCTCTTTCATTCAGGTGCCTTGAAATTAAAAGGAATGTGGTAATTTAAAAAAAAAAAACTCCTTTGATGAGAAAATATAATTTATGTATATGCCTCATATTCCTTTATTTATGCACGGTGCATGTAAAGTACTTTGAACGTGTTTTTACTCATTAATTACACATTTTAAATTTTTTTTAAAGTGTCCAAACTAGTACTGAGCACATTGTAGGTATATCCTAAGTGGGGCTATAATAAACTATTGGTATAATTTGGAATTACTTAAATTATTTTCATGATTTTCACTAGTTAACACTATGTACTGTAAAATTTTACACTTTTAAAGATAGTTGTATAGATGTGGTCCTTAGCTTGTTTTATAGTTGGGATGATTTCAGGTACAAGTAAAAAAGGCTCAATTATAGGTGACATTAATGAGTTAATTTTTATCTCACAAAACAAGTTTGAACACAGGATTTTCCATGGTGGATAATTTAATACCTTCATAATATCATTAGGAACTCAAGTTCTTTTTCTCTTTTATTCTGTTCTCATTAGGTCTTTTGTGAGAAAAAATTCAAGATGGCAGCCACTGTTCCAGCATCATTATCGGTCATGTTTATATAGATTTTTTTCTCAGGGCTTTCTGAAACATTGTCATAATCCCTTTCCTGAAACCATCACTTAAGGAGGATAGCATACTTTCAGTTACTTGCTTAGTCAAAGCTTCATTCCTTGGCTCATCTATGGAGAGTGAACAAATGGTTTTCCTTAATCAGGAAGGGAAGAGAGGGGAAATGACTGCTGGATAGATTGGAAAAAAACTAAAAATAAGTGTTATCCCTGAAAAGAATTCTATTTTTAATGCTATTATCAGTCCTTCATGCTTAGAAAAATTATTGATTAATCAAGTAATTTCCTAGGAAAGAAACTAGATGTTTACATTTTAAAACTGCATTTTCTCTATTTATTAAAAAGTTCTTTAATTTTTATTCTATGATGATGGAAATAACACATCACAATTATTGTAAGAAGCATGTCTACTTATTCATAATTTTATTTTTAATTTCTTTTTTTTTTATGACAGGGTCTCACTTTGTCACCCAGGCTGGAGTTCAGTGATGCAGTTATAACTAACTATAACCTTGAATTCTTGGGAGCCAAGTATATCCCCTGGCCTCAAACTCCAGAATAGCTAGGACTAGAAATAGAGACCACCGTTCCTGGCTAATTTTATTTTTATTTTTTATAGAGACAAGGTCCTATTACGTTGCCCAGGCTGATCTTGTACTCTTGGCCTCAAGTGATCCTGTCACCTTTCCCTCCCAAAGCGCTGGGATTACAGGCGTCAATTACCATGCCCATACCACTTGTTGATAATGTTGAACAGAAATGGTAGACTAGATTTTGATTTCAAATTGAATTTTCACAGTGTGACTCTACTTTTAGATATGGCATCTAGATTATAAATTACATGGAAAAAAATTATTTCTGTGCCTCCAAAGTTTATTATTGATCTACAGTCCTACTCGTGTAAAGGTTTCAACTAGGAGAAATAGATCTCTATTCTAAGCTGATAGTTGAAAGAGAATAAACATTTCTAAGAGCCACCATTATAATACAGGGTATCCTATATGTTACCATATATAGTGAAAATGGAAAATTGTAGCTAAATGTATCTTTACTTACAAAATATTCATAAAATTCTTGTAAAATATTGTCAACATGTTGGTCACCTCTTTCCATACCCATATGGGGCTTCATGATGAGCGTGTTCCAAAATTACCTGCTATTATGTGAGTTGGATAGTTTTTCCTATGTGTGGAGGCTTTTGGGACACCCTGTATAATTCAGTCCTTCCCTGTTGCTGAAAAATTTGAGTTCACGGGCGGCGCCTGTGGCTCACTGAGTAGGGAGCTGGCCCCATGTACTACCAAGGGTGGCAGGTTCAAACCCAACCCCAGTCAAACTGCCACAAAAAAATAGCTGGGCATTGTGGCAGGTGCCTGTAGTCCCAGCTACTCTAGAGGCTGAGGCAAGAGAATTGCCTAAGCCCAAGAGCTGGAGGTTGCTGTGAGCTGTGACGCCACAGCACTCTACCAAGGGCAACAAACTAAAAAAAAAAAAAAAAAAATTTGAGTTCACACCTAGGATTTCAAAAGTTGGCCAATAATTATTGAGCATCCATTAACAATGGCTATGTGGGTTTCACAACACTATTTTGAAAGATTGATTGTTTGTTTTTTATTTGCAACATGTAAATTGTGGTGGTAAATGTTCATTAAAAGTAAAATATATATATATATATATTTCCTGTTATGTTTTGAGCTGACCTGTAGTATACTGTATGTTGATTTCAAGTAAAACTTGCTTCACCAGTTTGGGGAACATTCTGTCCATAAGATCTTTTGTAATATCCTGCTTTCCCTTTTATCTTAAATATTATTTACAGTTTCTTTACAGTTCCTGTGGTGCAGAGAAACGAGACTCAGCTCCATTTCTGAAGATTTGTTGAATTTAAGTTAGCATCATAACCAAATTCCACCAAAACCCACAGAAACAACTTGTGTATTTAAGCACTACAGGTAGTCCCGTTTATAAACAAAATAGGTTCTGTAGGTTTGTTCTTAAGTTGAATTTGTAAGTTGGCATGAATATATTTATCAAATACCTGTAATAGCTTCTGTTTTTAAGTGTGAGATGTACAGAAGTCGGGTGTCCATAACTTGGATACTGCCTGTATAGTTCTCCCTTTCTTATCTATTGCTCCAATGGCTGTCATTGGAAGTAGGTTTTATGATGTTGACAGGGGTCCAGAAGTGGTATTGCCATATGAATGGGAACATGTGAAAAATGTATTGTGTGAACTGGATTTGAGTTATAAGGCATTGACATATGCCATCATCCTCTTAGGAATTGGGATGGCAGATCCTGGGATGACTACAGATGCATTAACTAAGATTACGCAAGTCACCCTGAATGCTTCAATATATTACCTTAGCAACCCCAAGGCTGTTAAAATTGCCGTGGCTAAAAGCAGTGACAGTGGTGATGGAAGATCAGGGAAAGTTTCTAGTATTGTTAACTTGAAAGACCAAAGGTGGATTCTGAAGAAGATTCTACCAGGCCTGCTTTGAATGCATTTCTAGTGGTTTGTGTTGGGGGGAAAAGGTTAAAATTGAGTAGAAGCAAGATAAATTTGAACCAGAGAAATCTCTTTTGAGAAATGATGTTCATTCTATTAAAACTGTATTCCAGAGGGTAAAAGGTTTAAATAATTTTTTCTAAAGATGACCTATATGACCAAATAAATTTGAAAAATACTGAGTTAATAAAAATTAAATAGTTTTCTTTACTTCTAAATTGTTCAGTCTTTAATATGGTAATTAATATGCAGTTTCAGTTTCATTAAATACGGCATGCACCATTTTCAGACTTTAACATTTAAATTATTAGAAAGTTAATTTATTTCCAAAATATCATGAGTGGGTTTTTTTTTTGCAGTTTTTTGCCGGGGCCAGGTTTGAACCTGCCACCTGTGGTATATGGGGCCAGTGCCCTACTCCTTTGAGCCACAGGCACCGCCCCCGATCACGAGATTATTAAAAATTAAATAAAGTATACAACAATATTTGATATACTTTACTTTTTAATTTGTCCTTCTACACAAAAATTAATTTTTTTGTTGGCATTAAATTTTGTCTTAAATAAACAGTGACTCCTGAATTAGAGGTTTCCTTACCTTGCTCTGTGTGTTTTTATTTTCATTGTTTTCAAAATCTTTTCTTTCTACTGGTTGTTCTGTTTCATAGTGATATTTACAGCATATTTGATTTGTATGTTCAAAATTATGAAGTTAGGTAACAGTACATTTTAAAATAAAAAAGTTAATAGTACCAAGTTTTAAGAGATTTAAAAAGTAAGAAATACGGGTGGCGCCTGTGGCTCAAAGGAGTAGGCGCCAGCCCCATATGCTGGAGGTGGCGGGTTAAAACCCAGCCCCAGCCAAAAACTGCAAAATAATAATAATAAAAAGAAGAAATACTTTTACTTTACCTGAAAAACTCTTGTCACTCTCCTTATTAAAGAGAAAATTTCAAAATAATTTCCTCTTGAAAAATCTGAAGGGATTTGTCGAGATTTTTCAGCTTCACAGATAGCCTGTCCAGGGGCTCTTTCTCTGATATCAAATCTATTATGATATAACTTTCCAAAGTGAAACAATTAGACTTTGCCACCCTTGAAAGTCAGGATTCACATTTTCTTTATGCTTTTATAAAACCCAAAGATAAACAAACAAAAAATAGCCTCTGATCGTTACATGGAGACCCTCCCATTGATGTGCTGTCAGTTAGAAAGCCTTTCTAATCAAAGCCAAGTTCTTACGGCTTGTGTTACGGAGTCTGGTTGGCAGCTAGGTCCCTTGGTAAATCAGAAAGGACCTGCATTGCTTTAAAAACATGAAGTGACGATGCCACCACTTCTTTGCGTATTTCTGTTATTTTATTTCATGCTTTTCTCGGAACCAAAAATTAAAAACTTTTAAGAACTAAATTTTCTGTTCGTTCTTGGAAAATGCGACCTCTTTTAAATCACCAGCTCTTTATAATTCTAAATAGGAAAATTTACCCTTTTTAAAGCCCCCCCCCCCCCCGCATAGGGTTGTTCATGTATTCTGTTTTCTTGTTTAATTAAAACTCACATCAATTCTAAGAACCAACATCTTTTAAATGACACTATATTTTCACCCTACTTCCTTATTTTAGTACCAGCATTATAAAAATAAAATACATGTCTGTAAGGAGGGCATAATAGCCTATTTTAATGGAAACGATTTAGACCAGGAGCTGAGGAGACCTATTTGTCAGGCAGGGATTCTGGAAGATATACATGTGGAAGTCTTTGCAGTCTGTACAGCATTCAGACTAGTATTATTTTCATCAATTTTTACTCTTTAAAGTAGGAATTTATAGATTCCACAGAATTTTTAGATTCCGTTTTCTTTGTATCTCACACTCTGTACTTTGTTCTTCGTGTTCTGAAGGGTGGTGGAGTTGATTTAGTTTTTATTTCTGCATCATCAAGCCCAGTACTGTTACGCAGTAGGATTTCTACATGTGTTTATTAGGTAGTGAATGCTTTCTTTGTAGTATAATTGAATATATTTCAGACAAAAACAATAAATGCAATTTAAATTGGATTACACTTTTTAAATCATTTCACCTGCCATGTTGTTTAAACACCATTAGTAAAATGTTGACAAATTGGGTCTCTTATTGTTATTTTCTGGCATGACATCAGGACTACCTAAGAGTTTATTTTAGCTCCATCACATTGCTAAATAAAGCTCAGCAGTTATAACTTTTATTTGGCACAATTTCCTGCCTATTTTAGAAGGATAAAGTAGGGTTTATACTATTTGTTTTTCTCCAAGCTTCATAACACTTATTTAAACATTGTGTTATATCCAAATTAGCCTAAAAGACTCCATTCATATTCTGTTCTTTGGCTGGTGTGCCACTTACTCATAGATTCATTGACTGTGATTGATTATAAACTGCCATTGAGAACTACTTCCCTGGATTCGTCATTTGTACCAGTTTGAGTGACTCACAGTTCCCTCTGCTATTGGACTTCACAGCGTGTAATAAGGTGTTTTTAATGACTTTCCCTGCAATCATAACCTAGATTATTTTGAAAGCCAGAGAGCAAATGAATTGTGCCTCCATAAAATATTTTCATAAAAATAAGGTTACAATATTCTACGTCAGCCTTTTCACCCAAATCACCTTTTAAAAATAATTTCCTGCATTCCTGATAAATTTTATAAAGTGCAAGCAAGCTACCCTTTTAGTTGGTAGTATACTTGTCTGATTGTGAAGTCCCTAAGAAAGGGATAAAAGCATAATTTACCCATCTTTCCTTTCCTGTGTCAGCACAGTACTTTGTACTTAATGAGTAGCCAATATTTTTGTCAAATTGAATTTTCTAATACTTCTATAAAAGATTTGAAAAATTTTTACTAGGAGTACTCCACAAAGGTCTTAGGAGAACTTTTGCCTAAAGCCAAAAAAAAAAAAGCAAAGCAGGAGCAGAGCTATCGCATAATTCTCATGTGGCTGGCTGAAAGACTAGGCGTGAGAGCATTAGAACTTTCACATGAAACTAATTGTTCAGTGTGTGGCAAAGAATTGAATGTTTTGGAATTTTGTCTAAGTCCATCAGATAACTTCTTACCTTCCTTTCAAAACAGTATCTAAATTTGGTTCAACAAAGATCATTATAATCATATCTTGTTCAAGAGCAAGGTCAGTGAGTCTTACAAGTTTCAGATCAAAGATCAAAAAGAGTCATGGGAAAGTGAACTACCATTGATTCTGTGATGCTCTTTGTGGGCTTTACGTATACGACTTACCTCTCTTCGTCTTGACCACAATCAATACTAGGCCTTACAGCTCTCATTTCAGGAAACGATAAATAATTTGTCCAAGTTACACACTGATGAGATGAAGAGCCATAATTAGAAGTCCTTTGTAACTGACAACAAATCCCCTCGCCCCATTTAATTATCCACTCGGTTATTTATGCCCTTTTACCTGCAATTAATAACTAGATGTGGTTGTTAAGCAAATCTTAACTATTTTATGTGGGTGAATTGACAAGATTTAATGTAAAAAATATTGAAGCCAAAAAGCTAAGTTGCCACTTATTACACTGGAAAATAAGCAGTAATAGAACCATCATTTAAAAGCCAATTAGATGCACAGGAAGGAGCACTCCATAAGTTCCTCTCATAGTGTAGGAAGTCTGATGTCAATGTCAATCCCAATACTTGTCCTGCTTAAGTGACCACATGTTCTGGTGTTTGGGCAATAGACAAATAGAAGTACCCAGGTGATTCTAGTTCTCTCTGGACATGAATCCAGACAGAGAATAAGCATTTTTTCTTTTCTTTCTGATCCCTAGGTGCTCTGGAAGAGGCTGCTGATGTTAGTAATTGACTACATGACTTTTGAAGAGACAGTTTAGGTTAATATATGTTAATCCTTTGCTTTAGTGATCACCTCCTTAAGGGGAACTCATTAAGGTTCCCTTGCCCAGAAAAGGACAGATCTCTCTTTTGTTTAGGTAATATCTATAAACTTTTACTTCATAGAACTTCTAAATATAAAATAACTCTAGCCACCAGTAATAATGACTGAGTGATACTCAGCACCGTTGTTTACAGCCCTGTGGAGATCTGGATTTTGCTTCTAGTTCTACCAGTCAATACCTTTGCTCTCTGATCACGGCATTTTTTGTTAACTTCTCTGTGTCCATTTTTTTAATATGTAAAATTAAAGGAGACAATTAACCTGCAAAATCCTATTTGTCTCCATGCAAATAGTTCTGCAATGCATGTCAGGCCTACCTTTAGTTTACAATGAGATCAGGGAAAATCTACAGAGTTCCAGGAGGTAAAGTGCTATTTGATGGATGGATGTTCCAAAGTTTTCTTCCACCTATTGCCATCCCTGTAATTCTGAAAGGAATTATGTAAATGGCTCACTGCTAAAATCACAGTTTTATTTTCTAGTATCTGATTTTTAAATAACATATATTACCTTATTTATTTATATATTTTGTATGTTGTAGAAATGGAGGTCTTGCTGTGCTGCCTATGCTGTTCTCAAGCTCCTGGACTCATGTACAAGCTATTGTCTGTCTTATTTTTGAGAAGCCCCAAAGCAGGTGTCCTCAAACTACGGTCTGCGGGCCACATGCAGCCCGCCTAGGACATTCATCCCGTCTGCTGGGTGTTTTTGCCGCTGCTGCCTGTCCTGCTTAGCGGCTGACTCGTCCTGGGGCCCACAGTCTGGCCCTCCAATAGTCTGAGGGGCAGTGAAGTAGCCCCCTGTTTAAAAAGTTTGAAGACCCCTGCCCTAAAATTTTCAATAATTCTGCCCAGGAATGTAATTAGTGCTTAGGAAGATGGCCAGCTTGGGCTAGAAGCAAGAGAATGTATGTTTTATCTTAGACTGTGCTATGTTAATATCTAAGGTGGCCAGATTTTAACATTGGTAAAGTGGGACACCATTGATGGGGGTGGGGGTGGGGTTTCTTAATTAAAAATTTGGTCTATATAAAAATTTGGTCTATATAAAAATTTTCATAGAACACAAAAAGAGTATTTTAATATATTTTTTAAAATTTCAACATAAGTACAATTTACAAATATACATTAAAAAATTATGTACTATTTTATGCTTTGGCATATTTCTCATTTGAGTGAATTTTTTTTGGTAGATTGCTGTCATTTAAAAGGTCATGAAATTTTTCACAAGAATTTGTTAAATTATATTTCACACATAAAATGGCTTTCAAAGTCTCAACACTTAATTGTGATTTTTCTGATGTCCACACTTTATTTACCATAGAAAAAATGCATTCAGTGGCAGCATTAGTTCCTGGTAAGGACAGTGTGTATCCCACAATTTTTAGTGCATTATTGTATGGAATGTGGTTTGTTTCAAAATGATGAAATATTTCTAGCCATTTGTTCTCTATTGTGATTTTTGCTGATGCCCAAGATTTAACCTTTTCCTTATCAATATATTTTTTTAATAATGATACCTCATAAGCCATAAGTGTCACTTTCAAGGCCAGCACTAGATATTTTGCCGCCACTATAAAATATAAATAATACAAGTACTGTCTGCTAAATTCATGAAATAAATAAATAAATTACTTACCTAAATTATCTGAATGGCTGATTTGTTGACATCACTTGTTTAATTACCACTAGTACACAGTACGATGTGTATCGCCTGAGACAGTTACAAAATGTTTTCTTAGTTGCCAATGCCAAAAAATGCCATTGTTCATTAAGTCCAAACAATGGTGGTCAAATTCTAACAACTGATCAACAAGGCAAACTTTGATAAGCAGTTCTCAATAATCAGTTCTCAACAATTATTTGTTATTATTAAAGTTTAACATTATAAAATTAACAAAAATAATACAAAACTCATATCTCTGTGAAATAGTCATATGGCAGCCAAAACCCGTCTATTCCCTTCCTTTTCTCCCGCCGTTCCCTAGTTTGTCGTGTATTCTTTCCAAAAATCGGGACTTTTAAAAACGCCGTGGGATGCAGGACAAATTGTTAAAAATCAGGACTGTCCCACCAAAAGTGGGACGTCTGGTCACCTTGTTAACATCAGGCTTAGAGTCATACTCCACTTAGAAGTATGTGACTTGGACTTTTTTTTTTTTTTTAGAGCTCTTAACCTTTAGTTTTCTCACTTTTAAAATAGGGATTGTAGGTTTACAGAGGCTTATATTTAAGCCTCTTCAAATAGATGTATAATATTACATGTTACATAATATATATAATCAACTATACAAATTATTTAATATAATAGCAGCAGCCACGTCCATTAAAATTGGCTGTAATTAACATTATTTTTATTAGTGGCAGTATTGGTATTTCACTTTAAGTGAAATAAAATATTACTATTTTATCTAAATTTCCAAAAAATATTAGAGAAAATATGAAAATAGTATTTACTCTCATAATTCAAATATTTTAAAGATATTCTTGGAATTTAATCATAGTAGATATTGAAAATAGAGTTATGAAGAGACATAGAGGCAGTCCCCAGAACATGAGACCTGGCCTCTTGCACAAATAAATGCTTTAGATTTGGGGTAAGGGTCTGTCAGGCTTCAGAGAAATGTTAGTTTGGGGAGAAACAAGGAGCCTTCACACCCCTGCATATTTGCCAGATTTAGACAAAACTGTTGTGCTCTGATAATTATTTTAGTCCTTTTTGGGGTCAGTAGACATTATTAAATGCTCACAAAGATCTTTCTTGAGCAAAATCTCTACCTTAAAGCCTGATTTAAATAAGACCAAAATAAACATTAAAGAATGAGGTAGAAAGATATACTAATAAACACCTGGTACTAATAATCCACACAAAACATTCATCTCAGTGTGGATATGAACAAATGAGAAAGAGGAGTATTTACCTAAGTATCTCTGCTAAGTAGGTTTCACCATTCTCTGAGTCATTTTATTTTTCATAAAAGAAGCAAGCTTGTGTCCTATCCTATTGTATGTATGTATGTATGTACGTGTGTATGTATATATGTGTCTACGTATGTATGTATTGGTCCTGTCCTTTTAGCTATATGGCCCTCAGGTTTATCAGTAACAAAAATTTTTTCAAATCATTGTCTTAGGAATCTTAAAGGGTTTTACAAAGCAGAATTTTTGAAATGTAAAGAACTAGGCAAAATAATGTTACCTTTTCCTTTAAGACAAGGTTAGTTGCTAGGAGACCACAAATGGGTCTTAATGATTTCAGGTTACAGGCAGCTCCTAAGTAGGCTGGTTTCTCTTTCAAAAAGATGTTTAATTCCTGTTCATAGCCTATGCTATTAAAAATTAAATGCCTAATGATTCTGTTCTCACAGAATTTTAAGTTTTGTTGGGAAGAACAGAAATAGAGAGTGGGAGAATATAGTATGTTAGAAATCATCAAAGTAATTTATTTACTCCAACATTTGTTAAAAGCCTATTAGGTGTTAAGCCTGATGGCTGGCTCCAAGGAATATGATATTGCCTCTGCCTTTTAGGAGTTCACGCTCTAGTTGAGAAAAACATTGAAACAATTAATTGTAGTGCTAGCTAGTAAGTGTAGACCCAGTGCTTCAATCATAGATGGGATTCAATATACATTAAATGAATAAATAATGAATGAATGAATGTTTCAGCGTTGTGTAGAAAGTGCTGTGGGAAAGATAAGAGGAAGGCATGATTCTCCGCCTGCGGTAAATGATGTTTGAACTCTACATTAAAGAGTGAGCAGGAGTGCTAAGGATGAGGAAGGCAGGACAGAACATTCCACGTACAGAAACCAGCATGTGCAAAGGCATGGAAAGGTTTTTGTTTTAAAGTAAAACAAGGGCACATATTCAAGGAAGGGGGAGAGTGTGTGTCTAGCTTAGCGTGTGCGTGGCAGAGGGGTGAGAAATGAGCTGGAAAGGAAGCCTGAGAGTAAATATAATCACTCTGAAATTTTAGAAAGATAATTGGCTAGAGTGTGGGGGGTGGATGAGAGAGAGAAAACACAAAAGGCAGAAGTGAGTTAATAAGGGTATTGAATTAACACGGACATGATGACCTGCACTGGAAAGGTGTCTTCAGGGACAGTGAGAGAGGGAAGAGACTGAGCACTGTTGGTCTTAGAATTTACAGAATTCAGTGACTTATTCTGCAGGAACTGAGGCTTTCCGGTGTTTAGGTTTCTACCTTGAACTAGTAGGTGGTGAGTACAGCTAGTAATCAAAACTAATCATTTAAAATGTTTACACATTGAATTTTGGCTTTGGAAATCGCAGATTAAAAAAAAAAAAAGTGTCCAGGAAACAGTTGGAACTCTTTATTTAGAGTTACAGAGTGCACAAAGAGAGCTGGTGTGCTCTGGTGTGAGCAGGAGAGCTGAAGCGTGAAAACAGGTAAGATCACCAGGCAGAGCTAGTGCCATAGTGACAGTTCTGAAACGCATCCTCTATGATCACTTTCACAAAGAAACAAAGATTATTTTGAGGGGTGTATTTGGTTTGGGGGTAACCCAAGTTAAGTAATATAGGTCGGTAAAAAAAAACAGTGGTTATATTTAATGGATACCTTGTGAATGTTCCTATAGGACTTTCCAAAAGCGACTTATTTGTTGTGTTAAAAGCTCAGTAATATAAAGTAAACAAGAAAATAAAAATTTGAGGTATAAGATTTTGAAGTTAATGCATTTATTAAATCTTTGTGGTCATATTAGTCATTTATTTTAAAAATCCCAGAAGCACAACCCAATTTTGCACAAATCTGTTTGGTTTTGCGTAATGAATATGGTATGTAGGTGATTTAATTCTGCTAAACAAAATAAGGCTTCTTCACTCGCAGGTCACTATCCTTTTTTCTTCTCAATGTAGGAAAAAGTCTCTCCAAAATGCCTTATACTCTAGATAAGAAAGTTTAAAGCTTTACCGAGACCCATAGTAAGAATATATTTCATCTCTTAATCAAGCACAGTTAATGCTTGAAAAATTGGGGATTTTGACCTTCCCACACACTCACAGTTGCAAATCTGCATGTAACTTGTCACTGGTGAAAAATTTTATTGCTAATAACCTACTGTGGATCAGCAGCCTTCTTGATAACACATAAATATCAAATAACACATAAATGTCTAACACATATTTTGTATGTTATATATACATTTTGTGTGTGTGTGTATATGTATATATATACATACACACATACATATATACATATATATATACTGAATTTAAAAATTAAGCTAGAGAAAATGTCATTAAGAAAATGATAAGAAAGCAAAACTATTTTTACTAATAAGTGGAAGTATGTCATTGTAAAGGTTTTTACTTGTCCTCTTCACATTGAGTAGACTAAGGAGAAGGAGGAAGAGGAAGGGTTAGTCTTGCTGTTGGGGGACAGAAGGGTTGCAGGAGATGGAAGGGGAGTCATGAAAGGCAGGTTCACTCCTAGTAAGTTTCATTTTTAAAAATCATCATATAAATAGGTCTGCACAGTTCAATCCCTGGTTGTTCTCTAGTCATCTGTATACACTGTGTGTGTGTGTAAAGCTGACATAAATGTGCCTAAAACTCCACTTACCCTTATTTTGTTTCAGCTCTCAGATATTCTCTAATTTACTTTATTTTTTTTAATGCTGATTACCACTTGCTTAATTTTATAACTTACTAATGGGTCACAACCTACAATTGGAAAAACTCTTGCATCAGACTCTCTTTGACCTCCATAATCTCATTCAATGTTTTGCCTTCTTGGATGCTAATCCTGTCTCTCCTTACCAGGTCTATGAGACTGTAAATATGTACAGATATTTTGTTTTTTGAGAGAGAGTTTCACTAGGTTGCCCTCGGTAGAGTGCTGTGGCGTCACAACTCACAGTAACCTCAAACTCTTGGGCTTAAGCAATTCTCTTGGCTCAGCCTCCCAAGTAGCTGGGACTATAGGCACTGCCACAACACCCTGCTGTTCTTTGGTTGTAGTTGTCACCAGGCCCAGGCTGGGTTCGAACCTTCCAGCTCCCGTGTATATGGCTGGCGCCCTAGCCACTTGAACTACAGGCGCTGAGCCTATGTACAGGTTTTATGTGTCTTAAAATAAACAAACAAGAGATCTCTTTCTCTTGTTCTACTTTAAAAATAATTATTGAATCTAACTTTCATTGGCCTCCAAATTTCCTTTACCCTTTCCGTCAGTCGTCACCAAGGCCATTTTTCCCACACCTCCTCCCTTGGCAATCCCATCCAACATCAGTTTCCTCAACAATAGTGAGCACTTAGAACAGTTAATGTGCCAGGCTGAGTGCTTTACAAATGTTAATATGTTACTCACAACAGCAGTGTGAAGTGGGTTCTCTTATTATCCACAGTGAGATTATGTAATTTGCCCAGATTTTACAAGTAGTTAGCAGGCAAGCTAGAATTCAAACCCCAGTATTATATACAGCTGACTCTTAAGCTAATTTCTGTAACTCCACAATTCTGTTTATATCTTCAACCATGATATCTTTCTCTCATCTCTCCTCTTTTCTTCTTCTTCTCCTTCTCTCCTCCTCTTCTGCCCTGCCCCCCAACATATTGCCTGCTCTAAATCAGACTTACCATCTGTAAAGATTGCTATAACATTGGAATAATAGTCTAGAAGTAACAGCAGTTGGTATAAGGTCTGGCTACATGCCTGCATTACTTCCAGGGAAGGGAATGATATTTTGAAGGAAGATGCCATCAAGTGAGTTTCACAGTGAGGAGGAGGTTGAATGAATGCTCCAGGAACAATGAAAATGGATTGGGGTATCTTGGTTTTCTAGGGCTGCCATAACAATACCATACGCTGAGTGGGATAAACTTACCTTTCTGGAGACTGGAAGTGTAAGATGGAGATGTGGTAGGTTTCATTTCTCCCGAACCCTCTCTCCTTGACTTGCACATGGCCACTTTCTTCTCTGGGCTGGCTCATCCCTGATGTCTCCACCTCTGCTTATAAAGACACAGTCATATGGGATTAGGGCCCACCCACATGTTCTCATTTAATGTTAATGATCGTTTAATGCCATGTTTCCAAATATAGTCATATTTTGAAGTTTGTTGAGGAGTTAGGACTTAAACATAAGAAGTTTGGGAGAACATAATTCAGTCTTTAACAAGGAATTTTTTAAACAAAATAGGTGGTCTACTGTACACGGTTGCCCTGGAAAGGATTGTGGAGCATTTTCATGAGAATGAGAGTTAGAAAAGAGATAGCAGAAGAGAAGGTATTGATCCTGAACACCAATGTCAGCAGCATAAAGGTGGCAAAAGATTGGAAAATTGGAAACCCACTTCAATTGGTGTGGGGAGAGAAAGGACAAAACAAGATGTACTAGGTTAGTTTGCCTGCCGGGCCTCCAAATTGCGAGCAGAAAGCTAATGTTCAGGGCTCCTCAGAGCTTACATCCTGCTGCATTCCTGCCCCTGAGGACGTGGAAATTAATAGAGAGTGGAGGGAAAGATACTGGGTATGTGGCAGAGGAAGGCAGGTGCTTAGCACATTGTCTTTTAAAAAGTATACTATGTAAAGTTAAAATGTTTTTGGAATTGAAGTGTCATAAGTAATTTAAAGATATTTTTCTATTATTTCAAGGATTGTACTTTAATATAGTAGTATACGTGATGGGTGAACGTAACTGTCCTCATGACGTGCTGGAAAATGCTCTTTCCTCAGTGCAGGTCAAATTTGCCTGTTATTTCACATGTTTAGCACTTTTAAATTATATACTAGGCATTCTCATTTCTATATTGTTGACAGTTTGGAATTTGTTGTCTTTCTTTAAGGACTATTGAGTTTTGTTCCGGCAGGCAGTTAATTTACTGGCAGATCAGCTTGATCCTTTTTCTTCTTCTTCTTGTCTTTTTTGGGTTTTTTTGGGACAGAGTCTCACTATGTCACCCCTTGGTAGAGTGCGGTGATGTCACACCTCACAGCCACCTCAAACTCTTGGGCTTACTTGATTCTGTTGCCTCAGCCTCCTGAGTAGCTGGGACGACAGGTGCCCACCACAATGCCCAGCTATTTTTGCCATTGTTGTCATTGTTGTTTTAGCAGGCAGAGGCCAGTTTGAACCCGCCAACCCCTGTGTATGTGGCCAGTGCCCCACCCCCTGAGCTAAGGCACTGAGCCATCTTTTCTTCTTCTTCTTTTTTTTTTAGATTAACTCAGGTGGATCGGGACATTTTAGGGGTGTCACTCGAGGGCTCAGCATTTCCAGTGAGGTCTTTTATTCTGCTGGCCACAAGTTCTGCCTCACCCAGGGTGTGTGACATCTGGATTTCTATTCAGATCACAGCTTGACTCATCAGGGAGCTCTTTCCTGCCACGGCTGCAGTTCCATTCTGTGCGTGTGCATTTCATCTTTATCCAGGGGCTCAGTGTTTGTGCAGTTATCTCTTCTCCCACTCTGCCTTGAATTTATCTTGTAAATTCTATTAGTGTTTCAATAGCATCCAACTAATTTCTGCCTCTTCTGTTGAGTGAGGTCACTGTGCTCTGTGTGGGCTACATCTAGTTCAATGTGCTGAGGTCCAGAAAAGTCCTCCAGGTAGAAAGGCACAGTGGTCCTGGACGCACCTCTTGTATTTTCCTTATTTCAAGAAGCACAGTCCCACAAAAACTGTTGTCTGGTGTTGAAAACTGGTAATTTCTTCTTAACATAAGTTTTCTAGAAAATTGAATTCAACCTCTTCATGGTTGTTTTTTTCCTGAGATCAATTTTATATATTTTATACTAATACTACTATGTGGTGATGAAATTAAACATGCACGTATATTAGCAGCGTATCAAAGGTAAATTGCACCAGCGTGAAACATGAATGTAAACCAGTTTATAAAAACCCCGTCCTGAGAAAGAGCAGCATGTTAAAATCACTTGTGTTGAGAAAAGTGTCCTGAGAATGGTTCTGTGAAAGAAAGCTTGTTTTCTTAGTTTTTGAGGTCCTCGGGTAACAAAGTCAACATTCGTCTGTATTTAATGAAAATAAGTTGGGGAAAAAGCAACAGGTGTTTTTGTAATAAGAAAACTATTCAGGGCTTAAATCATTAGGGTTCCCTGTTTTCTTTATGATAATTACTGAAACAAGAGATTTTGAAATTAATCTGTTGCCATACAGACTTGGAGAAGGGCGTCTCGGAAGTGAATTATATGACCTTATTGATCTTTGGACTGATCATGTTCAGTGTAATTACCTAGAGTTAGTAGATTTTAAAATAATTTATTGTCTGAAGACATCAACAAAACAGAAACTACTAGAAACCTAGGAATATAATTTTACTATCATTCTAGAAATGTATCAGTAAAGATTAAATAAGGAGAAATTAGACAAAAATTACTTTTTGAGTAATTGTGTAAGTTTTTTTAGCTGAAAATTAATAGATGTCAAAATATACCAGTGCCAGTCTGTTTGAATTTCTATTTGATAGCTGTATTTAAAAGGAATAATTGTTTATCTAAAGAAACAGCTATGGCTCGAGTAAATAATTGTTAGAAAGACATATGAAAATATGTCACTTGATTGGGAAAGAAGATAATACAGATACATTTTAGAAAAGTTTCAGTAAAAATGTTTTTCCTGATCTTTACTCCCCCTCCCCCCTTTCCCGTCTCTCCTCCTCTCCTTCTCAACATCTTCCTCAAAATCTCCCTCCCTCTATCCCTCTGCACAATCATATGACCTGCAGAAATGATTATTGTCTATTGAATACTTATTCTTGAAGGCCACTGTTTCTTTTACCTTCTTTTTCTATAGATGAAAATTAATCAACTTATTTGTCAAAGTTTCCTGCAAGTTAATTTTTTTATCTTTCACTTTTCCTTCTATTAACTTAGGCACAATATTTCCTTTACTTAGAGCCTTCATATTTTTTATTTTCCAATTGAAATTCTAATATATAGACATCTGTTTATATATCTATCTGAACAGTAACAAAAATACAGACTTTTTGCTTTCTGTGCTTTCCCAGCTGTGTTATGTTAACCTCCCTTGTGTGAACTATATTCCTTGGCTAAGATATCTGGTAACCATTATTGACAAATAATATACTCCTTTGTACAAGATTAGAATAGTCTCCACAGGGGCACTTTAAATGCCAACTCCGGTTTAATGTATTAGGCTTTGAATTCAGGGTTGGCCTTGTAATGAAAATTACAGACTTTTTTAAAAAAGTTATATTTGTGAGTAAACAAATTGGTCAAACTTTTATTTTTGTTGCTTTTGTTTAAGTCTTTGTTTAGTTAGAAAAAGTTTTCTGTTCTTTAAATTCTACTGTTAAAGTCTTTAGTATTTTCCTTGGTGCTATTTTTATTTAACAGTAATTTTAGGAGCACTAGACAACATAATGATTTTTCTAAATGTCCGTTTGTCGTGGAAAATAATAAATATCAAAAATATGGATGTAAATAAATCATTTATTTCATTGGAAAGTTTTTTTTATGTAGTAGTATTAATTCATCTTTTCCCCCATTTTATACAAAATGGTAATACTAAAAAATGACCAGCTTTTCATAATAACAGTTTGTCTCTATTAGTTTATAACTAAACATTAAGGTAAATGCATTTTGTGTAAAAGAGTATTTTATGAATTTCGGAGAGAAAAGATAGATAACCATATGAAACCTGGTATGATATGGCGTCCATACTTCTAATTTCAAGATTAAGATACTTTACGAGATTGAAATTTGGACTTCCTAGTCATTTATGAATCATAATGGAGTGACATCATATACATATATTAACTTTCTTTACCTGTGTTGGGTTGGTGAATATAGGATTTACAAAGAGAAAAGTCAATGATATTTTTTAATATTTCTGCTGATTGCCTGCAATCCCACTTATAAGTGTTATGTCCACAATAGTGGATTTAATTAAACCTGACAGGAGTTAATACCAGTTGGAAACAATTATCAATAAGTATAAATAATTATAAGGATTTGGGGGCTATTGACAAAGAAATGGTAAATACTGTTTAGATAGCCATGCAATCTTAGAGGAAAGAAAACAATGAAAAATTAATTGGAAACCACAGAAAAATCTGATTAAGGAAGCACCAAAGAAACCAGGACATCTTCTACAGAAGATTGAGATGATGACATTAGTTGAATCTTTCTATACTGGTGATGTGTTTAGATCATTGAAAACTTTGAATGATTTTCTTCCTGAATAGAATTTCTGTATGAAACTATATACCATGGCATTTAAAAATACTTATGCATGTATACCATCCTGAGCTATATGTATAGCACTATGTATTATTGTACATATGGGCAATTTAAAGAATTTTCAGAGGTAGTTTTGATTAACTGTGATTGTTTGCTTTGTGCACTGACTTTATAATAAGGTTCAGCCCCAGTGGATCTATTGAGGGACCTACTGAGAGAACCTAAAACATTTTTCTTCATTTTTCTTTGCCATTTTTCTTAGTGACCTTAACTACTCTTCAATACTGAGATGATAGAAGTACTGAAAGGCGCTGGGTGTATGGGCATAAAGGAGGAACACCTAATTAGGACACTTGAGATCAGAGAAGACTTTCTGACAGAAGTGATGTCTTTATGGAGACATAGGATGGTTGAGTGCTGAGTGGTCAGCAGGAGAATGTACTTTCTCCTAGAAGCCTGAGCACACGTGCAAAGTCCAGCAGCAGCGGAAGAGAACAGTACATGGGAGAACTGTCTGTGTGGCTGTAGAACTAAGCTGACCAGGAAAAGGAGGCCATTTTAAGTTACTTCAGGGAGTTTTAATGTTTGTCTTGAAGGCAATGGAAAAGGACATGACTTGATTAGATTTGCATATGTAGACAAATTCTCCCAGGTGTGTTACAGAGAAGTAAGTGTATCCACTTTGGCCAAGTGTAAGCAGTAACAGTAGTCTAAGCAAGAGCTTTTGGAGATATTGGGGATGCAAAGAATTATCAGATAGATTTAAGAACTTTCTAAGTAGTGTTGATTAGATTTGTAAGATGCCATTTTGAAAGGTGTCAAGACTATTGCTGGTTTAGGGCTTGCTGGGCAAGTTGTGTGGCAGTAACATTATGAGGGCCCTGTCCTGAGCACATTAAAAAGACAGCATGCTCAAAATAAGGAGTTAGCATGTTGCTAACAATGATGCTCACCGTAATTTGAAGATTGCTAAATGTTCTTCATAAATATACGATCTTATGAAAAATACATTCATAACAAACCATAATACATCTCCCAGATGTTGTGCTTCTTGTCAAAGAGACACTTAAAGTAACGTTGGCTTTTGTCTCACTTTGAGTATCAATGGCAAAATGATATACCAATTATTCATTTTAAAGACAAAACTTTGCAAGGATTTTGTTAAAAAGTTTTTAACAACCATAAATAATATGAATCAGTATAATATAAAGAAAAACATGCAGATGTTTGGAAATGAAAATTTTAAAGAAAAACTTTCAAATTCGGGCCAAACATTTAGCCCAGTACTAATATAGACGTGCTTCATAATAGTCTGAAAATGCATTTAGTTTATTTTACCAAATTCAGGTAATATAAGCTAATTATTTCTTAAAAACTAATAATGTAAATTATAGAATCAAGGCATTTTTTATACCAGAAGTAACTATTGATATTTGGCCTAACTTCTCCACATATAATATTATGGATTGAAAAGGAAACTTGACAGAATCGTTATGTGACCTGTCGATACTCATACAAGTCATTGGGACAATGATTAACATACTCAGTTTGACATCTTTTTACAATTTTATTGATTCAGCACAAGCCTTATCTTAGCTATTTAACCATTTGATGCAGAATTTTTCTTAATTCTTCCTAGTGAAAGTATTGCCTTAATCACATTTGGTTTGAAAGCTAGTTAGGACATGTCTAATATTGCAAATCTGGGAATCTCCCATTTGAAAATCATTCCATAGTTTTCAAGGGATACTTTGGAAATTAAATCTTATATTTGCCTGTTTCTAGGACCACTACAAACTGGCCAAATTATATCATATAATCATTAACTTTATTGTAAAGGAGTTTAAAGAAGTGCAGATAGACTCTTTTTCTAATGTATGGAAATTATTCCACACTTTTCTGGGATTAGGCATGCACTGACAAATGAAGTGGAAATGTCTGTCATTGTCAGTCAAGTTCTCCTTTCTACTCCTGTTAATGATTAGAGAGTTTGTGTCTCCCAGGACTGATTCTCATCCATCAAGTTCACCAGATAATTATGCAGCACTTCACTCTGCCAATCGTACCATATTCTGAGTTTGACCTCCTAGTCAAGCCAGTGATCTTGTCCTGGTTCTAACCAGTTAACCTAGAGTCACTGCAGGTACTATGTTGGTAAGACATTACTTCTTAAAAGAAAAACTGAAGGGTGTTGTGTACCATTCCTTTAGAAAGGTTTTATATTTTATTTATTTTTGTCCAGTTTTTTCATCTATACTAGTCCAGTGAAATCTTAAGCTATGTAAAAGTCTAGATTTTGTTAACAGGGGACTGAAATCAAAAACAGTGAAAATTTCAGAAATCCTTAGAAATCTCTATGTAGAAAACACTAACAGTTATCTTAGGGCAATGGAAATGTATACCTGACACTTATACAACAAGGAAAGCTTTATGTTGGCTGCAGATTTTTCCTGTCATTGGTAGCTGTTGAAAGCTGAGAAATTGTAGTTTTGTTTTCTGAAAACTTATTAACCATTAAAGGTGCTTTCTAAGGTTTGTTATATTTAACTGCTAAATGATATAAATTGAAGGTTTAATGTTGCTCTTTCATAAATTGCTTTCCCCACTATATTTTTCTTTTCTTAATGTTAACTAGAACTTGCAGCATCAGGCATAATCAATAGTATAGTATTTCATATAGATGCAAAATAATTTTAAGAAGTTATCTATTATTAACCCCATTCGTCTTTAAAAATGTAGAGCAATCAATGAATATTTATTGAGGGATTACTGCAGTTTGGCCCGGACTGGGTTCAAACCCGCCACCCTCGGTATATGGGGCCTACACCCTATCCATTGAGCCACAGGAGCCACCCTATTGAGGGATTACTATTTGTGCTATACCATGCTAGTCTGTCTTGAACTAGCAGTGACTAGGACAAATTCAGCCTCTGCCTTCATAGAATTTTTAAATATTAGGTTAATTATTGTAAGTGGGATGAAATCTAGGGAAGTATGAGGATGACCCAAAAGGACTACTCCAAAAGGTAATTTTGTAGTGTTTCAATTCACATTTGCTATTTTAGTTTATTCTGGAACAACCTCAAAACCTGATTTTAAAGCCTGGTCTTTTCTTTTTTTTTTTTTTTTTTTTTTGAGACAGAGCCTCAAGCTGTCCCCCTGGGTAGAGTGCCGTGGCATTACAGCTCACAGCAACCTCCAACTCCTGGGCTCAAGCGAGTCTCTTGCCTCCGCCTCCCAAGTAGCTGGGACCACAGGCGCCCGCCACAACGCCCGGCTATTTTTTGGTTGCAGCCGTCATTGTTGTTTGACGGGTCTGGGCTGGGGATTTGAACCCGCCACCTTAGGTGTACATGGCTGGCGCCTTAGCTGGTTGAGCTGTAGGCGCCGAGCCTAAAGCCTGGTCTTTTCTTAAATCTATTTACTCAGATTGAGGTAGCCTTTTAATTTCCTCTTTTGGGAAATCTACTTCAGAGCCATCTGATACTAAGGATTATGCTTTCAAAATCAGTATCTATACAAGAAGGAAAACAGTATAAGAAATTAAGTTTAATAGATGTTTGATGATGAAAAAGAAAAAATGAAGCTTAACAATCTAATTTGGAAAAAGTAGTAGTAAAAGTCTAGAAAGCTGTGCTTTCTTTAGAACTTCTAAAGCAGTTGCTTTATGATTGGCTGTGTGGCTTATAGCTTTTTTGCAAATCGTTGTATCTTTCTGTCCTATTTAATCATAAGGTTTTTGAATGTGTGCTTGTAGTGTCTTCTAAATAATACCTGATACATAGTAAACAATCAATAAATATTTGTTAAATGAATAAAAAAATGAATAAATTCTTGAGGTTTGCAAATGTGAGTTCCTTTGCTGGTAAAATTTTAAAAATATTTTTAAAAAATTGAATATTGGATTGTAGGCACAGAATAATGTAATAAATATATTTTTTTAATGTTGTGGATACTTCTAGAGTCTGTGATTTATCTTCATTTATTTATTTATTTATTTTTGAGACAGAGTCTCACTTTATCACCCTTGGTAGAGTGTCATAGCTTCACAGCTTACAGCACCTCAAACTCTTAAGCTTAAGTGATTCTCTTGCCTCAGCCTCCCAAGTAGGGAGGCTACTTTCTTTTTTTTTTTTTTTGGTTGTTGTTGTTGTAGTTGTCGTTGTTGTCTAGCAGGCCCAGGCTGGGTTTGAACCTGCCTGCCTTGGTGTATGTGGCTGGCACCCTAACCACTGAGCTACGGCATCCAAGTCTGTGGTTTATCTTAATGGCTCAGTCTGTCTCTGACTTTGGGAGTACTGGTTTTCTAAAGATGACCTTTTTGAATACTCCAGTGTAAGTATTTGTGAAGTCTGATTTCAACTATGCCGGCTAACAAGGAGCCTGACTTTTGGAGAAGTATATACACATGGACGTGTGTATGCACACACACACTTTGAAGTGTCTAATGCTATGTTACTTACAAGTTTATGTGCTGATTGCTGATTAGTAGGTTAGAACATTGACCTTTCTTGAAAGATGGCCATCAGTTATTCAGATTAGATTGTGAAAACTGGGTAGTGACTCATCACAGATTTGAATTACATTTCTTTGATGAATGAGGGGGAGAATAATGTTTACTTGTTTAGTCAGATCAGAAACTTACTAGCTCAAGATGGTCACTTGACGATCCCGCTTACTGAAGTCTGGTGTGATGGAGCTTATCTATCTCACTTCTTTTCCTGGTTATCTTTGTACTTGTCAGTGAGACACACTACAGAGGCGGAAGGTGGTTACAGCATTGGTTGGTTGTTTTCTTTGGAGAAAGAAAAAATAATGTTGTTTGAAGTTTCAGATTTATTTAGTGTTGTATTTTAAGGTTTGGGTTTTGTATTTTTCCTTAATATTTTATATCTTTTCAAATAGAACAATGACTTACTGATTTGAAGTTGTCTGAGGCATTGGTTGTTTTCTCTGGAGAAAGAAAGAATATGTTGTTTGAAGTTTCACATTTACTTAGGGTTGTATTTTAAGGTTCGGGTTTTGTTTTTTTTTTTCCCCCTTAATATTTTATATCTTTTGAAATAAAACTATGCCTTACTGATTGTAAATATTTCTTAAACACGTATGAAATCAATAAAACAGCCCAAAACAGTCATAACAGACTGAGTACTTTATATTCGTAACAGATGGTGGTTCTGTAACAATTGGGTTATTTTGAATTTGGAAAACTACTAATTTATCTCATGGTGTTTTTTTTTTTTTTTTCTTCTTTTAATATCTGTGAAACAGTAGAGAAGAGAACCTAAAAATTCTTCAGATTCATCTGAATGAATCTTAACTTGGTCTTTTATAAGGAAACACATTTTGTTAATGAAACTTTAATAATGATATCAACTATTTCTGACAAATTTTTATTTAAAATAATTTTCAAATTGATTTACAATCAATTTATGTTTAGATTTATTCTATCTCATCACCTCCAGAGTCCATGAAATCATGGTTCATATCCATTTTCTCATCTGAGGACCTTAGAGATTCTGTGATGTGCCTGAGGGAATGGTAGAACTGGAGACAGAACCGGGTATTCTCCACTTTACGCTACATCTTATCTGGAATCTACTAGTAAGATTTCCATTAAAAAATAAGATACACATGGGAAGAGTTCTGGTTTGAAAATCCTCTGTAGTATGTATTTCCCTTATGTACTATGTTAGGGCCTGATGTAAGGCATGGATTCTAGCTGCAGATATTCATAATGTGAGTACAGAGACAAGAGATAAAAGAAGACTAGCAGTGCAAGACAGTGTGTGTGAAAGGAGCGGTTCAAACCACAGGTCCTATGGAGAAAGGATTGGATTTGTGTGAGTTGGGCTATGCTAGAAGGGAGCATGTAGCCATGAAAGGAGAGAAAGACGTCCGTAACAGGGAAAAGTAGGGAACAAAAATGAGGATGTAGGAGCCGTGAAGGCCATGGAATAGCTTATATGCGGTGATGGAAGATTTGTGAGAGGTGGGGTAGCACAGACAGGGGAAGGTCATGTTGTAGAGATCTTAGGACTCTAATTTATAGTCAGTGGGGGAACCACTGATGGTTTTTTTCTGGACGTGACATTTGCAAACATCGTACTTTTTTTTCATGGCCAAGGGACCTGAAGATCAGAGCCTCCCTCATTCTGTAAGTTAATCTAAGAGCTGCATTATTACCGCCATGAGTAACACTCCTCAAGACACTGGCGTGTGTGTATGTGTGTGCTGGAAGAGGGGAGGAGAGATGACAATCTCTATTACAGAGTACTGTAGACTCTTTTTCTGTTCCAATCTATGTAGCACATGAAGAGAAAAAATTCCATAAAGAGGAGATAATAATGAGGGCTTGATTAAGAAATATAAACCTAGAAAAATGACTTTTTAAAAATATTGAGATATAAGGGTGTGAGGCTGAGGTTTACCAGGTAGTTTAACTTGGAGGAGATTCATCTGAATTCTTGGCAGCGTCTCCAGTGGTGTCATTTCACTCCAGCATTGGAAGCACTCAGGGAAGCCGACACTGCCTTTCTCATGTCTGAACTACCGCTGCCAAGATCCTGCAGTTCCTCTGTCAGATGAGAAGAAGTGTGGCTTTTTGTGGAGCCACCTTTCACAATAACAGGGCTTGTGTAAAGATTCCCCATTTTTTAGATGCAGTGAACCCAATGAGAACTTGAGATTTATCCCACAGCTATGCCAATCAGTATTTCAGCTGCAGTATGGTAATTGGCAATCGTTTTTTATTTTCCTTTATTTTCTTCTTAAAAGAATTCCTGGAAATTGTGAAAGACACATTGTCATGGCAAAGAAGCTGATGATTATGTTAAAAACTGAGAATTCTGGAGGTAGAGTCTCAGGGGAAAAAAAAAAGAAAACCATCCCTTCAGTCAATATCAAATCCATATTCTTCTGCCTGAATTTAAAAGCTTGCCAATGTATTTAACATATCTCTGTCTCTTTTTTCTGTCTGTTTCTTCCCTGCTGCCCATACTTATCCTGCCTTATTTCGTGCTTCTTTCTCTCTCATGAACGCCATTCCAAAGCCGTCATACTGCACATTACCCCTTCAACATGTGCCATTCTTTTCCGACTCTGTTCAAGTTCTTCCTCATTTCTAAATTGAATTTGTGTGACCTAGTTGATATCTTTTCTTAAAAATTAGATGCCAGTCTTGAAAGTGAAAACTTGAATTGTTGTATTTAAAAGCACATAAGGTGATGAATACTCTAGACATCTTGGAAGGCCTTATCTTCGACTTCCTATTAATACGTTTAGAACCCAAACATCATTGTTTGTTTGGACACTCACAGTTGTTGTTCAAGGGATCTCATGTCAGAACAGAAACATAATATTTAGCCTGAAGACCAAAGAGAAAGAAAGGGTCGGACTACTCCAAGTAGAAGACAGAGGCAGAATGGGTTGAAATTTGAAAAATGTTTGAGATGAGCAGTTCGAAGCTTAGATAACAGCTGTTGGAATGTGCCTCTATTCCTGATTTCTGGCATTGCAGGATGGAGAAAGGATAGAAGGGATTTTTTTTCTTTTTATTAAAGTCTAGATAGAGATCAAAGCTTAATTTTTAAAAGAAATATTTAAAGTGAGGGAATCCATCATGATACAGTCTGTTATTACGTGTGCATAAAAAACGGAGGGGAAGACTGTTTTTCTTGACGCAAACACAAACCAAAAGATACACATTCTGTTTAAACAACAACTAAGCTCATACAGCTAGCCTGTTTCACTCATGTCAATTTTATAGAACGTCTGAACTATCATTGTCAAGAGAAATGAGTCATAATGTTGTGGTGAACTGGCCGGAAGTACCCCATGCTTGGTAATGCACAACACCAGCCTCTTTGTGGTAAATAGTGATAGCCACCGAGAACTTTGAAGTTTGAGAAGAATAGACGCTTCTCCACATTTCTGCTTCAAGGAAATAATAATGATAAAATGCTCAGATTAAATTTTGCCACACATAAAGTTAGTAATTAAATATGCACTTGTAAATAAACACAAAATAATTCCTGAGCCTGTTCTATAAGTTTCAAGAGATTCCAAGCTCACTGTCCTTTATTGTGTCCGTGTCACAACCTCGTAGAAAAAGATCATCATAGTTGGCAGATATAAAGACTGCTGTGGCAGGAATGACAGTCCTTGCTGCGTCATGTAACTGGGACTGTCCAGAGTTCATAGATGGAAACAGCCTCACTTAAAAATTTAACTTAAGACATCATCTCTAAGTATAAATAGGCCTCGTGAGATTTTTATACCTTATTCATAAAATAGTGGGGAGCATCTCTAAAATATTTTAGCCAATCTATATATATATCTAGTGCTTTTAATTCACTCACTAAAGCCCATGTATAGTATTCATGGAGTTAGTTTACATGGCTTGTTTTTCCTAATTGATCTACGTTTTGTCATTCAGTATACTAATTTGTAAATCATCAGTTTATTGTTTGACACGTGACAAATGTCGATAATAGCCTCCTCCAGTGTATCAGTTTTTTTTATCCCATTAATCTACTGCTGGACTGTGTACTCCTGATTAGATTCTAGAAACTCCTGTTTTGTGGTTCATCCTAACTGGCACAACCTTAGTCACAGTGTATTTTAAAGTAAATTTCAGACATTTTAACAAATGGTGCAAACACATCACACATAGAATAGCCTTTTGGTTGCCAGTTGTAACCATCACTTGAAGTTTTGAAATAAATCGCAGAACTTTTTGGTAACTTTATTTTTTATATTTTAATTTAAACTTAATATTCCTTTTTCCTAGGTATCCTCAGTGACATTAAATATAATCTTTCTCCATTTTTCAAGTCTATCTACAACTGAAATGCCCTCCACCTCCAACACTTTTGTTAGTGTTGTTCAGAGACCTTGTACCTTCCTTGGTTATCTCATAGTTTAATAAAAATTGGAAAACCATTCAACTTGAACATGTTCAGAAAAATTCCCTTTTTAAACTTACCCTTCTCTACTCCCAATATATCTTTAGAGGTTAATAAAAGTGTATAAAATAAAATAGTATAGTGGAACCTATATGTCCTAAAATTTAAACAGCTTTGGAAAGTAAAATATGCTTGGGTGGACATTCAGTTAATAATTGATCAAGGAATAATTTTCCCCAAAAAATATATTTCAACTCCTATAATGATAAAGTACAAGACCCAATTTCTTTGGGCAAGTCACTTAATTCCTCTAAAGCTTTGGTTTCCTCATAAATAAAAAGAAGGTAGCAATAGTAAGTTCTTACAAAGTTATTTTAAGGATATTAAGGTTATATATATAAAACACCCAGCAAAGCACCCAGCACATAAGTTCTGAAAAATAGTAGTCATTATTAAGAAAAGCAAAGAGTTTCAAGAGAGTGGTTAACAGTGTCCAAGTAATCACAGAGAGATCAAGTGAAGTATGGACTACACCAAGGGAAGCCTCAGCGTTTTTCTGCTAAAGGATATATGTGTACCGGGAAAACCACTCATTCTGCAAATTGCACACTAAACATAGTGAGGCTTTGGGGAAAAAATTAAGTTTTGAGTAGAACCTTAAAGGTGTACACAGTTTTGTCATTGTTTATTTAGTTCTCTAGTTGCAATCCTAATAAAAACACTAGTGCCATTAAATCCCCAGAACACTTGCCACCAGCCTCATAGTCAGCTGACCCCTCGGTGTTACTTTTCCTCTCAAAGGGAGGAGATGGGATTTATTAAAAGTATTTGATTTCAATAGTTTCATCAAAATCAAAAATCTCATTTGAGATACAGGGAGAAATGTTTTCCCAACTTGTTCAGCTATAATCGCAGCTTCAGCAGAGCTTTTAACTTTGGGGAAGAGCTCTTGACTCTGTGACTCCATCAAACCAGCCCCTGTTTCAGCTAAAGGGAAGTTTTCAGGCTTTCTCTTCAGTTGGAACAGTTGCTTGCCCCCAGTCACCTTTAAATATTCCATACTGGAAAAGAGTGGTATGAACCAACAGGGCATCCTCATGTTCAAATTACATTCATTGTTGTTGTTGTTGTTTTTGAGACAGAGCCTCAAGCTGTCCCCCTGAGTAGAGTGCCATGGCATCACGCTCACAGCAATCTCCAACTCCTGGGCTCAAGTGAGTCTCCTGCCTCAGCCTCCCAAGTAGCTGGGACCACAGGCACCTGCCACAACGCCCGGCTGGTTTTTTGGTTGCAGCCGTCATTGTTGTTTGGTGGGCCTGGGCTGGATTCAAACACGCCAACTTAGGTGTATGTGGCTGGTGCCTTAGCCACTTGAGCCACAGGCGCTGAGCCTACATTCATTGTTTTATTTGCCAATAGCAAAGGACCCCTTTTCTTTTACAGAAGCATGTATTATAGTGGAATATACTTTTTTATTGTATGTGAAGAAGTAAATATTCTAAACTCTCCTGAAGCTTTTTGGAACTAAGTTGTTAATAAAGGAATATAAATCAAGCATGTTTCTATCGTTGCTTCTGTTCCTCTTGTTTCACACTTTGAGGCATAATTTCATGGTTCAGCCATGTTAAAGACTTCTGTTACTGTTTTCTTATGATATTCTTATCCTTATTTCTCACAGTTAGCTTAAAAATTGTCTCTGAGTCACTAACAAAATTCCCCATTTCTGCTGATAATTACTATTTCATATCAGCTTGATTTATATCATTCCTGTAGCACTTTTTCCCCCCCACAAACACTATTTGGATGTGGTTCAAGGCATCTATCCAGTTGTAACAATGAAAAATTAAACTGTACAAATAGCATGTTTGGGAAGCTTGTTGCCTAAGATAGGCAAGACCGTTTTGGCCATATTATTCCATGTGTTCACAAATGGAACAGCTTATGTGTTATACAACGTATGTAACATCTAGCTTGTTGGTAGGAATGCATTATAAACCATCTAACTGGCTCACTTCACCAAATCTTCATAAAGATTTAAGACAGGGACGGCGCCTGTGGCTCAAAGGAGTGGGACGCCAGCTTCTTATGCCGGAGGTGGTGGGTTCGAACCCAGCCCCGGCCAAAAACTGCAAAATAAAAAAAAATTTAAAAACAGATTAAAGACAGCAGTTCTCAACCTGTGGGTCACGACCCCTATGTAACAATGAAAATACATCGCGGCATTAGGAAGATTGAGAACCACTGAATTTTAAGAGAATAGTTTTGCTGTATTTTGTCAACTTATGGCAATAGTAAAAAGCAAGTCGATATTTTACTAACAAAGTATATGCACCATTTTGTTGGGTCACATTCTCATCTCATTTTGTTTTAGCCACTGCAAGTAAAGATGACTCCATTATTTTGAGTCCTGATGTCACTGATGTTGCACCGAGTAGAAAGAGGAGACAGCGAATGCAAAGGAACCTCGGGACGGAACCCAAGATGGCTCCTCAGGAGCATCAGCCGCAAGAAAAGGAAGAGTGAGTTATTCTGTTCTTTGCCAAATCAATGACATTTTTAAAAAACCTAATAATTTTAAAAATTACATTTTTATATCCATATTTACTTAAAGTTATTTTTAAGAGTAAAAATTATGATTTTGGAAACTGTAAAATGTTTGAATAAATATTATTTTCTCTGGCATTTGTTTATTCCCATTAATGTTAAAAGTAGAAATGCTAAAAATATCAGCAAAATTTTTTTCTGGTAGTTTTTATGGATTAATTAGAAACAGCATGTATTATAATACAAATATTAGAATATAGCTTGTGTTCAGTCAAATATCTCAATCTAATTTACTGCTTAAAAGGAACCCTCAAAGCATTCAGATTAGCCACTTTATTTGATTTTCAACTAACATATGTCCTTCTAGTTATCTGTTTATTTCCTTTAAGTTTTACCATTAAATACTTTATTTTACGTTATCTTTACTGGTTCTTCACCCTTTGGTGCCGACTACCCTCTATCAATCTATATTCCACTTTAGTTGTAATGAGTTGAGAAACTGGAATAATTAACATTTTGTTACAGCAAATCCAAAATGAATGTGGAAGTTATTTGTATGGTTGGTTTTGTCTATATATGCTCTGAGAATTTATTTTTTCTCCAAATTTTTTGTTAATTTTGCAAATAATTATTGAACAATGACATTGACCAATATGGCAGATGACAGTATAGTCCACCAGTTTTCAAATTCTGGAATGTGGACCCCTGGGTGTTCCGAAGGCCCTTGGTAGTGGTGTGGGTCCCCAAGGTCTATCCTTCCTCAAGTCCGTACCTGTGTGAGGCTGGATGTTCTTCATATCCTTCGATGAAAATAACATGTTGCAGCTGATTGAATGCAGAAGCTATTAAAATCTAACTGTTCTCAGTCAAACTAGCCATCAAGCAGATTTGCATAAGGATGAAATAAGGGCCTTACAAGATTTTTTTGTTTGGAAAATATGAAGATGTTTCATAAAGACTATATTATTCATGTCATCATATACTGGATGTGTGTTTTATTTTTAAATGACTTAATGGGTATTTTAAAATTTTGTCAGCTTTAATTTGGGATATGGCAATAGTCCATATAAACCAAACTGGATTCAAAACTCTAGAGAACCTCCAGAATTTATAAAATATAAATGGGTCCTGAAAGTGAAAGCTTTAGAATTCTGTCATAGAAAAAGAGGATGCCAAGGCTGAGGCCCAGTCCCTGCCTGGAGGAAACTGGCAGCCTGAGAAGACCATGCTTTCGTTTCCATCATAAAAATAAGTGTTACATAGTTAATAATGGTATTATTTTGTCTGTTTATCATTGGGTTTTTATTTTCACCACAATTTGTCTGACATATTTGTACTTAAAACATGCCACCTGTACACTACCCTGGGTCCCAATGTCTTTTAAAAATCCAGTATGCACTAAGCTCCTTAATGGTCGTGGTATCATCTGAATTTATCCATTTATCCAATATCCCCTCCATAAGAGTTTATAGATTTCAAGTATGATGTCTTTTACATAATAAACCAAAAATATCCCTAGTTTACTAACAGTGAAATAGCCAACCTATTTGTGTAGGTTAATATGGGAACTAATAACATTTTAAGCAAGTTAAATATTCAGAAAACTCCCCTTCATCCAGCCAACCAGTAAAGAAGTGACTAAGGAGAACTGGCCGTTACCAGGCACAATAGTGATCATGCTGGGCCCTCGGGAATCAGAAATAGACAAAACCTCTCTCCTTGCAGAACTTTTGGTCTAATTGGTTTGTGTGATAGTTTCAGGTGTGAGGGAAGAAAGAAACATACTGGTTTTACGTTAGAGAGCTGTAGCTTAGGACTTTTCACTTTAGCATGAACTAAAGGTAAGGTTTGGAGGTTACTATTAATAACATTTTTGGAGTACACTGTATTGCTTAAACAGGCTTCAGCTATGCATGGTACAGGGATGAAAGAAGTTTAGCTCTGAGTCAAAACTAAATATTTTTATTTAGCTTTTTAATAATGGCAATGTATACATACGGGTAACATTCTGTTCCTTTTCTCTTCCACATTTAGATGGTCGTGTCAATACTGTTCTCTGTACCTTCACCATTTTAAAAGTTGGTAGAGATCATATTAGCTTTTTTGAATTGTCAGCTAATTATATCATTGTAGGGCCTTTAGGCAAGACTTCCCCTAAATAGAGATGAAAAACATGTGTTCGATGTCAGGAAGAATTTTAAAGATTAAAGGAAATTTAGTATAGCTTTTATCAATAAGATGGTGAGTGGCTATGTCTTGCTTTATAATTTCTTCTCTTTAGCCCCCAAACCACAAAAAGTTAAGTTATGTTTTTTGTTCTCATTTTATCTTTTATCCTTTAGGACTTTTTTTTTTCCATTTTGAACACAGGAGACTGAAATTTTATGACCCTTAAGAATGTAAATACTAGTTCTACTTTCCCAGTTCACTTTATGAAAATAATTAGAAGCTTCTACAAAACAAAAATAAAAATAAGCGTTTAGCTCTAAGAAAGTCTGATACTGATGCTTTTATTTTATGTCGTTAAATTAAATCCACTTTTATTTTTCTGCCTTCCTAACTATCAACAATGTATACATCAATTAGGCGCTCTTGGGATAGCCTCCCAAGCAAATACAGATGTGGGCAGTTTGCTACTCAGTGGGTAGAGACATTGCCCCTTCCCTCTCACCTTCACAGTTCTCTGGGCCTTTAACAGATTCCATGACCTCCAGCTTCAGACATTCCCAGTGGTCATCTCACATGTGCTTTCTCTGTTTGGCTTTTCTTGGCTTCTCCAGCTCTGCTTGCCAAGAACAAACAAACAAACGTGGGAGAAGGGTGGTCATAGATACTATGGTTACATTAGTTTTTCTTTTCTGTCTATAGAAGGCATGTTACACTCCCAGGTGAAATGGTATAAATGAAAGGACTACACTAGATGATTTATAAGATCTCTCCCAATATCTATAATTCTATTATACCTGTGACTATTTACCACTTTCAACATATGAATGGGATTTAGCAACAAATTATTTATTTATTAGCTATTAAGCTTTGTGACTTTTATTTATTAGCTATTAAGCTTTTATATTGAAAATATATCTATCCATGAGAAAATTATCTATCTTTTTAAATTAAGTATTTATTGGTAAAATTTTGGCTATTTTTAAAATACTATAGGTTACTATGTATTCTTTTTTAAATAATTATTTTTTATTAAATCATAACTTTGTACATTGATGCATTTATGGGGTTCAGGGTACTGCTTTGATATACAATGTGAAATGTTTATATTGACCAAGTAACTCATCCATCACAGTTATACTCATTTCTTAATAGTTTTGAAATGTACCATTGCATCATGCACATTAGATGAGGTCCCCCGAATACCCTCCCTTCTCCCATATCCCCTCTCCTCTTCCCTTCTACTTTATGGACTATAGTTATGTTTTGCCATACGTATGATTGTGTCGGTGGTTATATATTGATTTCATAGTAGTATCGAGTACATTGGATACTTTTTTTTCCGTTCTTGGGATACTTTACCAAGAAGAATATGTTCTAGCTCCATCTAGGTAAACATAAAAGATGTGAAGTCTCTGTCTTCTTTTATGGCTGCATAGTATTCCATGGTGTACATATACCACAATTTGTTAATCCACTCATGGGCTGATGGACAGTTGGGCTGTTTCCATGTCTTGGCTATTATGAATTGGGCTACAATAAACATTCTGGTGCAAATGTCTTTGTTATAAAATAATTTTTGATCATGTGGGTATATACCTCGTAGAGGAATTGCAGGATCAAATGATAGGTCTACTTTTAGTTCCTTGAGTGTTCTCCAAACTTCTTTCCAAAAAGGCCGTATTACCTTGCATTCCCACCAGCATGGTAGAAGCGTACCCTTCTCTCCACATCCATGTCAACATCTGTAGTTTGGGGATTTTGTGATGTGGGCTAATCTTACTGGAGTTAGATGATATATCTCAAAGTGGTTTTGATTTGCATTTCACTGATGATTAAGGATGATGAGCATTTTTTCATATGTTTGTAGGCATGTACCTGTCTTCATCAGAGAAGTTTCTTTTCAATTCTCTTGCCCACATAGAAAGGGGGTTATTTATTCTTTTCTTATTGATTAGTTTGATTTCTCTGTAGATTCTAGTTATCAGACCTTTGTCAGAAGTGTAACGTGCAAAAATCTCCCATTCTGAAGACTGTCTGTTTGCTTTTCTTACTACGCTCTTGGCTGTGCAAAAGCTTTTTAGTTTGATCAGATCCTAGTAATATATTTTTGGTGTTGCTTCAATTCCCCGGGAGGTCCTCCTCATAAAATATTCTCCCAGGCCAATTTCTTCAAGTGTTTTTCCTGCACTTTCTTCTAATATTTTTATAGTTTCATGTCTTAAGTTTAAATCTTTTATCCAGTGGGAATCAATTTTTGTTAATGGTGAAAGGTGGGAGTCCAGTTTCAGTCCCGTACAGGTCACCAGCCAGTTCGCCCAGCACATTTGTTAAATAGGGAGTCTTTCCCCCACTGAATATTTTTGATAGGCTTGTTGAAGATCAAATGACAATATGTAGCTGGGTTCATCTCTTGGTTTTCTGTTCTGTTCCATGAATTTACCGCTCTGTTAAATTTAGTTGAACATTTATTATGATTCTCTGTCACTGGTATAATGACAAGGAATAGGAGTATACAGATACAAAAATAAATAAGAATTGTGATAAGTGTTTTATATGTTACCATTTAAATTGCACACAAATTTTACAAAGTACATATTAACTTAACCCTTCTTACACATGTAAATGACCAAGACTCAGAAAGATATAGCTATTTTTCTAGAGCTGCACAACCAGTGTTTGGATAGTTATGCTTGGTCCACTGCCTCAAGAAATCTTGTCATCTTTTGAGAGACAGAGCTATACAGAAATATTTCTGTGATTGCAAGAGGATATAGTCCATTAATTGTAAGGTTCTAAACTGGAATCTTTGGAATTATGTTCCAGATTTTTAAATATACCATACATCCCATAAGTGGGAATGGATTTAGGGCATTTGTTTGTTTGGTTTTTGAGGTAGTTTTCCTCTGTCATCCAGGCTGGAATGCAGTGGCACAACTGAAGCCAAATGCAGTCTCAAGCTCCTGGGCTCAAGCACTCCTCCTGCGTAGCTGGGACTACAGACACATTTTTTATTTTTGAAGAGATGGAATCTCCCTATGTTGCCGAAGCTGGTCTCCAACTTCTGGCCTTGAGCTCCCAGGGTGCTGAGAATTACAGGCATGAGCCACCATTCCTGGTTAATTTAAGGCTTTTTATTTGACTCTAAGAACCAGTTTTTTTCTTGGGAGCTTTTCTTTTGACTCAATACAAAAACAGAAGAAGTGGCGTCAGTTAATACCTAAAATACTTTATAGTTAAAGTTATTAGAGACTGCAGAACAAATACGAGGTAGCTATAAAAGGAATAGAGATATAAAATATATTTAAATTCACAGAGCTTTACAGTGATTTTTGAAATAATTTTGGTGTTTAACTTTTAATTTTTATTTGCCCCTTGGTTTACCCGTGTTATTCTTTCAATATATTTAAGCAAGAACCCCTTCTGATCTTTGTTAGAAAAGTTTGCTGGACCTACTTGGTGGGATCTAAAATGTTGTTCTGACAGCATTTAAATATTACAGAGTCACAATGTGTTACTTGCACATGATATTTACTTAGTTTTCATTGTTAAAAAGTAAGATAAACTTTTCATTCTGAAAGAAATGAATGTTAATTAGATTAACTAGTTCCTTCTGAGTTAACGTTATGCAGTTAACGTTAACTGCAATAAAGCAGTAATTGTAATTTACCAGCATTTCATTAAAAGTATGTTATTTTTAAGCCAAGGGAAGTTAATTTGTAAATAAACTTTCAAAGTATCTGGTCAAATTATGTATGTCAAATATAAAAAAAAATTGTGGTAGTGTTGTTTGTATCAATAAATATACTAAATATACAAAATAGTTTTTACAAGACAATGTGTCTGGAAACTACCATTGAAATATTTGACCTTTATTCTGTTAACACACTGTTAAAATATATTTATGTCCAGTCCTATGTATTTATTTTATATCTCTAAATTTCAGAGATTCACTTTAAACCAAAGAGTGAAATGACAGAGAGATGGCACAAGTTTGTCCCATTTCATTATTCTGACCCTTTTTAAGCTCCTTTCTGGGTGTTTCCCCATAAAAAGACAGCAGGTTTTCCCTTAAAATAGATGTAAAATAACAGACAAAAGAAAAGTGACCTTTCAGGCTGTCAGGGCTTTTAAACAAAATTTAATGAGTGGATAGCAAGAAATTAGCAACTAAAAATTTGTCATGTTATTTAGGTTTTGTAAATAAGCATGAAATCTATAATGCAGATAATTTCTCCACAGACTGTCAAACATTATCACTTATGTATAAAGCAAAATGCCATCCTTATATGAAAATAATTATTCTTCAGCCACATAAGAAAATCAAGAATATATTAACAAAAATTAGTGAGCTAAAAATACATTTGTAATAGTCCCAGTTTTTAATAATTGAATATCTCAATGTGTTTTAGAAGTTCTGGAAAAAGTGTCACTTCTGATATCTTAAAAATACTTTGTAACCCTAGACAGATGTCATTTTCTAAATCTCTAATAAGTTTACTGTAAAATATAATGATGCCATCTTAAGTGAAAACTATAAACTAAGTCCTATAAAAATATTGACCCTATTATGTTAAATAATGTCAAAAACTGTACTGTGCCTACAACTTAAATAATAATGACTTTAATTAACAATTATTCAGTGGGTTAATGAGTGACATATTCTCCGTTATTCATAAAGGAGACAAAGAGACTGTCTTTATGTGGATGAGTTATTTTAACTTGCCAAATCTAACCATGAAACCAGTTTAATTATTACTATTGTTTTATTATTATTATTATCATTGTCTTATGGATTGAGCCGTTAGTTCAACATTAACCAGTCACTACTACTTATGAAGCTGTTTGACCACATGGTGTTCCTCTTCAGTTTACAATAGTCCAGAAAGTATCACCTGTTTATAAAATTTACTCGAGGTACACGAAATATTTGGATGGATATCTCCTTAAGCATATGTTTTAAGTACATTCAATAGAAATAATTCTTGAATGAGCAAGTGGGGAGAGGGGAGGTCGGAGGGGGATGCGGGTCACAGTGTATGGCACACCTCTTTGGGACGGGACACAATTATAGGAGGGACTTTATCAAATGCAATCAATGTAACCTAATTCTTTGTACCCTCAATGAATCCCAAACAATAAATAAATAATAAATAAAACTCTTAAATGACCATTGTCAAGAGTTTTTGAACTCTGAATACTTTAAGAATTTAGATGTGGGCTCAGCATGTGTGGCTCAAGTGGCTAAGGCACCAGCCACATACAGCTAAGGTGGCGGGTTCGAATCCAGCCTGGGCCCGCCAAAACAACAATGACGCCTGCAACCAAAAAATAGCCGGGCGTTGTGGCGGGCGCCTGTGGTGCCAGCTACTGGGGAGGCTGAGGCAGGAGAATCACTTGAGCCCAGTAGTTGGAGGTTGCTGTGAGCTGTGATGCCACGGCACTCTACCCAGGGGGACAGCTTGAGGCTCTGTCTCAAAAATAAAAAAGAATTTAGATGTGAATAAAGGCATTCTAGTACATTCATGTTCCTTGTGTTGTTAGCCGTCTTTAACTAAAAAAGATTAGCGGAGAATGAATGTATTACATAATTGTATTTATTTCTCAGAGTTATAAAGAAGAGATTGTACAAAAAAATTGATTTTATACTCCACATTACCACAGCATATTAGCCATTATATCTTGTTAAATTCATATGGGAAGCCTGACATCATTAGTTATTTTCAATTCTAAGCCTTTGAGAAATTTCAGACATTTCTATCAGTCCTTCACAATTTTAATTTCTCTGTGTCCTCTGCGATAGCCCCTTGTTTGAATCTGCACTCACCGTACCTCTGCCACATGATTTCACGTTTTCATGATTTCAAGGAAATGCACAGTAGACACTATTTGTTGAGAACTGAAGAGTTTGACTATGACTTTCCTCACATGGCTGAGCAAGCCAGATACACTCTCTGATCTTACACAGCTTCTTCTGACAGAAGACAAGCATTAATTATATCAATACAAAGAAAATGTAACTGTAAACTTTTGAAGGAGTTGAGGATTTAGCAGAAACATACCAAAGAGGATATGGCTTGAAGAAATGCCATCTGAGCCATAATCTGAAGGATAAAGAAGACTGAACATTAATCAAATTGCTTAACTTTCAATTTCAGATTCCTAATAATTAAACTTTCATCCTTTTGAAACACAGGAAACTACAAAATTAAAAACATTGAAACTTATGTGAAGCGTTCACAGGGATAATAAATTAAATGGCATGTGTTAACAGTTCTGAGGTGCAAAATTGTACTGCCATTTTTTTTAATAAATATAAATGCTTTTTTTCAGGAATATTTTTAGATCTTTGATGGTTTCCCACTTTTAGTAAAACTTTGAAATTGTTGAATCTGGGATATATGGGTAAATATTCATTTAAAAATTTAGTGTGACTAATCCACGAAATGTGATTCTACTTAGGAAATACTCATCCTGTTCTGTCAACTAGCGTTAACTATTCAACATAACCATATGCTGTGCACGCTTTGCTATTTACTATCTTGCATCACTTAAAATTGTGATTTATAGAGTTGCTTGGTATGTCTTGTTAATTCTGTATATTAAAATGAACCAGTTGACAAAGACTGCAGAAATTGCAAATTTATATTTATATACTTTCATAAGATCATCAAGTGAAATCCTGAGTATAAACAAGAACATCGTAAATTATCTTTTGTAAATATATAAGGGCATAAAATATATCTAAATAAAACAGCACTATGTTAGGGCTTTATTAGGTACACAGATTAAAATTCTAATGAAGTTGGGCGGCACCTGTGGCTCAAAGGAGTAGAGTGCTGGTCCCATATGCCAGAGGTGGCGGGTTCAAACCCAGCCTTGGCCAAATCTGCAAAAAAAAAAATTAATGAAGTTATACTTTAACAGACAACATAATAACCAAGGAAGAATTTTTCATTTATTGATTTTTCTTTACCTGTAGAAGCCCCTTATTCTAAGAGAATTTCAGTATTTGGAATACTTCGGATTACCGCTGAAATGAGCAGTTCAGTATCTTAGCTGTAGAATACAATCATTAAAGGATCTTAGGCAAAGGGTACAAATAAATACTTACATATATTTAAAGACCTTATATAGTTTTTGTTCAAAACAACCTTAAAAATATTATTAAGTCATAACTTTTCATAGAAGTTTGCTGCTCCTTGAACTGTAGTGGAGTTGTATCTCTATGTTATGATTCAAACTTTAAGTGGCCTGTTAAGTAACTGTGTAGCTATAGTATTGCAGGTGAACAGTGGATGGCAAAACACATTATAGTAAGTTTATGATTTGATTGGATTAATCATGATTTCACAATTTTATTACAGTTCTTATGGCTTATAAGGAGCAGAAAAAGATGCAGCACATTTCAGGCCAGTATTTTTTTTTTTGGAAACAGTGTCTCACTATGTCACCCTTGGTAGCATGTCATGGTGTTATAGCTCACAGCAACCTCAAACCCTTGGGCTTAAGTGATTCTCTTGTCTCAGCCTTCCAAGTAGCTGGGACTATAGGCACCTGCCACAATCCCTGGCTATTTTTTGTTTCAGTCGTCATTGTCGTTTAGCAGGCCCAGGCCAGGTTCTAACCCACCAGCCTCAGTGTATGTGGCTGGCACCGTAACCACTGTGCTATGGGCGCCGAACCATCTCAGCCCAGTATTTCCCCACCTTCATAGAGTAGAGTGGAGTAATGCACAGCCACCACTGATACTGTTTGTATAAGGTATGGTCGTCCTGGACCTTTTTTTGTTGTTGTTAATACTAGAGGCTTAACAGTATCATCCTTGAAGAAATTATACAATCCATGCAACTTCATTAGGAGTAATTACAAACAGCAAGCACTTCTGCTACCAAGCCAGAGTTACTATATAAAAGATTTTCAGTGCCTGAAGAATTTACTACCCTACAATAACCCAGTTGCCGTCAAATAGAATTTAAAATCGCTGGGCACAGTGGCTCGTGCCTTTAATGGTCGCACTCTGGGAGGCTGACAGGGAGGATCCCTTGAGGGCAGCAGTTGGAGATCAGCCAGGGCAACATAGTGAGACTTTGTCTCTACAAAAAATAAAAAAATTAGCAGGTGTGGTGGCATGTACCTGCAGTCCTAGCTACTTGGGAGACTAAAGCAGGCATTCTCCCTGATAATAGGGAGACTATTAGCAGGTGTGGTGGCATGTACCTGCAGTCCTAGCTACTTGGGAGACTAAAGCAGGCTCATTTCTTGAGCCCAGGCCTTTAAGGTTGAAATGAGCTATATTGATGCCCCTGGACTCTATTCTGGGCAACAGAGTAAGATGCTGTCTAAATAAATAAATAAAGTACTCACTGTTTATATAAGATTCTCTTTTAATGGAGTGTTGAAGAAAGTTATCAATTTTCCTTCTAATGTAATTTTTCCTCTTTTTCTGTTGTCAATGTTATATCAATAAATTATAAAAAATTAAAACTTAGAAGAGGGGCAGCGCCTGTTGCTCAGTGGGTAGGGCCCCGGCCCCATATCCTGAGGGTGGCAGGTTCAAACCTCAACAACAGCAACAATAAAAAAAAAATAGCTGGGCGCTGTGGCAGACACCTGTAGTCCCAGTTCTTGGGAGGCTGAGGCAAGAGAATCACCTAAGCCCAGGAGTTGGAGGTTGCTGTGAGCTGTGACACCATGGCACTCTACCGAGGGTGATAAAGTGAAACTCTGTCTCAAATAAATAAATAAATAAATAAAACTTAGAAGAGGTAAGGGTCCAGTTTTAATTCATTTATTTTAAAATAAAATTGAGTTCATTGTATTTGTTTTTAATTATAAAATCAGTGCATGCTGCTCATTCCAGAAAAATCATAAAACACACAGAAACAAAAGGATGAGAATATCAGACACTCATGATCGCCCCTACCTGGAGTCTACCACCAGTAAGACTATAGTACTCTGTGCTTGCTGATCTCTTTTCTTCCACACTTTATTCACAAAACTAGGCTCCCACCATTTATGATGTAATGCACTGTTTTTAAACTCTATATACCCTATAAACATCTTCTGCCTTAATAGATGGTTTCAACACATCATTTGGTAGGTACGGTGTTCCATAGTATACGTGTATATTTCTTTGACCAATCTCCTACTGGGCATTTAGGCTTTATGCACATTTAGGTTATTGCAAACATCATTGTATATATTTGTAGAAATGAATTCCAAAAATTCATTTACTAGGTCAGAGGGCATGTGTATTTGTTAGCTTTTTGCTATGTTTGCCAGAATTTGTCTAGAGAGAATATAACAATCTATTCTCCCTCAAGCTGTGTTTCCCTTTTGTTCTTTTGGTTTCCACTTCATTTTGGTCATTGCCAGATCATTTTAATTATTTAGTCAATGAAAATTATCTCATCCTTTGAACTTTTGTATTTAGCCATTAGAGAATTCTTATATATTTCAAATTCAGTAGAACCTCCATAGTTGGCCACCTTCCCTCACTGGCCTAATTTTCATAGACCGGATGTGCCCCACACATACGTACAGTACAGTAGACCTGGTTCCTTATGTTGACCGCTCTGTATGTTGGCCAGTTGTAACAGTCCCTTGGCAGTCGACTTACAGAGGTTCTGTTGTGTATATTGATATTTGGCATTTCATCTTTGGTTTGCTGGCTATTTGAACTTAAGTGATTTTCAGTGGAGGTTTTGTCTCCCATTGCTTTATAAAAGCTCCTTAAGTCTTAAATGTTTTTGTTTTTCCCAGTTGTCATTTGCCTTTTAATTTGTGTTAATGGCATTTTGTCTTCACATAAGTTGTTAGTAAGATGTATCAGTCCATAACAAGGTTGATTGAATCGATGTCCTGGACATTGTGCTCAGCCCTGTATGTGCATTACCTCAGTTAATTGTACCCGTTACATAGATCAAGAAGCTAATTCCTAGTGAGGGTGATGACATTCTGAAAGATAAATGCTGGGCCTGTGATTTTGAATCTAGAATCATCTTCTTCCATAGACCATTCTTCTAAGCTATTTTACTGCTTCACAAATAACAATAATAACTAATATTTATTTGGTTACTGTGTGCCAGATGCTGCATTAAACATTTGAATCTCATCCCATTAATTTATTTAATTATTAACCAGAATTCCACGAATTAGAGTTCTGTCTATATCTAGATTCATAAATAGCTGAATCAAGATGAATTTTAGTAACTCTGAAGAATTAATGCAGTAGAAGCAGAATGTAAGATTTGTGAGTGCCGGGATGGGGTTAATATAACTCCTCCCCCCCTTTCAAGGTGAGCATGAAGGACAGATGAAATCCCATGTATACAAGCACTAAGAAGCATGCTCTAGGAAGATGATGTACTGTTACTTTTATTTTTGTTGTTGTTTGTTTGTTTGTTTTGTCCCCCTGGTAGAGTACCATGGCAGCATAGCTCACAGCAACCTCACACTCTTGGGGTCAAGCTATTCTCTTGTCTCAGCCTCCTTAGTAGCTAGAACTACAGGTGCCTGCCACCACCCCTGTTTATTTTTAGAGATGGGGTCTTGCTCTTCTCAGGCTGGTTTTGAACTCATGAGTTCAGGCAATCCTAAGTGCCAGGATTACAGGCATGAGGCACCACGCCTGGCCATGTACTATTACTTTTAAAAGCACTGTTTTGGGGCAGTGCCTGTGGCTCAAGGAGTAGGGTGCTGGCCCCATATACCAGCAGTGGCAGGTTTGAGCCTGGCCTCGGCCAAAACTGGAAAAAGAAAAAAGAGTGTTTACTCCAGACTGTTCGCTAAATTTTGCAAATCTTATCCTGAGAAGGAATTGTGTGTATGTAATTTTCAAACCAGAAGTATTTGCTTTCTTTATAATTTTTATGGAAATGAGGATTGTCTATAAGCTTTATATGCTAACTCAACAAATTCTCTTTTCTTCCATTTAATAATCAGTAAGGTATAATGTTGGAGGAATATAACATCTTCAGAAGACTGCATTTTAAAATCAATGGATTAATTTCAAATATATCTATATGATAATTATAAATATAAATGGGAGACAGAGAGATCAAATTACATTTGGCAAATAAAATGTGGTAGTTCACTGTATTTTTTTAAGAACCTATTTTTAGGTTTATACCTTGATTCTTGCTAGTAATTTATTGTGTTTTTTTCCTAGTTTAAATTTAAAAATATTTGAAAATTACATATGGAGAATATAAGTATCAGATTCAAATATCTAATTCTTACAGACTTTGGCACCTGAAGTTAAACTTTTTTAGTGTCAAATTAGGTATATAAGTGAATGTTCAATTGCTACATACTGTGTTTCCCTGAAAATAAGACACTGTCTTATATTTATTTTTTCTCAGGAAGACACACTAGGGCTTATTTTCAGGGATGTCTTACTCTGCACCGAATGTATCACTAGGTCTTATTATTGGGTTAGGGCTTATATTTAACAAATGCATAGAAATCCTGCTAGGGCTTATTTTCAGGGAAACACGGTATTTACTCTGGTCATCATGAGCAAACCTCATCATTTTTCACACAACTTTAATTTTATCATAATGTTTATCTTAGTTGCGAAAGTAAACACAAGGGTGGTTTTAAAAGGAGATAGGCTTTTATTAGCTTCACTCTGTGTTTACCTGACTGTTCAGGCTGCAGCTCTCACTTTCTTTCTGCATGTTGTGATTGATGGCCCCTTGGACTTGTTCCAGAGTATCCTGATTATGGTCAGAGCACTTTAAAGATGATTTATTAATTGTGTCTGCAACATGAAATAATTAAGTAAAGATTAATCATATATAGTATTATAGGTTTGCCAATAAAATCAGCCATTAACAATTTAAAAGAAAGTTTGCCTAAATAGTTTTTTTTAAGTATACAGAAAGGATAAAATGTTAATGTATTTGTAAAATTCTTCTGTATTGACCATTGCTTTATGGCTTTTCAAAGCGTGATTATTAAATGTGTCATAGACATGGTCATGTAAGTACACATGAATAAGTTCCCCTTTGACATGATTTCAAGACAATATGTTTCATTGGAGCTTACATAAGTGTTTGTGAAAGTATTTCCATGTTTATAACTCACCCTGGGAACAACCCTTACTACAATTCCCCAGGCCATTATATACATTTAAATTTCAAATTACTGACAGACTCAGATTTCTGTTTAAAAAGTTTTTTAATAGGAGGCCATTATAATCTTTCTGAGTTTTAGGTAAAGGGAATTTATCATATGTTTCATATATACGGCGTATTATGCTCCTGCTGTTAGAAAGACTTTGATACATAATTCCCTAAATTTTGTTTGATAGTAGTTATTGTTTCAGGCATTTGAACTACTTTACCAGAGGAGAATAATGCGTAAATATTTATGATACCTGCTCAGTGTTTTTATAATCAAAAGAAATGACTCCCTGCTCATAATTTATAGTTTAATAGTAGAAGAAAAATAGGTGCATTGTTTAAAATTTGGTACATAGGTCATTACAAAAGTTTTAAGATACACAAAAATCAAGAAACATAAAAGCTGCAGGGACGGAAACAAAAGAAGCCCTCTCAGCAACACTGGTAAGCCGAGCAGGGTGGAAACTGATGAGTGGGTCAGAAAGGACGCTGCTGACTGCGTTTCTGGGAAATGGAATAATGGACCATAACACAGTCTGTCTCAGAACTTGTGTAGTTATCCAAGTATAACGTAAACCATCTACTATGATATCTAAGTGTAGAATAGGTATTTGGCCTATATTAAAATATGAAATAAAACATTTGAGCACACTAGAACCGAGGGTCAATCCATGTTTGAAAGTATAAGGTAGCTATGCCTAAACAAGAAGATACAAACCCCGAAAGAAACTGAGATGTTGTCAAATAAATAAAATAAACTTAATAAATTAAAATATACAGTGATTCATTAGTATTCAAGGATTTTGTTTTTTTTTTGGTAAAGCATTACTAAAGGACAATCAGCATAGATACCCTTTGTTTAAACATCATTATTACAAAATATTTTCAGTAAAATTTTTGCATATAGTATTTTGTTTAATTGAAAATATTTTACAATAAATTTCTCTATATCAAATTTGTGTTGTGCTGTTGAATTAGCATGGTGGTTTGAGGGACTAACTGAAATAATAAAAAAGAGCAAATAAAGTTTTAGCAAGAACAAGAAATTTTACTAATGACTTGCACAGCAAGCCGGGCTCCATCATAATGATTGCAGCCTCCATGGAAAATTTAGTTTTGGGTTTTATACAAAACTTTGCGGAGTATCAGCTGCTTCTTGGAAATATCCCAGGGTCTTAGTTAACTCTGTTCTCAAAACAATCCACCTGCAATGTCTTGAAAACAACCCATCTGCAAGGTCTAAATCAGCCTTATTCCCATAATAGCCCAGGTCAGCCTGACCCAAACCAATCCAAAATAGCCGAACCATATCTCTCATCTGCCTTGCTCTGATCCAGTTAACTGTCTAACATTACTTTTAAAAATGTTATATTTGTGATAAATGAAGATAAATTATCATTGTATGAATAAAACAACATTATCATTAGCAACATTATTGAACAGTTAACTCCTGTCCACCCCACTTCCAGAAATACAGAATAAGAGGTCGGCACAGCCTCTGTCTCCAACTTTCCTTGTGTATGAAATCAAACAAGGAAGATTAATCAATAACACACATGAATCTTTGGGCCATATATTTTCTGACAACTTTTTAATATGTGTCTGGCTAACTGGAATATGCTAAAATGTACCAATTTTCATCACAGGTAGGAGAACTATGAAATTTCAGAGCAGAGAGAGTTGATATTCCTTTAGTAAGACTATTGAATAAGCAGTTGTAATAAAATTGGAGAAGACTGGTCAGGAGGAAGTGTTGCTTGAGTTTGACTTTGAAGATGCATGGTATTTCTAGAACCTTAAACTGAAGAAAGATAATCCAGAGCCTAATAATTAAACCCAGTCCTCTGAGTCTCCTTATTTCTTTTAGTAACAGAACCCCCTTCCACCACCTGTTGCATCCACAAGTTTTAAGACAGATGTAGCTACTGACCTAGAAAGTACATTTCCCAGCAGTAAAGCCATGTGACAAAGTCATGGTCATTGGTATATGAATGGAAATGATACGTGCAATTTGAGGATCTTGACTATAATACGATTTGGAACACATTTTCGTGTCTCTTCTTTCTTAGCCCATCTTCCTCCTAGCATTTAAGGCACACATCATGAGGGATGGCTGGGCAATAAGATAAGAATCCTGGTGTTTGGACAGTATCATAGAGCAGGGCAGGATATCTGTCATGGGCCCCCCCAGCTGCCTCTGGACTATTACGTGAGAGATAAATGTCAGCTTGGCTGAAGCCATGATACTTTTTGAATGTCTTTGTCAGAGAAACTTAGGATATTCCTTAACTAAAAAGAAAGGCTACCCTATAAGGGGAACAGATTGCATAAGTAAATTCATGGAGGAAGAGTCTGAAAGAACTCTGTGAAGGAACAATGCCATATCACGCGGTGCATAGAAATATGAATAAGTTGGCAGGATAGGCAGGACGTAGATGACAGACGCTGTAATGCTAAGCTTATTTGTTTGGACTTCCTTTTTATGAATGCTACAAGGAACTGATGAAAAGTGTTGAGCCAAAGAATGGCTAATGAACAATACTTTAGAAAAATTTCCCAGGAAACCGCATACTGGGTGGAGGTTCACAGATTTAGCAGTGAAGACAGTTATCTGAAGAATAATGATTGTAATTGCGTGAGTGTAATTGGGAAGCAACAGGAGAGATGGATTGGGGAGCATTTAAGGTTGACATTCTCTTACTACTAGAGATGTGGAAAACATCATCAGTTACTGAAAACTATTTGGTAGACATGGTGCTTACCAAAGTAAGTTGTCTGTCTTACTTTAGAAATCAGCTTACCACACCAACCGGATAAACAAAACTCACTGGTCACGGGAATTGACTTCTCCAAAGACTGAAAAAGATTTTTTTACCCCACACTGGTATATTAACATACTTAAATATATAGATTGAGATACATTAATACTTACTTCATTTCATTTAATTCAATGTTTGAACTTAATTTAGCATTTAGCATTAAGCAATCTTCAAATTGTGCTTTAAGAACAGTGGCCCTCTGGAGGGTATACTGTAGCCTCTGAAAGCATTCCTTTATACAGGGGTTCTTGTTAGCTCCAACCACAGGAAATGTCCCTTCTGGACATGTATTTTCATTGTAATCTGAAGTCACAGGGTTTCTCTTACTTGGGGACATATGATATTTTGCTTATGGAATACAGAGAAAATTAACTTCCTCACTGTCACAATCCATTATGGATGTAGTGATGATTTTAAAAAGGATTTTCCATAGGACCAAGTTATATGACCTTCCAGAATTTCCAGAGTACAGAGGATAAATGTGAATTGCATTTGTGAATAAATTAGACAAACTAATGGAGAACATACTGATATAAAACCAAGCAGACCTAATATATCCCTATATTAAAGAAACCATAAAACAATAATTTTCTATTTTTTCCCATTTTTATAATTTTTATCGCAAACTATTGGGAAGTGCCAGTGTTCTTGTTGCATGGATGACTCATCTAATGCTGAAGTCAGGGCTTTTAGTGTGCCGGTCGTGTACCAAAGAAGACCTTTTTTTTGGCCTCAACCCCTTGCTATCCTTTCTTCCTCTTAGTTTTGAACCTGCTTTATGCCCCTTTATAACTGTGTGTACCCCTCACATGGCTCCCACATGTTCATCAGAACGTGTGGTGTTCGGTTCTCTTCCCCCCACTTTCCTGAGTTATTTCACTTAGGATATTGTTCTCCAGTTCCATCCTCATTGCTACAAATGACATTCTTTCATTCCTCTGATGGCTAAGCAGTGCTCCATGGTCTGTGAGGTCAGACAATAAGTTCAGGAACTCATCCTGGAAAAGTGCTTCATATGTCATTGCTGAATGTCACTATGGTCACCTTTGCGGTACTCCCCCTGGGAAGCTACACACCCGTGTCAGCAGCTAGTCCTCCCTTCAAAGTGAACTTGGAACTCAAAGTGATCATGGCCATCAGAGCTATGGTCATATGAAGACTGACAATTAAGTTTGCAAACTCCTCCTAGAAAAAGGGCTTTGAAGGGTAAACAAGGCATCGTGATACTCAGGTATGTGGCAGTTTTTCTAGGATGAGTTCAAGAACATAATTGTCTGACCTCATATGTATATCACGTTATCCACTCATCAGTTCATGCACACTTAGGTTAATTCCACATCTTTGCAATTGTGAACTGAGCTGTGATAAACATTCAGGTACAGATGTCTTTTTGGTAAAATGACTTCTGTTCCTTTGGATAGATACCTGGCAGTGACATTGCTGAATCTAGTGTGATCAGGCAGAGCAGGTTTCTATGAAAAACCTCTATACTGGCTCGGCGCCTATAGCTCAACGGGCTAGGGCGCCAGCCACGTACACCTAAGGTGGCGGGTTCGAATCCCCAGCCCGGACCCGCCAAACAACAATGACGGCTGCAACCAAAAAATAGCCGGGCGTTGTGGCGGGCGCCTGTGGTCCCAGCTACTTGGGAGGCGGAGGCAGGAGACTCGCTTGAGCCCAGGAGTTGGAGGTTGCTGTGAGCTGTAATGCCACGGCACTCTGCCCAGGGGGACAGCTTGAGGCTCTGTCTCAAAAAAAAAAAAAAAGAAAAACCTCTATACTGCTTTCCATAGAGGTTGTACAAATTGACAATCCTACCGATGGTGTATAAGCATTCCTTTTTCACAACATCTACTATTTTTTTGTTTTCTAATAGTGGCTATTCTGGTAGGGTAAGATGGTAGGATCTCATTATAGTTTTAATTTGCATTTTATGTTTTTTTGATAATTGGAGATATTGAATATTTTTTATATCTATTGGACATTTGTCTGTCTTCTTTTGAAAAGAAATCTGTTTATCTCTTTTGCCCATTTTTTAATGTTTTTTTTTTCTTGCTGATTTGGTTCTTTGTAGATTCTAGATATTAGCCCTTGTCAGATTATATAGTTTGTGAATATTTTCTCCCATTCTTTAGGTTGCCTATTTGCTCTGTTAATTATTTCTTTTGCTGTTCAGAAACTTTTAAAATTTAATTCAGTTTTATGTATTTATTTTTGTTGTTGCTATATTTGCCTTTGGGATATTAATCATAAATTCTTTGCCTAGATTGATATCTAAAAGAATTTTTCCTGTAGTTTTTTCCAAATTGTCTGTGCTTTCAGGTCTTACATTTAGCTCTTTAATCTATCTTGAGTTAATTTTTGTTTAAGATAAGATATGGAGTTACTGTTTTATTCTTCTTCTGCCTGAGGCTGTTGAATTTTCTCAGGATCATCTATTGAACAGGGCATCTTTTGCCCCATATGTGTTTTTGTCTGCTTTGCTGCAAATCAGTTGGGAGTAGCTACATGGCTTTATGTCTAGGTTTTCTACTGTGTTCCGTTTGTCTGTGTTTGTACTTTTTTACCAGGACAAGGCTGTTCTGATTACAATATCTTTTTAGTGTAATTTGAAGTCAGGTAATTTGACACAGATTTGGTGGTGGGGGGGTTGTTTGTTTCATTGTTGTTGTTTATTTGTTTTCACTTAACATTACTTTGGTTATTTGGACTCTTTTTTATTCCATATGAAGTTTAGGATTCTTTTTTCTAGATTTGTGAAAATTGGTATTTTGATAGAGATTACATTGATTGTGTAGATCACTTTTGGAAGTATGGCACATTTTAAAAAGTCAATTCTTCCAGTGCCAGCACATGGCATATTTTTCCATTTGTTTGCATCATCTGTGCTTTCTTTCATCAGTGTTTTGTGGTTCTTCTTGTAAGGATCTTTCACCTACTTAGGTAAGCATTTTCCCAGGTATTCTAATTTCTTTACAGCTACTGTAAGTGGTATTGCATTCTTGATTTGACTCTTACTGGAATACAAAAACACTACTGTTCTTTGTACATTGATTTTGTAGCCTGAGACTTTGCTGCATTTATTTATTAATTCCAAGAGTCTTTTGTGGAGTCTTTAGAATTTTCTAGATACAAGATCATATCATCAGCAAACAGGAATATTGACTTCCTCTTTCTTAATTTGCATGCCCTTTTTTAAATTGTTCTTGCCTGGTTGCTCTGGCTAGGACTTCCAGTATCAGGCTGAATAGAAGTGATGATGTGGGCACCATGGTCCTGTTTCAGTTCTTAGAAAGAATGCTCTCAGTTTTCCCCATTCGGTATGATGTTCACTGTGGATTTGTCATATGTAGCTTTTATTACTTTGAGGCATAGTCCTTCTATGCCTAGTTGGTTGATTTTTATCTTGAAGGGGTTCTTGATTTTATCAAATGCCAGTGCCTTTTTTGCATATATTGAGATGACAATATGGTATTTGTTTTTACTTCTGTTTATGTGATGAATTAATCACTACATAATGATAAGGAATCAACTCAACAAGAAGATGTAAGAATCCTAAATATATATTCACCTAACACAGAAGCTCCCAGATTTGTGAAACCAATTCTACTAGAGCTAAGAAAAGAAATAAGCAGCAGCATCACAATAGCCAGGGATTTCAACACTCCACTGACAGAACCGGGCAGATCAACAGAGAAACACTGGAATTAAATGGGACTCTAGAACAAATGGACTTAGCAGACATATACAGAACATTATGTCCCAAGACCAAGAATATACACTGTTCTCAGCAACACAGCATTTTCCAAGATAAATCATATGTTTTACCACATACAAGTCTCAGCAAATTTAGAAAAATCAAAATTATACTATGTATCTTCTACCACAGTGGAATAAAACTAGAAATCAAGGGGAACCCTCAAAACTATGCAAACATGTGGAAATAAATAACCTGTTACTGAAGAATCCTTGGGTTATTGAAGAAATCAAGTTAGACATCAAAAGAATGTTTGACTTGAACAACAAAGGTGGCACAAGCTTCCAAAATCTATGAGATACATAAAAAGCAGTGCTAAGGGAAAAGTTTGTAGCCTTACATAATTACATAAGAAAGAAAGATCACAAGTTAACAACCTAATGAAAAACTTCTAGGAACCTACGAAAAGAAGGAAAAAAAAAAAAAAAAGCTAGTAGAAAGAGAGAACAAAGCTCGGCAGAAATAAGTGAAATGAAACCAAACAATCAACACAAAGGGTCAACAAAACCAAAAGACGGTTCTTTAAAAAGATAAGCAAAATTAATACACCAGTAACTACACTAACTAGAAATAGAAGTGGATGGACTCAAATAAGTTCAATCAGAAATGAAAAAAGAGACATCACAACTATTGCAACAAAATACGATCCACAGCGAGTATGAAAACTTCTATGCACACAAACTAGGAAACTTGAGGAAATGGATAAACTCTTGGAAACGTATAATTTCTGACGCCTGAATCAGGAAGAAATAGAAATTCCAAACAGACCAAAAACAATAACAAGATTGAAGCAGTAATAATAAAAAAAAATTCTCCCATTCAAAAGAAAAAAAAAAAACAGCTCAGACAACAGATTCACAGCCAAATTCTACCAGATCTACACAGAAGAACTGGCACCCACTCTATTGAAACTGTTCTATAACACTGAGAAGGAGGGAACCTCTCCATCATTCTGTGATGCCATTAGCACTTTGATACCAAATCCAGGGAAGAACGCAACAAAAAATGAAAACTACTGACCAATATCTCTTAGGAACATGGATTCAAAATTCCTCAAAATATTAGCAAACCAAATTCAACAGCACATAAAAAAATAATCCACCACGATCAAGTAGTTTTCACCCAGGGATGCAAGGAGGGTTCAATATATGCAAGTCAATTCATTAAAGTTTATTTTTGGTTAAGCAATAAATGGCATCATAAAAATCATAGAAACTATTAAAGACAATGTCTTATTCTTAATTACTATGTGAACAAATATAGGAGATGAAAAATCTCAGTATCCTTACACTTTTGGAGTCCTTCATATAAGCTATTTGGAACATACACCAATAACTTCTATAGCAGGGAAACAAACCCATCATAGAGATGAAAATTTACCATTACAGATTACCATTAGACACTGGTTATAGACCTCTACCTTTTATCTCAACCTCTAAATATAGGAAAGATAATTTAGTTTAAAGATTACCATTAGACGCTGGTTACAGACCTCTACAGATTACCATTAGACAGTGTTTAGAGACCTCTCCCATTTAGCTCCACCTTAATCTGCTAAGTGCCAAGCACTGTGTTCAGTCCCAGAGTACCTGGGACTCCAGTACCAAACAAAATAGACCCAGTACTTTCCCTCAAGGAGGCTATAATATTGTTTCAGAAACAGACTAATAGGTAATTGCAATACAATGTGACAATGAGTCCATATGGTGTAATAGTTCCTGGTGTATTTGGAATGCCTAATTAAAATGAATACTAGAGACAGGCACAAACAACAAAGAAACAACTGTTACCTTTTTTCATTAGCCAAGAAAGATGCACCATCCAAGGGACTGTCACAAACTGATCAACGTAAGGAACTAGGCCTCCTGTACTGATGATACGTGTCTGTACGTGTGGTGTGTGTTTAGTTATGAAAATTGGGTCAGCTGAGGAAGGTGGTCAACTATGGAGGTTTTACCGTACTAAGTAGGTTTCATCCACTTGAATCTTCCCCTTTCTTGGGAAGTGGTCCTACTATCTACATGGTAACTAAAGTCTAAAACTAAAGCGTCATATTTAACTTCGCTCTTTCCCTCTCTCCTACATCCAGTCCATCTGCTCATCTCATACTTTCTGCGTCTAAATCCCTCTCCGAATTTCAGCATGTTTGCCACCACCACGCCCACTCACCGAGTCTCCGCCTCCTTTAGTTGGATGACTGCAGTCTGCTCCTTTCTGTCCTCTCATTTCCACTTCTCTGACCTCCCCTTTATTGTTTACATACAGGACTTACAAAAATACAAAGCATCTTCAAACCTCTCCCCACTTTCCATCTCTGCCCTAGAATATTGGAGTGTTTCCCATTGTCTTTAAAATCTAAACTCATTACCATCAGTTATGTGCTCTGAATGACCTTGCATCATCTTGAAACAAATTGTGTGATTCATTCATTCCTTTAAAAAAATATTTATTCCTTGCCTTCCCACTGCCATAAAGCGGTATAGTTGATGCAGAAAGACTGTTGAACAAGACACAAGGAACTTACTTCTAAATGTGTGGGATAGAACATGTAATAATTAGGGGGAAAGGCACAGTCATATGCATCAGGCAGGGAAGTGACAGTGCATTAGCACATGGGGCTTTAGATGGAGTCATGAAAGTCCTCCCTGGTAACGTTTAAACTGAGTGTGAATGACAAGGAGATGGTCTCACAGAAATCAGGCCAAAGAGAATTCCAGGCAGAGAGAACAGCTAATACAACATTCCTGAACTGGAACTGGGCTTGGCCTTTCCTAGAGACAGAAAGAAAGCCAATGCATGAGAAGTATTATCAGAACAGGGGGAGAGTAGTTGGTACACAAGAGTCAGACATAACCCTTTTAAGTCAGAGACTTTTAACTTTACAGTCTGTTCAAGTACAGAAAACAAAGATATATGAAACCATAATAGAGCAATTATTTGGGTAACTGTGATAGTCATTAGTTCTGTTCACCAAATATTAATATTTCTAGTCCTCTGCCTTCTGGGCACTTGGTAAAATTGCACTGCACAGCTATAATTGAGTGAGACTGTGAAATCAGTTCTTGCCAGAAAGTTTTGATTAAAAGTGACATATGTAACTTCAGAGCCAGAGAACTTTTTTTCCCTTCTGTCATAGCAGCTGACAATTTGGTAGGCTGTCCTGTCAGCCTGGGTCCTGGAATGAGGAGACAGTGTACAGTGGAGCCTGGTGATGGACACATAGCATGAATGAAAAATCAAAGCTCGGTTGTTTCTAGCCATGGAGATGTCAGAGCATGTGTTACTGTACATAATCTAATTTGTTCCTACTGATAGGATACCAAGGCTTTTGTAAGTATAGTAAATTCTTAGCACCAACACACTCCTATGTCTGTTTAAAAAGAAGGAACCACAAAACAACATTGGTTGAAGGTTTAATACCACTATCATGAAGTGAATATTAGCACCTTTACTACAATGGGAGTAGGGAGTCATAATAAACCATTGCTTACAACATTGTTGCAAACTTACAAGTATGTTACCTATTTCCAAATGTTACATTTTCTAAGTTTTCTTTTCTCTCAGTGTGATTGTATCAATGTGACTGTGTGATACAGAATTATACATTGTAGATTATACCTGAAGATAGAAACCTTCAGAAAAGAATAAATTATTTGATTTTACAAAAAAAAATTATGATAATCATGTTTAACAAGGAAAATATATAGCATCTTTAGCTTTTTGATACTTGGGAGTAAATTTTATCATTCACAGAGCTATATAACAAATGCTCTTTTATTAGCTAGTTTGCTAGTCAGACAAATGGAGTCAAGCTTCCGTCCAGAAGGTTAAGAGAGAGAACACTCAGATTTGACATCACTTCAACCCCCTAATGACTTCACTTTCCATTTGACTGGCTCATAGTCTGGCTCAGTTATTCATTGAACTAAAAAATATACTAACTGGAGGCTGTAGTCTTCATTTCCACTAAGTACGCAGAAATTAACTACAATGCAAATGATCTAGAATTTAGTTTCTAGATGATTTAGAAACTTCTAAATTGATTAAATTTTAGACACAGAATTTTTGAGATGGAATAGAATAAGACAGCATTTTCTGTTCATTTACTAAATAACATATGATATCTATGAGTCCATTTGTATTGCTATAATAAAATACCACAGAATGGGTAATTTATCAACTAGAGAGATTGATTTCTCACAATTCTCGAGACTTGGAAGTCCAAGATCAAGGCCCAGCCTTCAGTATCTGGTGGGGACCTTCTTTCTACATGCTCACCTGGCGGAAAGAACAAACATGGAAGGCAAAGGGGGGAAGGGAGCCTGAAGTAGTTCCCTTAGTCCCTTTATAAGCCACTAATTCATTCATAAAGGTCTAGTCCTGATGACTTAATTACTTCCACCTCTTAATACCACCACAGTGGGGATTACGTTTTGGGGGGGTTTGGAGACAGAGTCTCACTTTGTCACCCTCAGTAGAGTGCTGTGGCATCATAGCTCACAGCAGCCTCAAGCTTAAGTGATCCCCTTGCCTCAGCCTCCTGAGTAGCTGGAACTACAGGCACCCACCACAACGTCTGGCTGTTTTTGTTGTTGTTTTTTAGAGACAAGGTCTCACTCTGGCTCAGTCTGGTCTGGAACTCATGAGCTCAAGCAATCCACCTGCCTCAGCCTCCCAGAGTGCTAGGATTACAGGTGTGAACCACCGTGCCTGGCCTGGGAATTAAGTTTTAACAAGAATTTCAGAGGGGACACTGTCATTCAAACCACAGCAAATGCTATGCATTGTTTAGTTGAAAACTGGCATGTATGAGAGACTTTATTCACGGTTGGTGTCTATACCCTCTGTCTATCTCCACATGATTTACCTATCTATCCCCTTTCCTGGAGGAGTGACTTTCATGAACTATTTATTTAGTGTGGTGTTTACCTATTCTACATTAATGGTATCTATAAGAAATTAGGATGTTTCAAGCTAATGTTTGCAAAGAATATTCCATTTATTATCTCTATCTTATGAATTACAAAATAAATCATATTCCACGCAAAAGACATCTTGCTATATTGTTATAGTCCTAATAATATCAAGCAAAGAGGGAGGAGACCTGGGTTCGGGTTTCCACTGTTGCATTTATTAAACTGCATGACTTTTTAACCTCTCTCCAATCTGTCTTCTTTCCATGTCCCTGTCACTGCCTCAGTTTAAGCCCTTCTTACATAGTTTCCTTGCAGACTGGCTCCGAACTGGCTGCCACAGTGATCCTTCTATGATGTTCATCATCGTCAAGTCTTTAATGAGTCCCTGCAGTTTTCTTCTTTTCAAGATAAAGTTCAAACCCCGTAGCTTAGTACACACAGCCTCAGCCTTCCACGCGCTGTGCCTTGTCTCTCTCTTTAGTCCTGAGCTTGTAAAGGGGCAGGCTGTTGGCAGAATCCAGCATACGTGTTTTGCTCTGGTTTGCACTGTGTTTTTTTTTTTTAATTTAGGACCATCTTTAATTTAAAAATCGAGAGATTTCTGGCTTCTCTTGAAATTAGAAGGTTCTTCCTTCACATGGTGGCCATCCTGACCATGTTCTTTAAAGAGGACGTTCAGTCTATCTCCTTTTTCTAACTGGTGGGTATTTGCTTTTGCATCCCCCTCTGGCCTCACGTCCAGCCACTTTTTAAGGTTCTTTGTTTACAGCGCTGAAAGCCAAGTTCATGTGCCTCCAGTGATTTCTGATTGCCTGCAATGCCCCCCGCCTTTCCCTTTCTTTATCTCACTTGCCTGTTCACTGTTTTCCACATGTAGTGCGAGTGTTGTGTCCTTGAGAACACTCGTGCAGCCGGCCTCTCCTGTCTCGCCTTACTCCCCCACAGCATCTGTCACGTGCACAGCACAGGACCTGCTGATTATTCTTCTGTTTCCTCCACTTGGTTGTAGGCTCCCTGAGTGCAGAGACTGTGTGTATAATGTGTTTGGGGGTCATCGTTTGGGCTGTAGCCAGTGGACTACCTGCCCCTTTGTAAAAGTACACGGTGGCTGGTAGTCTGTTGGGTAGAGCCCAAATTATGCCTTAAAGAGCGAGCCACTGTAGGCCTCAGTATCATCATCTGTAAAATTAAGAGAACAGATTAGATCATCTCCCAGGTCTCTTCTTACTTGAAAATCTGCCCCCAAACCAGCCATTTTTTGGAATCTGGATCAGAGGCTGTTTTCAACAGATTTTATCCAAAATTTAGATGCATACTAAATAAGATTTAGGACCTGCCATAGAATTATTGAAAAGATGTGATGTCCTAAAGTGACAAGTAGCAAAGGTATTCCCCTCCTAACAGCACCATCTGCTTTTGGTTATTCACCTCCACAGAAAGGGTGACTGCTTGCCAGGTCATTGTCCCAAGTCAGCCCAAGGCTCTTTCAGTAGGTCTGTGAGGGCGTTAACACCAAAGGAAATATGGTTGCTACTGGGGGCGTTTGTTTACCCTGAAGAGCAACTTATTGGTATCATAGGGAGGAGAAAGAAAAGATGAGGAAATATGCCACAGAGAAATAGAATCAATTTCAGATACTAGATTGGAGTTAGCTACATTTAAAAAGCCAAATAGAAAATGGATGCATCCATTTCTATTTGGGGAAAGGTGATTGGCAAAGTTAGTTGGCATAACAAGGAGTGTCTTAGAATGATTTGACCTGGAAATTCCATCTGTAGGACTCTGTCCTAAAGAAACACCATGAATAGACACAATAGCAAAAAATGGGAGCAATTTAAATGCCCAACCTTAGGAACTTGGTAAAGTCAATACTTTTAAAACAGTACTTTTCAGAGGATAGGATTCCACAGAAATGTGTTGAACTCTCAGAAAAACCCCAAGCCCTGCATCACCACTTTAACAAGAGTAGTTTCACTTTCAGGTGTTAGGGTCCCTGTGAGACTTAATTTAGAAAAAAAAAAAAAATTCTTCTCATACAAATAAAATGTTGAAAACCGCTGGCTTTCATAAATTCTCATAATGCCTATGACAGTATATATGTGGAAACACATATGTTAACAGCTCAAATTACCTGTGGGTAACTGCATTCTTAGTGGGTTTTAAAACCCACATTGTATTTTCCACATTGTCTGCAAAGAACATGTAATTACCTCTGTAACCAGACAGAAATGGTTTTTAAAACAAAGAAGAATTGACAGCAATCGTCTATGAACTACTGAAAATTTTTCAACTTACTATTTTTGGCATTCAAATCACAGGGCTGTAAACCTGCTATTGTTATGAAGTTAAATATCATTTGTTATAAAGAGCAATAAATATACAGTCCAACCCCCTCATTTTACATCAAAAGAAACTGTGATCCAGAATGTTGTACCGTGTTGGAGCCAGATCTCAAAAGTTATGGTCTTCTGATTCCATGGCTTCTTCTGCTATCTACATGATTTATAAAATGGACATTCATAATTCTCATATCTCCCATTTATATCTACCTAGTTAACGCAGTCATCATTATGGTGTTTTTTTTCCCCGTGAGTAAAAACTAATCCTTTTTGAAGTGCCAGTGGTCAAAATTTCTCTATTTAGAAAAATTGGCATGAAATAACACATGAAAATAGGTCTTAAAACTGTCAGATGACTCATTGTTCTGATTTATACAATTAGAGTTTTATAATCGACTTCATTCTGCTAATTTATTAAATATGTATGTTCACTTAAGTTTATAGTTTGGAATTGTACTGAATTGCCTCCAGATAGTCTCACAGTTTGCCCTCCTCACTTTTGGCGTCTAACAGGAAGACATTAGATACATGTTCCGTCTGCCCCACCTTCCCTCCCAGACGTGAATGTACTGGTGATGCACTTGACCTTCCCTCCCAGACATGAATGTATTTGGGAAGCCCTTGGTCTCCTATTTCAGGACCTTAACTCCTCCCTGAGTTATCTTGCTATCATCATACTGACACCCTCCCTCAGCCCCCACGCAGCAGCTTCTTGGAATGCTTTGCACATGTGTGTATATGTCAAGACTTTCCCAGGGTTCTTTTCCATCTTAACGTTGAGAGGTAAGAGTTGGATGTTCAGTCGACTTGGAGAATCTGAAGAAATAGTGTGAGGTCCCATATTTCATTTTTTTTTTTTTTTTTTTTTTTTTTTTTTTTTTTTTTTTGAGACAGAGCCTCAAGCTGTCCCCCTGGGTAGAGTGCCGTGGCATTACAGCTCACAGCAACCTCCAACTCCTGGGCTCAAGCGAGTCTCCTGCCTCCGCCTCCCAAGTAGCTGGAACCACAGGCGCCCGCCACAACGCCCGGCTATTTTTTTTGGTTGCAGCCGTCATTGTTGTTTTGGCGGGTCCGGGCTGGGGATTCGAACCCGCCACCTTAGGTGTACGTGGCTGGCGCCTTAGCCGGTTGAGCTATAGGCGCCGAGCCAGGTCCCATATTTCAAATAAAGGAAAATGAGAAGATTCAGTAATATCAATCACTTGCCTAAAACCCTGTATCAATCCCCAGCAAAAATATAAAAGGCAGTGAATAAGCCAGAAGGAAAGGTAATCAAAACACATATATGGGGGTTTTCATTTAAGGTGCACTTCATTATTGATGATCCTCTTTGTGAAAAGGCCTATAAAGAGAGGGGCTTTTCATTTGGTGTTTAATTGCTGTATTAAAAAGAGAAATCAGTCCACTCATTAACACATTAGATACTTAACCAGCATTCCGTGTTACATAATGCCTTACTAACCAGCGCTCCCGTATTATATGATGCCTTACTAACCAGCCTTGCCATGTTACATAATGCCTTACTAACCCGTGTTCCCCTATTATATGATGCCTTACTAACCAGCGCTCCCGTATTATATGATGCCTTACTAAGCAGCATTCCGTGTTATATAATACCTTACTAACCAGCGTTCCCGTGTTACATAATGCCGTACTAACCAGCACCTCCATGTTACATAATGTCTTACTAACCAGCGTCACCATGTTACATAATGCCGTACTAACCAGCACCTCCATGTTACATAATGCCTTACTAACCAGCAGCACCGTGTTACATAATGCCTTACTAACCAGCACCTCCATGTTACATAATGCCTTACTAACCAGCAG
>NW_003852412.1:17124690-17178734 GCF_000181295.1 Otolemur garnettii
ATGCCTTACTAACCAGCAGCACCGTGTTACATAATGCCTTACTAACCAGCACCTCCATGTTACATAATGCCTTACTAACCAGCAGCACCATGTTATATAATGCCTTACTAACCAGCATCACCATGTCACATAATGCCTTACTAACCAGCGTTCCCGTGTTACATAATGCCTTACTAACCATCATCACCATGTCATATAATGTCTTACTAACCAGCATCACCATGTCACATAATGTCTTACTAACCAGTGTCACCATGTTACATAATGCCTTACTAACCAGCATCACTATGTCACATAATGCCATACTAACCAGCATCACCACGTCACATAATGTCTTACTAACCAGCGTCACCATGTTACATAATGCCGTACTAACCAGCACCACCGTGTTACATAATGCCTTACTAACCAGCGTTCCCGTGTTATATAATGCCTTACTAACCATCATCACCATGTCACATAATGTCTTACTAACCAGCATCACTATGTTACATAATGCCTTACTAACCAGCACCTCCATGTTACATAATGCCTTACTAACCCGCGTTCCCGTGTTACATAATGCCTTACTAACCAGGGTTCCCATGTTACATAATGTCTTACTAACCAGCGCTCCCGTATTATATGATGCCTTACTAACCAGCCTTGCCATGTTACATAATGCCTTACTAACCAGCGTTGCCGTGTTAGTACTTACTAACCAGCGTTACCATGTTATATAATGCCTTACTAACCAGCGTTCCCGTGTTATATAATGCCTTACTAACCAGCGTTAACCATGTTATATAATGCCTTAATTCAAAGCCTCAGGAATATTTTTAACTTTTTCCTCTAAGATAATGTAATTTACTTACAATGCAAAAATTTTAGGCTTGTAGCTTATAGAGTACACTCTGCTTAAAAGAATTGTAATTTTAGTCCAGATGTGGTGGTTCATCGCGTCCTGGTACTCTGGAAGGCTGAGGCAGGAGGATTGCTTGAGGCCCGGACTTTAAGACCAGCCTGAGCAAAAACAAGACCCTATCTCTACAAAAAATAGAAAACTTAGCTGAGTGTGGTGGTGTTCACATCTAGTTCCAGCTACTTGAGATGCTGAGGGAAGGGATCGCCTAAGCCCAGAAGTCAAGCTGTGATGAGGCCACTACCCTCCAGCCTGGGAGACAGAATGAGACGCTGTTTAAACAAAAAAAGAAAGAAAGAAAGAAAGAAAGTTATAATTTCAACTGGAATCATTTATGCAGTTTTTTTCATAAAAATAATTCCTTTGAATCTCACAGACAGGAGATTTAGAATGAATTTTTCAATATTTTAGAATGTCATAGTTTTGCAGCCTCTTCTGATGTGGTCATTCTAATTGTTTTAAGCATTTGGGCTGTTCATTTGCCCTGGGAATTAAGCCCAGAAGCTTATGAATGTCAAAATGGAATTAAAATTATAAACAATCCATTTTAAAATGTATGTGTCCATGCAAATATATTTCCTCATGATTAAACCTTTGACATAATATATTGAAGTGTTTCCACAAAGCATTCACATTTAGGAATGACTGTGCCACTAACTAAAAATTTCAGTATTAAAATATTCTTGTGATGCCTTTTAAATATTTTAAGTTCACTATGTATAGTACATGCTTTTAGAATAGTAGCACTATCTGATCATTTTCCAGATAATATTTAGGAATAATGTTTTATGTATACATAAGGCTATGCAGTTTTCAAACCATAGACACACATGACTTCATTTAGACTCTACCCAAAGATTTGTGAGAGAGGAAAATGGGGCAGATTATTTAAAACTGAGGATAGTGTTGTTAATGACATACTCAAATTTTATGGCTGTTATTTGATAGAGCAGGCCTAGAATCTGCTGCTTGTCCATGATTATTTTTGCAAGTCTTTTAACCTTTATAAGTTAATATGTGTGCCCTAGGATTTCTTACAGCCTAGTAAAAACAAAAAATGCCACGTATTTCCCAGTAATACCTAAATAAATGTGTACAAAGGTTACATATAAATTGTTAGGTGGTGATCTCAGGTGTAGAGGAGTGTCTACTCCAGGGTCAATTCCAAAAAAGGGAATTTTGTCTTTATCTGAAATACAATGCAAATACACTTACACGTATATGACTTGCAAAATTAAAAATAGTTTTTAAAAACTTTAAGGACTGTGCAGGTAAACTCTGGGAGTTGCTGAATTATACCAAGAAGGAGTAGCAATGGGTAGAAAAGTAAAGGGGAGCGTCATCGATGCTTTATGAGGAAAAACGTGTCACTACACCATCTTTGGAACCTCTGTGTAATATTTATATTGCTTGTTTTGACCGACTGGTTGGCAGAACAAAGAAATAAAAAGTAGGCATCTTTTCAGAATCAGTCTAATTTGTTCATAGTTTTGGGAAATACTCAGCAAAGAGAAATTGGCCGTTGTTCTATATTGTGCAACAAATTAATATCAATGGGGGGTTGTTTATTTCATTACGACAGCGTTGGTAAATTAAAAGTAATAAATTCAGTTGTTGAAAACCGTGAGTATTTCCTTGTAATTCTGAGTCGTATATGTTCTGGTCCCCTCAGTAACTCCTCTGGGCTTTGTTCAGGGGGCGGAGGCGTGGCTTGTGATTTCTTCCACCGTCACTCCACCCTTCTGGAATGTAACAACTGATTTTCAAAAGCTAAAAACATGACTTTTCACAGGAGCTAGTTATTTCTTTTTTCAAAGTTTGTTTGATTCAGAAGTAGGATTAGTCTAAGATACCTACTGCCCTTGGCATGTGTTCCTTTAGAAAATCCAGACGATCCACCCCTAATTCCGAGTTAGTAAGATAATCGACACAGCTGGGTGGGGCTCCTGAGCCGGAATAATTTGGCACAGCACATCTTCGACTGACATGTAAATGTGACTCTGGGGACCAGTGGGTCAAATCGGTCTGTCTGTGTGAGTTTTAGTTTCCTTTCTCAATTAATCAACTTTGTGTCTGAAATGTCTAAGGAAGCTCCCTGCCCCAGCTCCTCTCACATTCTGTCTGGCAGCCTGCCACCTTTATTCTATGCCCAAAGCAGCCAATAGTGGTTCTCACCCTTGCTTGGTGGCTCTCTGATGTGATTTTCTAAGTGTGCTTTTTATAATACAAGGAGCCTCTTACATTCATGATAACAATAATAGCGATGGCAGCAATAAGAACAACTACCATTTCCTTAGCACCGACTGTTCCGTAGCAGTAACAAACAGTGAGATTCAGTGAATACATATTACTATCAAAGTCAGAGCACAGCACTGAGGTTTCTTCCTAATTTAGGTGCTTGCTATAAATTATAGATGGTTGCGGTAACTCAGATATGAGTTAAGTTACTGAAGGGTACTTGCTATTACTTTTCCTGGTACTGTCCTATCTTTCTACATACTAGTCTGATTATCTACCTGTTACACAGCTGTTCTATCCTAGACATAGTTCTGAAAAACTATGTACCACTGACCTCTCTTCTTTAATAACTAGAATAGTGTCAACACCTAGACACTGGTTTGGAAAAGTGATCACAAGCTCTATTACCTACCAGCTCTTCTGACCTTTGCTAAATTATTTCACATCACTAAACTTCATTATTCTCCTCTGTTAAAGGAACATAGTAGAATGTCTTAGTTGATAGTTTTTGTTTGCTTTGTTTTAGTATTAAATGAGACAATTAGTACAAAACTCGTAAGATAATGCATTTCTCATAGTAATAAATGTTTACCTTTATTGTTAATGTTATTTAATTTTTTTAATTAACTTTTTTATCTCAGATACCATATATGGGTATATACAATTAGGTTACACTGTTTGTGTTTGTTAGATAAAGTCCAAGTTGGTGCTGGGCCCTCAACCCAGGTGTGCCATGTACCCCTACACAGAGCCCATTAGGTGAGGGTTACCATTCCCCTTCCCCCATCCCCTCCTCCCTACTTGAGTGTCATTGTGTTTTTGTCCCCTGTGGCTATATGATTGTTCATCTACTAGTTTCATATTTAGATTAAATACATTGGATACTTGCTTTTCCATTCTTGTGATACTTTACTTAGGAGGATGTTCTCCAAATCTCTCCAGGTAAATACAAGAAATGTGAGGTCTCCATCTTTCTTTATGGCTGAATAGTGTTGCATAATGTCCATATACCACTGTTTATTTATCCATTTATGGGTGACAGGCACCTGGGTTGTTCTCTCATCTTTGCAATTATGAATCAAGCTGCTATACACATTTCAGTGTAATTGTCCTTATGGTAAAATGATTTATTTTTCTTCTGGGTAGATACCTAGTAATGAGATTGTGGAATCACAATCAAATGAAAGGTCTATTTTTGGCTCTTTGAGGATTCTCGATACTTCTTTCCAAAAAGGCTATGTTACTTTGCAGTCCCACCAGCAGTGTATAAGTGTTCCCTTCTCTCCATACCCTTGTCAGCATCTGTAGCTTTGGGACTTTGTGTTGTGGACTGTTCTTGCTGGGGTGAGGTTAACATCTCAAGGTGATTTTGATTTGCATTCCTCTGATAATTAGGGATGGTGAACATTTTTTCATGTGTTTGTTAGCCATTCCTCTGTCTTGGAAGAAAGTTCTGTTCATGTCTCTTGGCCAGTGATCAATGGGGTTGGTTGCTCTTTTCTTGTTGATTAGTTTGAGTTCTCTGCAGATTCTGGTTATTAGAGCTTTGTCAGATTTCTAACATGCAAAATCTTCTCCCATTATGAAAGCTGTCTGTTTGCTTTTGCTGTTGTGCCTTTAGCCGTACAGAAGCTTTTTACCTTGATCAGATCCTATTGATTGATTTTTGGTGTTGCTGCAATTGCCAGAGAGGGTCTTCATAAAATCTTTTCCCTGGCTGATATCATGAAGAGTTTCTCCCACACTTTCTTCTAGAATTGTTATTGTTTATATCTTAGATGTAAATCATTTTTCCAACATGAGTCAATTTTTATAAGTGGTGAGAGTTGTGGGTTCAGTTTCAGCCTTTTACATGTGGCTAACCAATTCCCCCAGCACCATTTGTTACGTAGGGATTCTTTTCCACAGTGTATGCTTTTGTCTGGTTTATCTAAGACCAGAAAGCATTATTGGCTTGTTTCATCCCTAGGTTCCCTATTCTGTTCCGTAGATCTGTGTCTCTATTTTTGTTCCAGTACCAGGCTATTTTAATCATTGTAAACTTGTAATATGAACCTAAAGTCTGGTAATGTGATTCCCTGCAAATTTGTTTTTATTTCTTATAATTGTATTGGTTATTAATGTTTTTTTCTTGTTTCATATGAAATAAAGAAATAATTTTTCAAGTTATTCAAAGTATGACATTGGTACTTTAGTGGGGATTGCATTAAATCTGTAAATTGCTTTGGGAAAGCTTCACACACAAAAAAGTCCTAGGCAAGAGGGTTTCACATCAAAATTCTACCAAACCCTCAAAGAAGAGCTTGTGTCTATATTGCAGAACCTATTCCAAAACATGGAGAAGGAAGGAACTCTCGCAATTCCTCTTATGAAACAAATATCACCTCAATACCAGAACCAGGAAAGGATCCAACAAGAAAACTACAGACCAGTATTATTAATAAATATTGATGCAAAAATACTCAACCAAATCCTGGCAAATACGATAAAGGTAGAAATTTTAAAAATTATACATCACGATCAAGTAGGCTTCTTCCCAGGGATGCAAGGCTTGTTCAACCTATGCAAATCTATAAATGTAATTCACCACATAAATAGAAGCAAAAGCAAGACCATATAATCCTCTCAATAGATGCAGACAAGAATTTGACAAAATTCAACATCTTTTTGTAAAAATAACTGTTTTTTTTAATTTGTAGTTGTGTGGCATACCGACCTAACACACTTGGAGCTCTATAAAAAAAAAATTTTTTAATAAAAAATAAAAAATAATAATAAAAAAATTAAAAAATTAAAAAAATAAAATAAATTTTTTTTTTTATTTCAAAGGGGTACAAATATTTTTGGTTACATGGATTGTTTTTATGATGCTTGAGCCATGGTTATAAGTGTTCCCATCATACGGTTAGTAGGTTTTCACCTACTCCCTCCTCTCTTCCCCCAAATTTGATTTCCATTAACTTTTACTTCCGTCTAAGCCCATGTGTGCTATTCACTTAGTTCCAACTTAACAATGACCATATGTGGTGTTTGTTTTTGCATTCTTTAGATACTTCATTTAGGATAATGGCCTCTAGTTTCATCCAAATTGTTGCAAAAGGCATTATGTCATCCTTCCTCATGACTGAGTAGTACTCATAGCACATAGTATCCCATCATTTCATCACACACACACACACACACCATGGAATACTACTCAGCTATAAACATTTATTGATGTAGATCATGAACATCGGTGTAAGTTTCCTTTTCATTCTTACCTAGACTACAGATATAGTTTGTCTTGAAACTTTTAGTTAAAAACTTCCTCAAAATTTCTTAATTGATAATAAAAATGAAATTAAGAATAGAATTCACTGTCTGGGTCTTTGACTATGTGAAAATGTATTTTCCCATTGTTATTTAAATCAGATGACAAAAGAAGGATTACCAAGCATCATTATTCTAGTAACATCAACCATCTTCTTGGCTTCTGAATGCCAAAGGACTAAGTATAGCTTCAGTGTCACTGGGAAGCCCGAGGAAGAAAAGCACAACTAGAGAGCCCTGTGTCAATCAAGGTTCTCCAGATAAAAGGAACAAATAAGGCATGACTGTGTGTGTCTGGGTAAACATTTACAAAAGTGATTCATTCTAAGGAATTGGTGCCCATGAATATAGAGCTAGGAAGTCTGAAATATTTATGGTAAAACAAGCTGTCAAGAACTCAGGCAGAATTTAATGCTGCAGTCTAGAAGCAGAATTTCTCCTCTTGGAAACCTCAGTTTTTGCTCTTAAGGCTCACTTATATTTTTGAGGGTGACTCAAAGTCAGCTGATTGCAGATGTTAACTGTGTCCACAGAATAACTTCGCAGAAACACCTAGGCTGGTGTTTGATTAAATAACTGAGTACTTTTATACTTAGTCAGTTGACAAATAAAACTCACCTTTATAAACTGGGAGCAGAAAGTACTGGAGGAGATTAAGACAAGAAGGAGTCTTGAGAGAGGTAGCCAGTGGAGGGTCACTGCAGTAATGTAGGTAACTGAAGGTGAGCACCCACGTGAAAGTAGTTGAGCGCTATGGGACAAATCCAAACAACGTGAAATGGTAGAGGTGACAAGATTTGGGTCCCCAGTTGTATAATTAACATAATCAACAATAATAATAAAGTCACTGACCACCAGTGTTGAAGGCTGGCCTATCAAGGATTTCAGTTTCTATATGTTGCATATCTGGGATTTATGATGCATGCTGTCAGGAAGTGAGGGTTTGTGATGACTTTTTTCCACCCCTTTGTCTTGTCCTCTTTCCCTCACCCTTTTTCAGGTCTAGTCAACATATTCTTAGGTAGGAAACTGAAAAATAAGGGCATAAATATTGAAAGGATTTGTTAATATTTGGCATTCTGCCCATTCTTAAGCAATAACGAATGCTGACAAGGATGTAGAGAAAGGGAAACGTTCATACATTGTTTGTGGGAATGTAAATTAGTACAACTCCTGCGGAGAACAGTATGAAGGTTTCTCTACAAAGTAAAAATAGAACTAGTATATGACCCAGCAATCCCACTACTGGGTAGCTATCCAAAAAATGAGAATTCAATATATTGAAACGATACCTACACTGCCATGTTTATCGTAGACTATTTATAATAGCCAAGATAGGGAATGAACCTAAGTGTCCATCAATAAATGAGTGGATAAAGAAATGCAAGAAGAAATTATAGTATATACACAATGGAATATTACGGAGCCACAAAAAAAAGATTGAAATCCTGCCATCTGCAATGCCAAGGATGGAAGTGAAATAAGCTAAGCACAGAAGGAAAAACCTCCCATGTTTCTACTCATATCAGGGAGCTGAATATTAAAAACAACCTCATGAAGACAGAGCAGAATGATGATTACTACAGGATGGGAAAGGTATGAGGGGGAGAGGATAAAGTGAAGATTGTTAATGGGGCAAACATATAGTTATATAGTTAGATAGAATTAACAATATTGCTCGGAGCCTGTGGCTCAAGTGGCTAAGGCGCCAGCCATGTAAATCCAAGATGATGGGTTCGAATCCCCAGCCCAGGCCCGCCAAACAACAATGACGGCTGCAACCAAAAAATAGCCAGGCATTGTGGTGGGCACCTGTGGTCCCAGCTACTTGGGAGGCGGAGGCAGGAGACTTGCTTGAGCCCAGGAGTTGGAGGTTGCTGTGAGCTGAGATGCCACGGCACTCTACCCAGGGGGACAGCTTGAGGCCCCTGTCTCAAAAAAAAAACCCAATATTTAGTGACACAACACGACTATCTTCAGCAGTTAAGTTAGGGTGCACTTTAAAATAACCGAAAGATGAAACTACGATGTTGCTAACCCAAAGAAATTTTAAATGCCTGAGGCAATGGAAATCCCAATTACCTTGTTTTCGTGAAACCATGTTGTATACCTCTATCAAAACATCGTGTGTACCCTGCAAAGATGCATGATTATGTACCCATAGTAATCAAAAGTAAAACTTAAACACATTTTTAAAAAGATAATGCATGTAACAAAAAAGAAAGATATTGTTAGATTCCTAGAGAATTAAAATTTCATTGAACAAAAGCATATAAAGTCATGAAATGGTTCAAAGATGAAATAATAAAAATAGTTTACCAAAGGAAATTTACGTTTGTTATATCATGCAATAAAAAAAGCACATATTCCAAATACTCATGACTTCTAGTGCAACTTCTGGTGAACTAGCTAAACAAAAATGTTTTAGGAGCAGTAGACAGCCAACTACAATTTTATATACATGGGTCACTACAAAAGTTTTGAGACAGACTGGGTTATGGTCCCTTATTTCACTTCCAAGGAACAGAGTTGACACTGTCCTTTCTGATTTGCTCGTGCAAGTTTCAACCTGCTCAGCTTATCAGTGTTGCTGGGAGGGCTTCATTTATTTCCATCTCTATAGATTTTATGTTTCTTAACTTTCGTGTATCTCAGAACTTTCATAGTGAACCACACATTATTTCAAACAATTTGTGTGGCATATAATGTGCAGAGATTTCCATTAAAAGCAAATTTTACTTGGATAGCTTTTAGGAATTAATGTGAGGAGTTCTGGTCAGCTTATTAGTTAAAAAGCAAATAATATTTATAGTTAAAAGACCATGTACCCAAAATAAAATACAATATCTAGGTCTAGGCTAGCATTGGGGGTATTCATAAATTATTGCTGATTTATTCTTATTCACATAAGTTTAGGTAGCTTTACAGATAACATTTTCTTTCTTCTAGCACTAACTTTTTTTAGTGCATGATTTTCCAGAACAAGAAGTTTTGAGGAAGCAGGATATGGCCCTATAATAAAAATCCCTGAGTCCATTTAGGTGGGTAAACAGAAAAGTCAATGGACATTTGTTCTTGCCTGAAGGCCTAACGCATCATTCTCAATTATTCTTATTGTGAACACTAGTATCTTAGAGGGTTAATAAACGCAAAGTGAGGAAAGGAGTGAGGTGTTTGCGGAATCTACAGATTTAGGAATCAATGGGACTGAGTAAAAGGAAAAGGATTTCTTGTTGATGTTTTTAATATGCTAATGTGCCTCAGGAACTTCCAAGAGGAAGTGTGCGATGTTGGCAAGAATTATTCGACCTCACAGCCACTATTTCGTTATCATGCAGTATGGAACATGTGTTCGGAAACAAGGCCGTCCTAGTGTTTCCAAGTAGGAAGAAAATGTGCGTATAGAATAATCTATTACATTTCTGTCAAAAAGTTTATATGTAAAAGATGCCATCAGAAAATATATCCACCTTGTTATCATGACGCTGACATGTCAAAGGAGAAACTTTATAAATAAGCTGACAAATATTAAAAACTCAGTGCACCCTGCAGTGTGTGCTCAGAGGAAAATAAGGTGTTGAGATAGGAGACCCCAGACGGAATCGACTTTAGACAAGAAGGTCGGGAAGGACGCTGGGCATGTAATATTTAAGGTACACATATAAACAGAAAAGCTTACCTTGTGAAATGAGATAGTCCGTGAAGAAAGAGCATGTGCAAAGGTTCTCTAAGGGGGGAAGACATTTGGCATGTTTAGATAGAAGCGTACAAGGGAAGTAACACGCGCGCACACACACACACGCACGCACACACACACGCACGCCTGTCCAGCAGGCAGAGATAGGCAGGCTTTAGATCATGCAGAGCCTGGTTTTCAAAGTAAGGGAGTTTGGGATTTATTCTGTGTGCCTTGGGAAGCTTTTGAAGGTTTCGAAACAGTAAATTATGTTATTTGATTTACATTGTGAGAAGATCACTTCTGCTCTGTGGTAGATTGATTAAAAGTGGGCGAGAGTGGAATTCTAGAAAACCAGTCAGAAGGTTGCTATAACCCAGATGAGAGATGAAAGGGGTGACGTGTTGTCAGACTGAAGACAGAGTTTGATGCTTTCCAGCAGGAGATAAGAGGGACGTAGCCAAGAAGCAGGGCTCCGTCTTCTTTCCTTCCTCTGCTCTTCTCTTCACGTAGCAGAACCAGTGATACTTAGCACTGTTCTATACCAGAGTATAAAGTATATAACGTTTCAGTCTCTCTTGATTTTGACTTTCTTTGATATGTTTGGAAGATTTCCAAAATGACCAAAGAAGACAATGTGTAAAATCCTTTGAGGTCGCATTTTACCTGTTGCCTGTTTTATTCATCTTATTATGACACTTAATTTCAACACACTCCTTCGCTTTGAATGAAACTTACTTGCTTTCACGTTAAATTTGACGGTCTTGTATACGACATGCAAATGACCATTAAAAACAGCAACTTTTTTTTGGCAAGCGTATACCACCATGGCCTTCTCTGCAATAACTGTTCTTACTACTATTATTAACTAGCCAGGTGTTATTTCCCCTAAATTTAAATCATGCTTCATGCCATTTGTGGACTTTGAGACAGTGATTGAAAATTAAAAACAGAACTAAGTTGTGGAGGAGCCTCTTCCATATACAATGTTTGTGCTATGTGGAAGCATGATACAAATTCATTTTAACATCAATACTTTGGGGAAGACGGCTGCCCAGACATCAGCTGCCAGATCTTCTCAGAAAGTAGGAAAACTGTTAGATGAAAGATAAAAGAAAAAAAATCAAACACAGGTTACAGATCATGTGTAATTCCAAGAGGAAAGTGGCAGAATCTGCCAGAGATTCCATAGGAAGAAGTCACAGAACTGTACAAGAAGGGGCCAGGTAAGGGCAGAACACAGCCACTGGAAGGCACGGAGTGGAGAAGTTAGTTTGTCTCCCTTACATCTCTGGTGGTAAGGAGGCTCCTAAGTGTTATAGAGCCTTTAAAAGCTGCTGCCACCAGGAAACGCAAGCTTTCTGAGGACAAAGCCCCAGGCTGACTGCCCCAGTGTGTGGTTGCTTCTCATCACCACAGACCCAAACTGAGATGCCGGGCACCTACTACTTCTCCACTCAATGTGTGCCTTTGTCCTTTCCAGGGGCATCTGGCCCTGAGTTTTCATCTAGCTCATTTCCACACAAACATTTCCCAATTGTGGCTAAGACGGCAGGAGTCACAGGGGCCAGTGGGTCCTGGAGCATCTGTGTGACTCCCCAGAGCCTGGATGTTCTGGTAGGGTAGCCTTCTGGAAGGAAGAACAGAGATGACCAAGTGCTAGCTCTTAGCCATTCTGCCTCTTTTCTCTCCATACCCCTCCCCACCTCACCCCAGGGCTCTCTAGAGAGACAGTTGAGCCAGGGCTCTCAGGAGAGGCTGCTTTGGCCCTGTTGGTACAGCTATTACATAGAGCAGCCATTCTCAACCTGTGGGTCATGACCTCTTTGTAACAATGAAAATACATCGTGGAATAAGGAAGGTTGAGAACCACTGACGTAGAGGCTTCCTCAGAGAGTGGGAGTCAGACCTGTCCTCCACAGAGGGTGGGATTCAGACCTGCAGGGGATTAAGGGACCTTGCACTATGAGCTCCATGCCAGCCACCCTTCCTGGTGCTGCTTTCCTTGCTCCTGTGTCAGAGCAGGGCATACCCCAAAGTGGAGGGATACCACATCTGCTCGAGCCCTCACAGGCAACTCAGGACCAGCACTGTGCTTCTCCCTGGCACAGACCAGGCTGGATCATCAGGGGTCTGGGACAGGCCTGCAGGCCATATCATAACCCCAGGTCTCAACTGTGTTGCTCATTGGCCTGGAGGGGAGATTTGTGAGCTAATCTGGGGCAGTGAGGAGACGTCATAGGCAGAACTGAGCAGAGACTGCAGTATGGAGCCCAGGCCCTGCACACTATGGAGCACCTCTTCCCTCAAAGAGGGCAGTGCTTTCAGCAGGGCCATCCTGGGAGAACTCAGATAGTTTGAGCTCCCATATGCTGGCAGAGGCCAGAGGGAGTTGGTGGAGCAGGAGAAGGGGGAGAAGAGCAGCCCCCGCTGCCGTCATCTGGGCTGTGAATTTCAGACAGCATCTACCTCAGAAGCAGACTTTCTGGCCGGGTGGGGCCGCTTCAGGCCCTCCCTGGTAGCTTCCCCCAGAGACTAGGGAGTGGGCCTTTGGCCACTTGAAGACAGATACCTTACCAGCTTTTATGGAGCCTGAGGGTAGACTCACTTGTCCCAGCACCACCCAGCCTCACTCTGTGACCACCTCTGCTGAGTCTCACCTGGAAGTTCCCTGGCCCTGCCCACCACATAGGGCATTGGCCTGCCTCTCCTGAGGACCTAGGGCCATTTACAGGTTCCAGAACAACACTGCAACGGGTTCTCTCTGGAAAGTGCCACCTACTTACAGGGAGGTCAATTTACATAGTGCTCTGCAACATTTACTGACTCCGAACTAAATAAACAAGAAAATAATACAGAAGATGAACAAAACACAATGTTCTTTGAAGAAATAAAATTGATAGATCTCTTGCTATATTACCTAGGATTGAAGAGCAAGGACTCAAATAAACTCAAATAGAAATGAAAAGAAGATATTACAACTGATGCCACAGAAATATAAATTATCATCTGCAAATACTATGTGAATCACTGCACACAAACTTGAAAATGTACAGGAAATAGATACAACCTTCCAAGGTTCACTCAGAAAGAAATAGAATTCCTGAACTGACATAGAACTCCTGAAATTAATACTGAGCAGCGAGACAGAAGTAGTAATAAAATATCTTCAAGGGGGAGGGGGGGAAGCCCGGGACCACATGGATTTACAAGCAAATTTTATCAGACCTACACAGAAGATCTGGTGCCCATACTATGGAAATTCCTACATAATATCATGTAAAGGAGAATCCTCTCCGAGTAATTCTGTGAAGGCAATATCTCCTTGATAACGAAGCCAAGAAAGTTCACAAGAAAAAAATAAAATAACAGACCAATATCCCTTATGAAAGCAGATGCACAATTTAGCAACTGAATTCACTAGTACATTAAAAAGATAAACCACCATGTCCCAGTGGGCTTTTTAGCCCAGGGATGAAAAGATGGTTCAACATACATAAATTAATAAATGTAATTCCCCAAATAAACAGAAGCAAAAACAAAAACCATTATCATTTCAATACATGCAAGAAAATCATTCAGTAAAATTCAGAGCCCTTTCATGATAAAACTCTCAACAACCTAGGCATGGTAGGCATATATCTCAAAATTATACAAGTCATATATGACAAACCCACTGCCAACATCGTACTGAATGGGAATAAGTTGAAAGCATTCCATTGAAAACTGGAACAAGACAGGGATGCCTAATGTCACACTTCATTTCAACATAACACTGGAAGTCCTACCCAGAGCACACAGGCTAAAGAAAGAAAGGGTATCCAAACCAGGAAATAGAGGGTCACACTCTTGCTTTTTGCTGATGATATCATCTTATATCTAGAAAACCCCAAAGATTCCACCAAGAGACTTCTGGAACTGATAAATAAATTTGGCAAAGTCTCAGGGTACAAAATCAGTATACAGAAATCAGTAACTTTCCTATATCCCAAAAACAGTCAAGGTGAGAATCAATTCAGGGACTTAGTACCATTCATACTAACTACAAAGAAAATATAATACTTAACAAAAGAGGTGAAAAATCTCTACAAAGACACCTACGAACCATTGAGGAAGAAATCACAGATGACATGAACAAATGGAAAAACATACCATGCTTGTGGATCAGTAAAATGTAGGGAAAAAATTCTTCTGGTCACCTGCCTAGCAAATAATTTATGACTAAGACACCAGTGGTGATTACAGCAACAACAAAAATAAGTAAATGGGATTAAATTTTTTAATTTAATTTTCTTTTCCACACAGGTAAGAAAATAATTGGCAGAGCAAATAGACAACTACAGGATGGGAGAAAATAATTACAAGCTTTACATCTGAGAAAGGGCTAATAACCAGAAACTACAAAGAGCTCAAGCAAATCAGCAAGAAAAAAAAAAAAAAAACACTAAGAAGTAGGCAAAAAACATGAACAAAAACTTTTCCAAGAAGATAGACAGCTGGAAAATAAACATGAAAAAATGCTCAAGTTGAAACCACATTACATAGAATAAACACAGGGAAATGGGCAGGATACAGAAGATCTCAGTGACAATATAAACAGATGTCACCTACTGAACATGCGTTAGAACACCTCACCGGGCAACTGCAACATTTTTTCCTAACACATAGCAAACATTTATGGTGTCACAAGGCATTTTCAACAAAGTTCAAAGAACCGAATTCATACAATATGTAATCTAAACTGTCATTTATTAGTTTTCTGACTACAAATATGTTTTGATATGTAGATGTTTTATAGAATTGTAATTTGGTCACAGATGTACTCTCTATGTAACTATGACTTTAGTTATCTTCTGCCGGATAATGCAGATTTGAGTACCCTCCCAAATACACAGTCATCTAGATAAACTCTAGCTTAACTTTACTTTTGTTTTGCTTCTATAAAATTTATCCATATGCGCTTCATAATTTGTTGACTTTTCCACAAATGAATAGTTCGATAAGACTCCATTTCAACTAACTTTATAGCTAGTCAGATAAGACTCTAATATGCTTCAAAAACCTAATACTTTTAAGTTTCTTTTAAAGCACTCAAGTTAGCCAGTATGTGATAGCTGCCTAAAACTATTTGTTAAATTTAATTAATAAGCTATAATTGAATTTCTGAATTTAAAAAATAGCAAATTTTAATTCATTCATATCTTAGTATCATTTTATAGTGATTAGGGGAAAAAAGAAATTTCAGTGATTTAGTTTTTGAGACCTAACCATGGTCTCCCAGAAGCAATTCAGCAGAGCTGAGACGAGAAGTCAGATCTCTTAACTCTCTTCTTAGTGTTACTTCATGTTCCATTTGCATCTTCAAAGTAATTTTTTATAATAAACTTGATTTTAAAACAGTTTTATATTTACAGGAAAAATAAGAAGATAGCACATATACCCAACACTCAGTTTTTCCTATTATTAAAATCTTACTCTAGTATTTTCATTGCAATTAATGAACCAGTATTGATACATTATTATTAATTAAATTCCAAAGTTTATTTAGATATCCTTAGTTTTACCTAACCAGATGAATTTTACAGGTTGTTTCTAGGTATTATTGGGCAATGAGGTTGGGGGGATGGAGGAAAAAAGTGTTCTGTGATAAAATAAGTTTTGGAAACTTTAAGCTGAAGTTAGACATATTTCTTACCTGAAAAACTCAGCACCTGTCTAAGTAAGATATGTAATTTATATCTCAAAGTAGAGTCTGGAATATGTTGTGCCTTCCAAAATGCAGCTGAACTAAAATAACTGGCCTTTTCTTGTATAGAGCTCTTCAAAGGGTGTATGTTCCAAGGTATGCCTTTTCAAAACATCTGCCCTATGGCAGGGCCTAAAATATTAACTCACACTGAATTAGTATAGAGATATGAAATTATTAAAACACTGTTTCATTAAAATAACCTCTTGAAGGATGGCTGAGAAATCAATAATAGGGTTTAGTTCCTAGAGGTAATTTTGGCTAAAGGTATAAGGATGAAGGGAAAACCTGTTTCTTCTGTCTGCTATTTTGTACCAAGTAGGGGTGTGTTACCTATTCAAAAATTAACATTAAATGCTATAAATTGGATTACTCAGTATTTTAGTCTATCCTGGGGAAAAGATTTACTATGAAAAGTTGGATCTTGGTATCATATTGGTAGTGATATAAGTCTACAGCAATAAGACATTATTGCCAACTGAAATCATACATGTATAGCCGATTCACAACTGAGGTGATAAGTTGTTTAACATAAAACCACAGGTATAATATAAGAACATTTTAGAAAATAACCACTATAAGATGTTCTCAGATAAGGTCATGGTAAGAAATCAAAAAATTATGCTCACAAGACATGCACTTTTGTGATTTAGTAAAATGAGTAGAGCCCTATGGACTATGCTTTTAGCTTGATATAAAAATGTGTTTTTAAAAGTTGGTTATTCTAGAGATGTTAATTCAAATTTGTCAGAAGATCACAAAATAAAAGTTTACTAAACAATGTGTTCTACAATGAGTGATCCATCATAATTTGGCCTCATTACAAGAAGAAACTTTGTCAGCCATTTCTTTGGGAAATGTCTCTACAAATAAAATTATTATAAAATGCTTGGGTAGTAGAGTCTGTACTGTAGCATATTATTTTGATTTATAAAAATAACTTTTCTATATTTCTTTCCCATACGTTTATATTAGTATTATTATTATTTTAGCCCTACAGTAGTCCTAGGAAGTATGTTGTATGGATGTATTATTTATGCTTCTTTACAAAGCAGGGAATGGGCACCATAGTCAAGGAACTGTTTCTAGGTGGGCCTGGTCAACTCTACTCTGCTGACCTAGCTCCGTGATGGTAGATAGAGATTGATTATAAAGTCTCAATAATTAGACATTCAAACAGAATTAATTAAAAGAGAGGGCCATGATACTAAGTATTTTTTCAAATAAAAATGTCCATGGAATTTCAAAACAATCTCTTCAGAATCACAGTACAATGACAGCCCATTTTCAGTAGGCTTACCTGAAGGAGATGCTATATTTTGATCCAAAGCCTCTGTTTATTAAGTCAGGAAGAACAAGCTTGTATTTTGCAAGTTTTTAGGTAACATTTTTTTTTTTTGTACAGTAAACCAGGAAAAAAAAACAGCTAGTAAGCATACCAAGTTTATCCTGAAACATTTTAGTGAATTCTGTATTGAAGGTTGCAAATTCCTAGTGAGTAGAAACCATGTGGTCCTCATCAAGTGCTGCTGTGATACCTATCTGGGCTGATGCATGCTTAGTGCTTGAATATATCTATCTATAAATATTCATGAAGGTCAAAAAGTAAGGGAAATAAGTACTTATTAAAAGCCTTCAATCAGATTTGCCATCACATTAAAATTTATTCAAGTTTAGTTAATCATTTGTAAGTTCATCTCATTTTAAACATGAAAAGAAAAAGATTTCAGTACATGAAATCATAGATCATTAGTGAATTTCTATGTTAGACTTTCTAGTCACATTTGAAAGTAGAGCCAAACTTAAAAACATTCCCGTAATCAAGTAAATCTCTCAGGATTGTGTATTCTTCTCTCAAGATTGACTTCTTAAGTACCAAATAATTAAGATGTTATGTTAACATGCATCATTTCACAATCAAAAAGAAATGCGGGGACCACAGAAATGGAGTAATATGATTTCCAGCCATTGCTGTTTGGTACTTTACATTGTTTAAGGTTTTAAATGAAGTAAGCAGTACATGGCATTGATGGAGAGCGGGTGATCTGAGCCAAGCCGCACTCGCAACCTTCCTTCCTGTGTCCAGTGAAAGGACTGGTTACGCAACAGGAATCTGCATCAGTGGAGGGCCGCCGCTTGGGCAATGACTCTTCAAAGATGCTGGAAACCCTGACTCATCCCATTGCAGCTTCTTTTCCTCCTTCATGAAGCACAAAATGTAACAGAACAGAGAACAGAAACCAAAATAAAAAGGGAGAACAGAGGAAGAGAAATTTTGTAACTCCACAAACCATGTTCAACGGAGATCATAACCTTCTTTCTGTGGGAGTCAATAAACCAGGTGGCTTGCATTTGGGCTGTGGGGTCTGTACTACGCCAGGGAGAGCACTTACCTACACCGCCCTTCCCCTCTTACGTAGCCTGGTCTCACCGTGGCCAAATATTGAAAAGAAGTGCAACAGTTTTTTGACAGCATTTTACTCCTGCACACGTTTTTGCTATTAGATGAAATCTATAAATGCCTAAGGCATTCTGATGGGATTTTTAATTTTATTAATTCAAACTAGTAATGTTTACTCCCTTGTTCTGGGCAGTGACTGTCCATCGTTCCTTCCAGTTGTTTAGGGTTTGGGGTCTGGTGAGAAGTTGTACAGAATAGGTGGTATTTCTCTCTGTGGCCCTCCCCAGCAGTTCTGACAGACTCCACACTGGCCATCACCCAGGAACTACCGGCCTTCTCTAATATGGCCACCTGAATAGACTTACAGTTTAGCTTAGGGATGAACTACTGCACAAAATCTTTATTTTTAAAGGCAAAATTGGATACATGTCTTAAGAATATTATAAAGAAAAGTCTTCTAATTAAAAGATTAAAAGCACTTATGAGTCTCTTAAAATTAAGAGTAGCCTGGGGTTGGGGGCACACTCAAGTGTGGCTGTCAGAAAGCTTTAAAGTGGTAAAATGCTATATTTGCGAATAGTGGAGGCAACGCAGAATCCCTGACAGAGAATGGCAGATTCAGAAGCACAGATGCAGAAAGACAAAAATATGTTTAAGGGGCAGAAAGTATTTGGTTTTAGTGGGAACGCAGGGTATAGTAGGAAAGTGGAGAGAAACACACAAACGTAAGGTGAAAGCTGAGAATTTATGTGTACACCTGTTACTGCATGGACATGCTGTAAAAGATCAGCTTTCTAGAAACATATGGAATTCTAGATGGAAAATTCCAGATAAGATAACCAAAAGCTTAGCGTAATAGTAAATGAATGACTATATTTTCACTTTTGCAAAAAAGTCTTTATGAAAAAAGCGGTGTACTCTCTGTGTGTGTCTGACTAGAGCATTTATATATTTCTCTTTTTCTGTGTTTCAGAAAGCCCTAAAAATTTCTCAAATATATTTTGTAAGACCAAGAAAAGGAGAGGAGAGTGAAAGAGTCTTTCACTTCCAGGGCAGTTCAACTCTTTAGTATTTTGCATGTGAGATAATATCTACAAGATTCACAGTATTTCATCTGAAGGAAGAGTTCCACCAAGGAAACAAAGTTTGAGTCCATTGAGAAATTCCAGTGTGGCTGAATTACTCACAAAGTATTGATTGCTTCTGATCGTGCCTTTTCTTTTAGTATAACAGACATAAATATCATGGACAGAGGAGTGGGTAGAAACATAAGTAGCACGTGGATGGATGCATGGATAGATAATAGTAGATGGTGGGGGATGTTTGAATGAAAAGCTATGTGTATAAGAGTAGATTAAAATCATTATAAAATAGATCACTTTTGACCATTTATATTTTAGACCAGGTGTCCTCAAACTACGGCCTGTGGGCCACATGCAGCCCGCCTAGGACATTTATCTGGCCCACCGGGTGTTTTTGCCACCTCTGCCTATCCTGCTTAGAAAGCCAACTCGTCCTGGGGCCTGCAGTCTGGCCCCCCAAAGGTCTGAGGGACAGTGAACTGGCCCCCTGTTTAAAAGTTTGAGGACCTCTGTTGTAGACAATATAGAAGTCTTATTTAATGCATGAATTTGGTATCTATAAAATAACTTTGTGGGGCTTTTTCTTTTTTAGAAATATCAGTGAAATATCTTTACACTTTTGAACATGTGGGGAAGGTGATCAGGAAAAAAAAATCCTCCTGGCATTACCATAAGTTTTATTATTTTTATATCACGTGTTTTATATTTACTCTGTGTACCTTTTTATGGCAAACAGAATAATGCTTCCCCTCAAAAAAAAAAAAAAAGTCACCTTCTTGGTGACATTAATGCCTGAAATCTGCAAATATGTTTTTTCATATGATGACATGTGGAAGAGGAAGGCATAGTGCGGTAGGCTGAATAGTCCCAAAGAGATCCAGGTGACAATTCCTAGAATCTGTGAGTGTTACCATATATGGCAAAATGGATTTCACAGCTGTGATTAAATTAAGGGTCTTGAGATGAAGGGGTTGTCCAGGATTATTCAGATGAGCCCTAAAGGCAGATATAAATTTCCTTACTCGAGGGGAGAAGAAGGAAGATTTTAGGCAGAAGAGAAGGAGGCCAGGTGAGGGGAGCAGAGTTAGACAAGATGCTAAGCTGCTGGCTTTGAACACGGAGGAGGGGGAAGTGATCCAAAGAATCCAAGACCTGAAGCTCTCCCAGTCCAGGCAGTGGGAAAGCCGAGGAAATGTGAGTGCAGCTGCCAACACCTTGATTTTAGCCTCATAAGACTCATTGTGGACTGTGGACTCCAGAACAAGAAGAGAATACATTGCTATTGTGTTAAGCTGTCAAGTTTGTAGCAATTTAGTCATAAGAAAAAAATACACACAGAGAATTAGGTGCTCATAAAGTCCCTGGAAAGCCTGGGCTGGGCTCTGGTGGGCACTGGGAGCCATCCACCCCGGCTGCCAGTGGGACACCAGAAGCCAAGTACTGATTGATGAGTGCAAACAGGTAGTTTGATAGAAGAAATAAGACCTAGTACTCAATAGATCAATAGGGTTCCTCTAGGTAACAATAATCTGTTGTACATTTCAAAATAGGTAGAAGGGAATAATTTGAATGCTTCTAGCATAAAGAAAAGCTAAGTGTTTAAGGTGATAGGTATTCCAGTGTATCATATTACCACATGTACTCCCAAAACATACACATCTATTATGTACCAATAAAAAATAGGAAAAATACTTCTTTGAACCTTGAGTCATAGGAAATGAAATATTTTAATTTGAATTCATAGCTATATTCTGTCATATAGAAGTATGATAAGGTAGGCTGTAATAGGTTCACAACCATAAAAAAAATTATGAACAGAATTTATTATCTGATGATTTTGGTAGAGTTTCTTAAAGGATCAAAGGGTAAGAATCAAAACAAAAAATTTTACTCATATGTATTTCATATATATTATTCTAACATTAATGCATGCCACTATTTTCTGTGCAATAATTTAAAGAGCTCCTTTGTTTCTGATATAGTTCCTATGCATATTTCTCCTTTTTCATAAGGCTATTTAAAATGCAATCTATTAATAATTTCATATCCTTTTAATGTGCTTTATAAAACATTCACAAATATGGAAATAAAAGTCATCAAGAAACTGAAAAAAAAAAAAAAAAAGAGTGGAAGAAGCCAGATTAGAATCCAGTCACCAGGAAATTCCTCTGTATGGCAGCCTCAAAGTTGGCGAATGGGTATGAGAATGGTTATTCTGGACACACACACACACACACCCCAGCCTCTACCACAACTGCCTCTTGACACATTCTGCTACAGAAGATCCTCTCATCCTTCATCAAGACTTTGCTTGATGGAGAAGAAAACCAAAAACACTAAAATGAGAAAAATCTTGTTCTTTGCCCACTTTCATCTTGCAAATATCTCAGTATTTTTACAGATGGAGATTGGTAGATTCAGTTTTTAGCTTGCCAGCTTCTGTAGTAGTAAAAAGTCGTTCTGGAAAAAGAATAGAATTAAAGACAAGCAGGTAAATCCACAGAATTTACCACAAAAGATTTGCGATTACTTATAGGATAATTCTACATGCCATCATTCTCCATGTTTGTATAGAATTATTTTCTAAGCAATATAAACTAAAATAATTGGTCATGTGGCAACGTGCAGGGATCAGCTGTTGCGTGAGGAGCATCGTATTAGGTCAAAATGGGAAGATACTTAAAAGCTCGACTCTGGCTCTTATGGAGAGGACATGCTTACTACAGAAACGGAATTAATAGCTACATAGGGTTGCTCCTGGGTAAATTGTGTTTGGGAATTCCCAGTGGTAAAAATAAATTGGAAATGAATGCAGGAAATCTTCGTATGGGAGGAGAATTTTGAAAGAAGAGACTTTGTTCTGCTCAGAAGAGAAGGAAATGCAGTTTTGGATGGTGAGGGACAAATGTGCAGGGCTGAGGCGGGAGAGAATGTCCTCACACAGGTGCCTGCCGTTGCCTGGTGCAGGAGTCAGCACGGACTGACACTGCTAAGATTGATGTTTCTAAGTGGCCAAGAAACTGAAATTGAGGAACTGAGTTTTCTTAGTGAACTTATGACTTAGTAAAGTCACTGGACGAGGCTCTGAGAAGGGAAGTTAGGAAACAGGGCATTTGCAAAATTCATTTTAGGATGCTGAGATGGCATTGAAAGTCAAAGGGTAAACTCTTACATCAACTGCTGATGAGAATTGACTGAAAAGAGACCATGCCAAGGACATACAAATGGCTCTTTTTTTGTCATTTTGAATAATACAGTGCAGAAAAGCATAAAATAAAAAGTAGAAGCTTCACTTAGATCCCACCTTACATCTGAATCTTAAAGGTTGCCACTGTTAACTTGCTGATGTAACCTTTGCAAAGCATTTTTCTGATATAAAGATCATATAATCGTCTGATTTCTTTTCTGAATGTATTTATGTTCGTTTGTTCTTTATCAGGTTTTTGTTTCTAGTCCTTATCTTAAACAGTATTATTTTTACTAATTTTTAAGCCTTTTTAATTTTGTGAAAGCAAAAAATGGAAATCTAATAAATACATATAAATGTAAAAAAAAAATCATGTATTAATGTACCCAAATGGGATCGTAATACATGCACAGTACTGACCCTATTGGTTGAGATCTTTTAATATACCACACATTTGTAAATATATTTATTTTTATTTATGATGGGCACATAATAGTTGTATATCTTCATAGAGTACATGTAATGTTTTGATATGGGCATACAATGTGAATTCATCAAATTAGGGTAATTGGGACTTCCATCACCTCTGGCATTTAACATTTCTTTGTGTTAGGACCATGCCAGTTCCACTCTTTGAGTTATATTAAAGTACACTCTAACTTACCATTGATTATAGTCACTGTCTTGTGCTGTGAAGTGCTGTTCATTTTAACTATAATTTTGCACCATTTACCATCTCCACTTTACTCCCCCTTCCCGCTACTCTTCCACCCTCTAGTAACCACTGTTCTACTTCGTCTTCATGAAATAATCTGCTTTTTATATTTATCTCCCTCATGTGAATGAGAACGTGCAAGGTTTGTCTTTCTATGCTTGGATTATTTCATTTAACAAAATGTTCCCTAGTTTTATACATGTTGCTGGAAACGGCGGGATTTCATTCTTTTGGAGCTATATCTCATTCGCTGTGTGTGTGTGCCACAATGTCTTTATCCATTCATCTGTTGATGGACACTTAGGTTGATTCCATATCCTGACTACTGTGAATAGTGTACAACAAACATGGGAGTGCGGAGAGCTTTTCAATATACTCAATTCACATTCTTTGGATATATTTGAGGTCTGTCCTCTGTCTTCCTGTTCCTCTGTCGATGTTTGCATGGTCAGCTATGTTTCTCACAGTCAGCCAATAATTTTGACATACAATTCTATGAATTTTTGCTCATTACTGGCCACCCTGACCTCTCTTCCTCAGTGACACTTTCTCTCCTCTCAGAAAAACATTCAAACCGTTTGTACACTGCCATTTTCTTCATAGCATTATCCGCATAAACTTAGACTAACATGTCCCTGATTTCACTTCTACTCTTGCCATGGTTAACAAGAAATTTAGGGTTTGTTCATTGCTGTAATTCAAGGTCCAAAATTCTGGCAGTGCCACCCCAAAACACACGATAATAAACCTTAGCAAGACACCACTACACATCAACATGAAAACCCAGCCGTGAGACTGATATACCAAGGTTATGAAGCCTTACTGAGTTTGAAGTTGAGTTGTCTGTACAGTGTTGCCAATGTAAGCACATGGCATGGAGGCAAGTTCTCAAATTTAATTGTCAGATCCCATACACTAAGTCATATAGTAGTTGCCTTTTTAGTTTTTTAAGGAACCTCCTCCATATTGTTCTCCATAGTGTTTGAACTCATATACATTCCCTCCAGCAGTGTATGAGAGGCGTACTTGCCGGCATTCGTTATGCTGGTCTTCTTGATCATTTTAACCAGGGTGAGATAATATCTTGTTGCAGTTTTGATTTGCACTTATCTGATAATGAATGATGTTGAGCACTTTTTCATACACCTGTTGGCCATTCTTATGTTTTCTTTTGACAAATGTCTGTTCAGATCCTTTGTCCATATTTTAATCAGATTATTTGATTTCTTCCTATTCAGTTGTTGGAGTGCCTTATATATTCTAGTTATTAATCCATTGTCACACAAGTACTTTGCAAATATTTTTAACCGTTTTGTGGGTTGTCTTTTCACTTTGTTGATTGTTTTCTTTGCTGTGATCCCTTATGTTCAATGTTACTTTGGTTGCCAGTCCTCTGTGTTGTATTTTCATTCGTTTTTGAGAATTTTTTAATTTCCTTCTTTATCTATTCCTTGACGCATATTCAGGAGTATATTGTTTAATTTCCATGTATTTGTATATTTTCCAGTGTTCCTCTTATTATTAGTTTCTAGTTTTATTACATTGTAGTCAGAGAAAATACTTGGTATGACTTCATTATTTTTGAATCTTTTGAATTTTGGTTTGTGGCCTAACGCAGTTTATCCTGAGAATGATCCATGAGCTGAGAAGAACATGAATTCTGTAGCTGTTGAATGAAATGTTCTATAAATACCTATTAGCTCCACTTGGTCTCTAGTAAAGATTAAGTACAGTGTTTCTTTCTTAGGTTTCTGTCTGGATGATCTGTCCAATACTGAGAGTGGAGCACTGAGGGCCCCAGTGATTGTTTTATTGGGGGTCTCTCTCTCTCTCTAGCTATGATAATTTTTGCTTTATATATCCAGGTCTCCTGTGTTAGATAACATATGTATTTCAAATTGTTATATCCTCTTGCTGAATTGACTCTCCTATCATAATGACTTTCTTTAATTCTTTTTATAGTTTTTGTCTTAAATCTATTTTATCTGATAGAAGTATAACTATTCTTTCTTTGGAGGGGGGTTCCATTTGCATGAAATATCTTTTTCCATTTCTTTATTTTCAGTCTGTGTGTCTTTTTAGGTGAAGTGTGTTTCTGGTAGATAACATATAGTGGGATTTTGTTTTTATTAATTCACCCATTTGTGTCTCTTGATTGGAAAGTTTAGTCTATTTACAGTCAATGTTATTATTGATAGGTGAGAACTTACTATTGTTACGTTGTTATTCGATTTCTGGTTGTTTTGTGGTCATTTCTGACATCTTCTTATCTTTTTTGTTAAAAGCAATTTTCTCTGGTAGTATGTTTTCATTTCTTGCTTTATATTTTTTATAGATTTGTTGTAAGTTTTTTTGATTTGAGGTTACTGTAAGGCTTACAAAAAAATTGTATAACCAATTATTGTAAATGTATGACTTCTGCTTATAAGAATATAAACAAGCAAATAGAATCTGAGAGAAATTCTACCCTTCAACTCATCCCTCCCCCTACTTTCTAACTTTTGTTGTTGACATTCACATCTTTCTATACTATCTCAAAAAGTAGAGCTGAGAAAGGGAAGGAGGAAGGGCGTTGGGGGTCAAGGAATAGGGTTCACCTTTTGGTGGTGGGACACAAATATAAGAGGTTCCTTATCTAACAAAAGCAATTAATGTAACCTGCTTCTGTGTGCCCTCGATGAATCACCAACAATAAAAAAGAAAAATTATTTTTGAGAGGTTTGTTTTTTAGTCTTTCTACTCAAGATTTAATTTAAGTGTTTTTATAGCCAGCAATTACAGCAGTCAAGTGTTCTTTGTTTGGGTCCTTACTACCCCAGTCTCTCTCTCTCTGCTGCCTCTTTAAAGCCATTTTACTCTTAGGTTTATTCTTTTGAGGATATTTTCTAGATCTTATAGCTATGCTTCATTCTTATGTATTCTTTTTTCTTTTTGACCATGTATTTTCAGATAGCTTGTCTTCAAGCTCACTAATTCTTTCTTCTGCTTGATCAATTCTGAGGCATTTCTCAATCTGTCGATTGTATTCTTAAACTTTAGAATTTATGCTTTTTTGTTATTTAAATCTCTTCATTAAATTACTCTGATAGGCTTCCGAATTCCTTCTCTGTGTTGTCTTAAAGGTCACTGAGCTTCCACAGGACATCTATTTTGAATTCACGTTCTGAAAGAGAGAGAACCTCCATCACTACAGGACAGGTCACTGGGACCGTGTTTAGTTCACTTGGTGATGTCATGTCTTCCTGGATGATGCTGATACTTGTGGGTATTCATCAATGTCTGCACACTGAAAAGTTAGGTATTTGTTTTAATCCTCATGGTCTATGCTGATTTGAACCCATCCTTCCTAAGAAGGCTTTCCAGATACTCTAAGAGAACTGAGTGTTGCAGTCTAGGTCATTGCAGCCATATCAGCACTGGGGGTGCCCCAAGCCCAGTAATGCTATGACCCTTATAGATTTCTGATAGTCTGTGTACCACTGTGATGAGCTTGGGTAAGATACAGGAGAATTATCTGGATTACCAGGCAGAGTCCTCCCTTTCTTCCTTTACTCTCTGTGCTGGGCTTCTGGTGTGGGAAGAGGAGTGACATGGGCAGTTCCTCATGGCTACCAGAGCCCGGTCATTCCTCAAGGCAGCCCAGTCTCACCCAAAGTCCATGGTGACTGCTTTCTGGCTACTCTGAGTATTATTCACACCCCAGCGGGTTCTTTAGTCAACAGCTTGTAAATCCTGTCAGGTCAGGGTCCTTCCCTTCAAGGAAGCATATTTCTCTCTGGCCTAGGGTGGGTCTAGAATGCCATCCAGGAAATAAGTCCTGGAATGAGGGGTTTTCTGCTTGATACTTTATTTTACTGTGGCTGAGCTGGTACCCACGTTGCAAAACAGAGTCCTCTGAACTCTTCCGTTTCCTCTCCTCACCTGGAAAAAGACTCCCTGAGTCTTTCCCACTTCTCTTCCCACACCGCCTGGAGTAGGGGAAAGGGTGACACAGGCACTGGCTTGGCTGCCACCACTAGTGTCTTACTGGGTCATGTGCACCCCAAGTCCACTGGCTTTCTAAGCCAACACAGCATCAATAACTCCCCAAAGATTACAGCCCTGTGCCCCAGCTGCCTTATGAATTTAGTCCAGTACCCAGGCCCCTCTTTGTCTGCTGGTGGTGGAGCTTGCTGGAACTCGGGCTTTGGGGCAGATTATTCTCTGGCCGGGCTAATCAAAACGCTCCCTCCGTGGGTACCAGCAGGGTTCTGCCCTGCTCTGTGTTCCCTTGTGCCAGACAGGCACTGACTTTAGATTCAAAGCTCCACAATCACTTCACTTTCCCTGCCTGGTGCACACAGATCCTCTCCCCTCAGCTAGCTGTCCCGGCATGCTAGAAGACAGAGGAGGGGTGGCCTGGGCAATGCAAGGTTGCCTCTTCAGCCTCTTCAGTGCCTCTTTCCCTGATATGATGTTAAAACCAGGTAGTGTAATCACTTACTTGATTTTTTCATTCTGTCCAAAGGTGCTTGTTTGTGTGGATAGTTGTTGAATTAGGGGTTTGTGTGGAAGGAAAATCCCTGGAGGTTTCCGTTGAGCCATCTTGCTGTGTCCCTACTCCCAGACACAGCACATTTAGACCTACCTCACTCTTAGTAATGATTCTAAAATATCTCAGTGTATAGACTGCCCACAATACATGTAACCAGTTTACTGCTGCAGGATGTTTACTGTTTTCTGTTTCCCAGCTTTTACTCATTTGCCCCATTTACCTCTCGGAGCTTATCTCTTACCCTTCTCCCCCACGCCCTCTCTGCTCTGGCTACAGCAGCCTTCCACGTGTTCATCAGACACATCGGCTGTCATCCTGCTCTTTGCACAAGCGTTTCTCTGCCCAGAATGTGCTTCCTTTAGATATTGACTTGCTCCCTCCTTCACATTTTAGCTTCTGTTTCAACTGCTCAGCAAAACCATTTTGGAGCACACAATTAATATGAATATAATTATCCCTGCCTACTTATAATCTAAAATATTAATTATATATAATAGTAATTAATATAATCTAATATTAAATTAATATAATATCCCCACCTACTTATAATCTAAAATATTCTCTACTGACCATTTCTTGTCTAAAATATGATATTTTAATTATTGTATGTATCATTTTCACTAAAATATGTTTCCTAGGAGTAGTAATTTTTTATATTATGTCATTATTCCTTTATAGCTTCTGAGTAATTTCTAAGCATCTTGTGTCCAACCAAGATTATAACCTTTAATACAATCTTGTTCTTCATTAATATTATTTAACTATTATTTCTATTATTTAATCACATTCTTCAAATGGCTCCCTTTTAATTCTCAAACATCTAATACTATAGTTTTTTTAATACATGTTGCTTTAACATATATTTCTTTAAAAAGCATAGTAATAGCATATGGTGGATATTAGTTTATAAACATTATGTCAGTCAAATGAAAAAGTCATATCCTTTGCACCAATTAAAAAATAAAGGCATTGCATTCCTATACTTTGAAAATTGTCCTTTAACGCATTATCTAAAAATAATTCATCACCAAGTGAAGAGTAAGCATTTGGTTGCTCAAAATTCTAATTTGTAAACATTATAATTGCAAATGAAGTTGAGGTAGGATACATAATACTCTGGATTCTCTAGACCCCAAATGGAAAGAAATGGTATGCAAATGATATAGGCGACACCAACTTTCCAAAGGCAGTGTTGTGCTAACACAGGTAAATCTTCACCTTACTGTGCTTCACAGGTAATTGTGTTTCTACAAATGGAAGGTTTGTGGCACCCCTGTTTTGAACCAGTCTGCAGACACCATTTCCTAACACCACATGCTTACGTCCAGTCTTGCTGTCACATTTTCATAATTCTCACATATTTCAACTTTTTCATCATTATTATATCTGTTATGGTGATGTATTATCATGATCTTTGCTGTTACTGTTGTAATTGTTTTGAGAGTACCATGAACCATACCCATAAAGACAGTGAACTTAATTGATAAATGTGTGTGTTCTGACTGCTACACTCAGTGCCCTTGTAGCCATCGTCCTCCCTCTTCTCAAGCCTTCCTGTTCCCTGACACACAGTAGTATTGTAATGAAGTGAGTTAATAACCCTGTGATGGACTTCCAGTGCTCAAGAGAAAGGAAGAGCCACATGTCTCTCCCTTTAAGTCAAAAGCCAGAAAAATAAACTTAGTGAGGAAGGTAAGTGTCAAAAACGAAGCTGGGCTGACAGCAGGGCCTCTTGTGCCAAACAGTCAAGTTGAGAAAGCACAGTTCTTGGAGGAAATTAAGAATGCTACTTTGGTGAACTCAAGAATGACAGGAAAGCAAAGCAGCCTCATTACTGAGATGGGGAGAATTATAACAGTCTAGGTAAACAAACAGACCCACCAACTCATTTCCCTAAGCCAAAGCCTAGTGCAGAGCAAGGTCCTAACTCTCTTCTATTTTATGAAGGCCAAGGGAGGTGAGGAAGCCACAGAAACAAAGATTTAAACTAGCAGAGATTGGTTTGTGAGATTTGGGGAAAGAAGTCATCTCCATAAGACAAAATGCAAGTGCTGGTGAAGCTGCAGCAGGTTACCCGGATGTCTGGCTCAGAGAGCTGACGAAAGTGCCAGGCTACACAACGGGTGTCCAACGCAGACACAACAGCTTTCTACTGGAAGAGGATGTCTTCCAGCACTTACACAGCTCAAGAGAGGAAGTCGACACCTGGCTTCAAAGCTTCAAAGAGCTTTACTGACTCTCTTGTGATAGGCTAATGTAGCTGATGACTTTAAATTGAAGCCACTGCTCACTTTTTATTCCAAACATCCTAGAATCCTTAAGAATTATGCTAAATACTCTGCCTGTGCTCTATGAGTGGAACAAAGCTTGGATGACAGCACATCTAATTGCAGCATGGTTAACTGAATAGCATAAGTCTTGAAATATATAGCTCAGAAAAAAAGATTCCTTTCAGCATATTACTGCTTACTGACAGTGCAACTGGTCATCAGGGCTCTGATGGAGATGTGCAAGAAGATTAATGTTTTCATGCCTTCTGACACCCATTTTTATTCTGCAGCCCAGAGATCAAGAAGAGTTTTCAACTTTTGAGTCTTGCTATTTAAGAAATACATTTCAAGGAGCCAGGTGCAATGGCTCACACCTGTAATCCTAGCACTCTGGGAGGCCAGGGCGGGTGGATTGCCTGAGGTCACAGGTTCAAGACCAGTCTGACCAAGAGCGAGACCTCACCTCTAAAAATAGCCGGGTGTTGTGGTGGGTGCCTGTAGTCCAGGCTACTTGGAAGGCTGAGGCAAGAGAATTGCTTGAGCCGAAAAATTTGAGGCTTCTGTGAGCTGTGATGCCACGGCACTCTACCGAGGATAATAAAGAAAAACTCTGTCTAAAAAAAAATAAGAAAGAAAGAAATACATTTCATCAGGCCATAGATAGTGTTTCCTCTGACAAATGTGAACAAAGTAAATTGCAGACTTTCTGGAAAGAATTCATGATTCTAGATGCCATTAACAGCATTCATGAGTCCTGGGAGAAGGTCAAAATATCACTATTAACAGGAGCGTGGATGCCCCGGTCACCAGAATCTTGTCCTCTCCTCTTCCTCTTCGGTCATCATGTCCTTCACCACTCACTCCACCACCTTCTCCACCAGTTACCAGTCCCTGTCAATCCAGGCACCCAGCTATAGTGTCCAACCCACCAGCAGCACAGCCAGCATCTATCCAGTTGCAAGAGGCTCAAGCTCCTGATCTCCATGTACCACTCCACCAGCTTCTGGGGATGCTGGGGGTCCAGGGTCTGGCCATGGTGATGGCCAGGGATCTGGCAGAAATAGGGGCCACCCAGACCAAGAAGGAGACCATGCAAGAACTGAACAACCGCCTGGACAGAGTGAGGAACCAAGAGACTGATAATCAGAGGCTGGAGAGCAAAATCTGGGAACACCTGGAGAAGAAGGGGCCCTAGGCCAGAGACTGGGCACATTACTTCAATACCATCGAGGACCTGAGGGCTCAGATCTTTGCAATTCTCTGGACAATGCCTACATCGTTCTACAGATTGGCAATGCCTGTCTTGCTGCTAATGACTTTAGAGTCAAGTATAAGATAGAACTGGCCATGTGCCAATCTGTGGAGAGCAACATCTATGGGCTCCATAGGTCACTAATGTCACCAGTGTCACTCAACTGTAGCTGGAGACAGATCAAGGCTCTCATGGAGGAGCTGCTCTTCATGAAGAAGAACCAGGAGGTGGAAGTAAAAGACCTACAAGCCCAGATTGGCAGCTCTGGGTTGACTATGGAAGTAGATGCTCCCAAATCCCAGGACCTGAGCAAGATCATGGCAGACATGCGGGCCCAGTGTGACGAACTGGCTCAGAAGAACCAAGAAGAGCTGGCCAAGACCTGGTCCCAGCAGATTGAGGAGAGCACCTCAGTGATCACTTCACAGTTCGCTGAGGTCGGAGCTGCTGAGATGATGCTCACAGAGCTGAAGCGTACAGTCTAGTCCTTGTAGATTGACCTGAACTCCATGAGAAATCAGAATTCCAGCTTGGAGAACAGCCTGAGGGGGGTGGAGGCCTGCTACGCCATGCAGATGGATCATCTCAGTGGGGTCCTGCTGCATTTGGAGTCAAAGCTGGCACAGACCAGGCAGAGGGGCAGCGCCAGGCCCAAGAGTAGGAGGCACTGCTGAACATCAAAGTTAAGCTACCTCCTGCCGCCAGCTGGAAGACGGGGAGGACTTCAACCTTGGTGATGCTCTGGACAGCAGCAACTCCATGCAAACCTTCCAAAAGACCACCACCCACAGGACAGTGGACGGCAAAGTGGTGTCTGAGACCAACGACACCAAAGTTCTGAGACACTGAGGCAGTAGGAGCAACGTGCCCTTAAACCAATGAAGAGTTCAGAGGTCACTGAAAAAAAGAAAGTCCATGAATGTGGACGAAGTTGATTCCAACTCTCACAGATGATTACAGATGTGGTAGAAATACCAAGAGAACCAGGATTAGAAGCAGAGCCTGAAGATGTAACTGAATTGCTACAATCTCACAATAAAATGTGAATGGATAAGGAGTTGCATCTTCAGGATGAGCCAAGAAAGTGTTTTCTTGAGAGGGAATCTACTCTCGTGAAGATACTATGAACATCATTGAAATGATAACAAAGCATTTAGAATATCTCATCAGCTGAGTTAATGGAAGAAGTAGCAGAGTTTGAGAGGATTGACTCCAAGTTTGAAAGAGGGTCTGCTGTGAATAAAATGCTGCAAACAGCATCATGTGCTATAGAGGAATCCTTCATGAAGGGAAGAGTCCATCAGTGCAGCCAGCTTCACTGTCGTCTGTTTTTAAGAAGTTTCCCAGCCACTCTAATCTTTAGTAACCACCCTGATCAGACAGCAGCCATGGACATCAATCAGACCTTCACCAGTAGAAAGATTATGACTTGCTAAGGGCTTGAATCATTACCATTTTTTTAGCAATAAAGTATTTTTAAGGTATACATATTGGTTTTTTAGACATAATGCTAGTGCATACTTAATAGACTAAGTATAGTATAAACATAATTTTTTATGCACTGGGAAACCAAAAATTTTGTGTGATTTGCTTCATTGTAATTTTTGCTTTATTGCTGTGGTCTGAAACCAAACCCACAATATTTCTGAGGTATGCCTATATTCACTAAACAGTAGTTTTGAGAGTTAGGATTGCAATAAGTTTATATCAGTTTCACTTCATTTTTTTCAAGAGTTGCGAAATTTGCCACAAGTTTCATCAGATATTTTGGAATGACATAGCAGAATACATCAAGAAAATCTCTAACAGTTTTAACAAATGCTATCAGAGATTTTTTATTTTTCTCCCTATGGAAACATTTATATATTCACTGAGAAAAACTTAGATGAAATTATTTTATTGGTAACATTGCGTGGTCCTATTAAGGTACAGCAAATATTTACTAATAAAGGCATTATGGTAACTGTTTATCTTGCAAACGATGGTTAATTTCAGTATACCATGGAGAATAAGAATGTGCTTTATGTACAAACAACTGGATGTCTCATAAAATAAAACATACAGGTGCTTTAGATCTGCCTGTGTTTCAGGCACAGGTATGTAGTTTTTACTCCACAACATTCACTGGAATTAGTAGGATACAGTCAAGAACATAATATGACCACAGAGCTGTGGGGTCCCTGGAAGAATATCTTCTATCAAGACATTTTTAACCCATGACCAACAAGTGGAGCAGTTGCAATGTGTTCATAATGTTCTTCATTACCCAAGATGGGCACTAAGCCCACACCAACAGGGCACTAAACCCAGGAGACCGGCCAGCGTTCTGGTCCCCTTGATTTCTATGAATTCATGAATATTTAATTATCTAGTATCTATGATTTCAAATAAATACAACAGCCCTTTTAAAAATAATAATTGGGGTGGTGCCTGTGGCTCAGTGGGTAGGGCGCTGGCCCCATATACCAAGGGTGATGGGTTCAAACCCGTCCCCTGCCAAACTGCAACAAAAAAATAGCCGGGTCTTGTGGCGGGCACCTGAGTCCCAGCTACTCGGGAGGCTGAGGCAAGAGAATTACCTAAGCCCAAGAGCTGGAGGTTGCTGTGAGCTGTGATGCCACAGCACTCTTCCAAGGGCAACAAAGTGAGACTCTATCTCTAAAAAAAAAAAAATAATAATAATAATTGAAAATATTTGAATAGCATTTTTTAAATTAGAAATATAACAAGCTAGTACTGGTAAGATTTTATTTTATTTTATTTTATGTTTTATGCTCCCACAATTTACATTAACGTTTATTTAATGATTTGTAAATTGTGCTGACCAGAGAACTTTCTCCATATCTGAAGTGTGTATAACTCTTGAATGTTGTTAGACATTCATTGGGGACCAAATCACATAGTATAAAGCAAGTTTATTAATTTACTATGTATGCCCATTAAAAACATTACAGTAAGCCTATTAAAGTCTCTCATCAGTGGTTTTCAATATGAAACTCTATCAAACACTGTAAACTCACAATTTTAAATGACTTTGTGCACAATTAAACACCTCAGTGCATTTGTGGATGTGTTTATTTCACAATTACATAGCACCTACTGTGTGCCAGGCAGTATGCTAAGGACTGAAGATACCACCGTGAATAAGGTATCTTTCCTTCACAGAGTACGGTTGGCTGATTACCGGCCCCCCGACCCCACAAGATTTGTGTCCTAATTTCAGGAATATGTGAATGTTACTACATTCACATAACAAAGGCTTTGCAGATGTGATCACCTTAAGGCTTTTGAGATTGTCCTAGGATTATTCCTGATTTTCAAGGGGGGCCCAAATGAAAGGCTTATAAGAGGGAGGTGGGGGAAAACTGGCACAGACAGAGGAGGCAGGCAGTGTGGCTCCCAGCCACAAAATGCCACAAGTACTAGAAGATGGAAGAGGCATGGAGCAGATTGCTCCCAATGGCTCTGGAGTGAACGTAGCTCTGCTGACGCCTTGATTTTGTCCCAGGGACACTGATTTCAGACTTCTGGACTCTAGAACTATGAGAGAATAGTGTATGTTTTAAACAGCCCAGTTTATGGAACTCAACCTTAAAGAGACAAACACAAAACATGATAGTATGGTCCAGCGAGAGCCCTGCTGGAGGTATATGGGAATGGAAGGGGGTTACAGGGGTGGAGTGTGGACTCTGGTGGGTTACGTTCTGCAGAGAAGCTCTGAACTGAGAGTTAAAGTAGAAATAAGCATTTCCCAAGCAAGGAAGAAAGTACAAAATTCAGAAACCAAAAAAGTGTGGTCAGTTTTATAATACAAAACTGCATTTTAAAAATGCACATTTTAAATCAGTAAATAATAAGCCTTAAAGTAATTTTCATTGATTTTAAAATTTTTATTATTCCTAATTATCAAAAAGCATAAGACTATGAAGTATTCTCAGAAAAAGTAATATTATAGTTTAATCAGTTGGAGAGAGATCATTTATTCAAGTTATACAAATAATTACCAGTTTTTAAGCTAATAAAAATATGACAACAGTTTTAATAAAAATATCACTCTTCTTCCATTTTACTTTTTTGGATTAATAAGAATTTTTGCCTACTAGTTTTTGGCTAAGTGAAAAATGAAGAGAGGCCATTTCTCTGAGTTCTCTTGTCAAAATTGAACTGTAGAAATAGGGTGTGTGAAAATATCTGATACTGTGTTTGGGACATCTAGAAATTTTTGAGACTAGACAGGATTGGGTTGAGTTTTAAAATATGTCTTGAAGGTTGAGTTAAGTAATTTGAGTGAAAGAATGGTTAAAAAAAATTATAAACCAAATGGAGACTTACTAGCTCCAGTATCACTGATTTAACTAGTAAAACAAACTTGGAAAGAGAAATTATAATATAAAAGACAATTAGCTTATCAAGGCATGACACTAAAAATAAAAGGGCAACTACTGGTTTTCTCTTCAGAGTCGATGAACCGGATGAGCTGATCACTAGGAATTTCACTCCTTCATCTTTCGCAACATTATTCAGTTTTTCAATTTTATAGAGAAAAGGGCCAAGTACTGGCACTTCCCAAAGTACTAGGGAATAAAAATTAAAGATCATGTTTTAGCCATATTCACTAGGTTCCCTTGCTCCCTTCCCAGCCTCCCTGCTCACCTGAGAGCCCTGGAGCTCCACCCTCCCCAGACCCTGCTGGCTCCTGGCCCGCACACTGGGTAAACTGATCTATCTTTACATCCCAGCCACACACAAGTTTGCAAACTCACCACCTCCAGGAGGTCTCATTTCATGTTATTTTGGCAGCAGATTTTCTTGGATAATTGTCTTGAATATGGTCTAAAAATTTTGCTGTTAATTCAAATGGACACAAAACTCAGAGAATTCACTCAGATGTCAACATTCTGTTTTTGTCAATCATCTAAGAGAACCCTGCAATTGATAAAACTTTAAAAATATTTTATTCATAGCTTGATAATTATGTTTAAATGATGGATGGTGCATAGTATAGGAAATCCTCTCTCATTTTTTCTGTGAGCACAGTTTTGGAGTTTTTTCCTACATGTAGATTTCCTTTGACATCTATAAAAATAATTAGGATAATAGTTTAGTAATCTGTGGAAGTAACACATATGCTAATATTTACTTATTAGAAGTAAACTTATGGAAAGATTTACATTAAATATCTTACAATTTCTCCTTTCATTTTACTGCAAAAGAAGATTTCTCTCTTCTACAAATATATTTAACTCAGTTTCATAATCATATGTCCAAATATTTTACGTATAGTGGTAATATCATCCACTTAAAGAAATGTATACCATTCCTTTAATTTTCCAGGATTTTTCATAAGTTGAACCCACTGGCTACTCTTAACAACAACAACAAAAATTATTATACTGAATCTCTCTCTCAGATTTCTATCTATGTCAATGTAAGACTAGATATTTTCTATTATTCCAAAATTATTTGGTTTTCTAGTCTCTAGACAGCAAATTACTTTTGTCATAGGGACACTAGACTTAAAAAATAGCTACTAGTTTAATGAGCCAGTATACGAGTGTGAATCTCACACAAGTCACAGTTGTGTTTGGGAAACTGTGTTACTTTATTTAGAATTTTAATCGAACTTATCCTTGTTAACAGATGTAAAAGGAAAAGCAAAATGTGCATCAGTGGTTTTTGTTTTCTTGTTTTTTTAGTATACAAGATGGAATTGGCTTTTGCCAATTCTGCAGCTTTTTTGTGTAGCTGGAAGAAGAAAAATACAATGATTATTCTAGGAAGCCATGCACACTCTTGAATTCCATATATGTTAATGCTGGTGGACTCACCCTGTGGCTTCCTCTGCTTCCTCCCAGCACACTCTGCTGATTAGCCGTAAGACTGCTAAGCTTGTGACCTACTTGACCTTAGATAGTCACCAGAAGAGAGGAAAGATTTTGATTAAGTCAAGATGTTTAAACTGTAGTCACTACTGAATTCAAGAATAAACTCACTCTGTAAAGCAAACTAAAAATAATTTGAAAATAGAGTTATTAAATTGATTTAATGAGATTATTTGTCTCAGGTACTACTGTAGACTGGACTGTCTTCCCCACTTTTGGCTGTTTTCACATAAAAGGGGAACCCTTCAAGTGATTTTTAAGAAGTTGCTTCTTAAATTTGAATTTGAAAATAGAGTTATTAAATTGATTTAATGAGATTATTTGTCTCAGGTACTACTGTAGACTGGACTGTCTTCCCCACTTTTGGCTGTTTTCACAGATAAAAGGGGAACCCTTCAAGTGATTTTTAAGAAGTTGCTTCATAGAACAGTGCAGGATTAGGACATCATCTTTAGCACGTACGCATCTCCTGTTCTACTCCCTGGTATGACTTTACTCCAAAATCAACACTGCCCTTTTGCATTGAGGCTGAAAATGTTTCTGCATTATAATCACAGCTTTCACATAGTTGAGCATATTGCCTTTTAGAAAACATGACCGTAGGCACTTTCAGCAGATTCTGTTATTAATAGGCAGTTTTCTCCCATATTCCATTTTATTTAGTTATTCTTCATAACAGAATACATCCCTAATTTTTTAAGTGTAATTGAAAGAAATTAAGTAATCCTTCTAACCAAGCTTGAGCCATTTCACATTTAATAATCTTTACGGGAAAATCCACTTGGGATCTATATATTCTGCTAACATCACATTTTCCACTCTTCCAATTTCAACTACAATATGGTTTATTTCTAGAAGTTTTGCTTTGACAAGCGTAATTTTGACATTGCGTAACATAAGGTTTAAAGTGCTGTACAGTTACAGTTCTCTTGGTCTTACTGTAACCAAGTCTTTCCAAGCTTGTGATCTGTTTCTTACAGAGTGTAAAAAGAAATAGAAAATCTAAAGACGCATATTAAGTGTCCCTCAACGGTTTGACACTAGCAAGCCACAGTCTTTAATTGCTTTCCTCTATTCCCAGAGGGTTGGTTAGGAACTCTTAAGGCTGTTCCATGGGTATACATTTCACAATTAATAATTCACTGTTTATTTTTTTAAATCAGTAGATTTTTACAATAACTAATAGCATATACCTGCAGGTTAAACAGAGCTAAAAGCTCACATGAATATTAAATTGCTAGAAAATGCTTTTTCAGGGAAAGACTGCTACCCATTTTTTAAATTGTTGCTTATTTTGTTTATTGAAGTATAATTAGCGTATAGTAAAATTCACACTGGTTAAGTGTACAGTTCTGTAAATTTTGGCAAATTTATGCAGTCACATCGGGAGTATTTTCATTGTCCCAAGATTCTTCACAATTATTTGTAATCAATCTTCTCTCTACTCCCACCATTGGTAACTACACATCTGATTTCTGTCCCAATAGTTTTGCCTTTTTAAAAATGCTGTTAAAAGCCAGGCACAGTGGCTCACACCTGTAATTCTAGCACTCTGGGAGCCTGAGATGGGTGGGTGGCCCGAGCTCAGGAATTTGAGACCAGCCTGACCAAAGGGAGACCCTGTCTCTACTCAAAATAGAAAAACTAGCTGGACATTGTGGCAGGTGCCTGTAATCCCAGCTACTTGGAAGGCTAAAGCAGGAATATCTCTTGAGCCCAAGAGTTTGAGATTGTTGTGAGTTATGATGCCATGGCACTCTACCCAGGGCAACAGAGTAAGGCTCTGTCTCAAAAAAAAAAGAAAAAAAATTCTGTTAAAATTATCTAGCATGCAACCATCTGAAGCCTGGATGTTTTCTCGTAGCATAGCCCCTTTGAGCTTCTCCCCTGCAGCACTGTGTCAGCATTGCATCGCTTTTTGGGAGGAGTGCTCTCTATGGTGAGCGGCACTGTTTGTTTATCCATTCTCCTTATGAATTATTTCACTAATAATGAGATTGCTATTATTGTCAAAATTTCACTGTTATTTTAAAGTACCTACTATGTGACAAGTACTTATTATGGACCTTTTTCATAACTTAAATGATTTAATATTGCAAATAATAGCCTAGTATTATTTAACAATAGAGACAGACTTTCAGTAGGAAATGAAATCCCATCAGATGAGTCGCGTCTGCCCCACTCACTAGCTTTCTGACCTCAGGTAAGCCACTTCACATCTTCCGATTTATACAACTTTGAAAAGGAAACACTAATAATGCTACCTCTAGGGCTGTTGTGATAATTAAATTGGTTAATAACTTATAAGTACTTATAACAGTATCTGACTTATAGTACTCAGTAAATGTCTGTTATATTTAGATATGTATTTTTGAAGATTTTTTTTTTTTTGAGACAGAGTCTCACTATGTCACCCTCAGTAGAGTGCTGTGGTGTCACAGCTCACAGCAACCTCAAACTCTTGGGCTTAGGAGATTCTTTTGCCTCAGCCTCCCAAATAGCTGGGATTATAGGCACCTGCCAAAACGCCCAGCTGTTTTCTTGTTGTAGTTGTCATTGTTGTTTGGCAGGCCCGGGCCGAGTTTGAACCCACCAGCTCTGGTGTATGTGGCTGGCGCTGTAGCCTCTAGGTACAGGCGCTGAGCCTTGAAGAACTTTTAAAGTTGGGTTTTAGTATCCCCTGTTCCAAGACAGCTCAGAAAAGTTCTGACTTCCTTAGGATCACATGATTAGTAAAGTGACTGATCCAAGATTTTTAAGCCAGCCTTATCTAATCCAAACTTGATGCTTCTGTGATAAGACACTGAATATTATTAAGTTAAAACTGCTGAAATCCTCTCCAAAAATCCGGCCAGCTAGCCCTTCCGTGGACTCTTCCACTAAAATACATCTAAGTCCTACATAAATTATAAATATACTTTTTCTTATATACACAAAAATGCATTTAAAATTATGGGATATCTTCAAAACTACAGCAAGCTGAAAGCAAAGTGGGCGCCTCTCTACAAGCAGTAACAAACTGAGAAGTGGGGCTGCCCTGAAATGCTGACTGCACACAGCCGCTGAAGTCTACTCGGGCCCTGGGTACCCTGGGAACTGCACCCGGCTTTCAGTAGAATTAGCACAAATCCTTTCTGGAAGAAAGTCCTCAGATTTCACAAGGAACAACTTATTTCACTATTATCAGACTTTCCTAGAAAAGTAAATGGAGAATATTCCCACCTCATTTTATGAGGCTACCATAACCTTGATTCCAGAAGTAAACAAACAAAAAGAATTGGAGAGAATTTTACAAAAGGAAAAGTGCAGGCCAGTCGTCTACTAGCACATAAATATAAATATCCTGAACAGTCTTAGAAAAATAAATCTAGCAGTAAATTTTCTTAAAGCATAAAAAATATGGTGGGATGAGGGGGAAAGAGGGAGATGTGTTGATCAAAGTTACAAAGTTTCAGTTATGCAAGATGAATAAATTCTGGAAACCTAATGTACAAGAGTAGTGTTATATACTTGAAATTTGCTAAATGAATAGATCCTAAATGTACTCACCACAAGTAAAGGGAAGGTAACCATGTGAGGTGAAGAATATATTAATTAGTTTGATTGGGGCGATTGTTTCACAGCATATACATACATATATCCAAACATCAGGTTATATGCTTTAAATGTATACAATTTTAATTTGTCAACTAAACCTTACTGAAGCTGAAGAAAAGATGTAATGATTAATGTACACAGTTATGATTTAATTTAAAAAAAGGAAAAGATATAATAATTAAGGCACATGGCTATGATTTAATAAAAAGAAAAGATGTAATGATTAAGGTACACAGCTATGATTTAATAAAAAAAAAAAGATGTAATGAAAAAGTTGGGTTTATTTCCGGAAGAAATAAATAATTACAATATACCACACTGATTAAAGGAGAAAAACTATATTTACATTTCATTCATGCATAGCAATTTAATAAAATTCACCAATTAGACATGACATTTCCTTGCAAGCTAGGATTTATAAGAATTTTCTTATGTATATAACAAGAAAACACAGAGAATACAAACATTTCTTTAGATCAAGATACCCATGAGCCCTACTTCTCTATTCAATACAGTATCTAATACAATATTAGAGGTTCCAAACAGTACAAGTAGAGCATAAAAAGAAATAAAGTGTATAAATCTGAGAAAGAAAATGTTTTCTTTTTTTTTCAGAGACAGAGTCTCACTCTGTTGCCCATGGTAGAGTGCCATAGCATCACAACTCACAGCAACCCCCAGCTCTTGGGCTTAGGCAATTCTTTTGCCTCAGCCTCCCAGAAAGAAAATATTTTCAATATTCATAGTACAAATGATTGATCAAATAGAAAATCCGAAAGAATCTATAGATAAATGTTTTGAATTAATAAGCATTTAGCAAAGTGGCTTAAAATATAATAAAATGCATACGAGCATCAAATAGTTAAAAAGCATAATTCAAAATATACAAGGATTAAATTATAATAAGATGAAGTAAAATATAAACTTAGAAGATTCAGTATCATAAAGATTTTGATTCTCCACAAATTCCTTTGTCATGAACTACTCCACAAGATTTTGGCAAGTTGTTTCTGAATTTACATAGAAGAACAAAAGTCTAAAAATATCCAAGGTAGTCTTGAAGAATAGAATGGAGTAACTTTTTCTACCAGACATCATGACTTTTTATACAGGAATAACAATTAGTATAGTATTGACAACACCATAGACAACAAGGCAACTAAGTAGAAGGGTCAAATAATGTGCTGGTGCTTGTTTGCGGATTTGACAGAGGGGAAAGTAGTAATGTGGTTCACTAGAAAAAGGCCCGACTACATGATAAAGGATATTAGGAAAACTGAAATCAAAGACAGGCTCGAAAGTATTAAAAATGTGAATAGAAAAAGTAACAGTTTGAAATTTTTGGAAGAAAACACAGGAGAACATTTTTGAAGTTTTGAGGAAGAAAAGAAATTCTTAAAGAGTACAACTCACAAAAAATATAAATTTGACAGCATTAAAATAAACAGCTTCTGTTCTTCAAAAGGCATTATTTAAAAATTATAATAACACACTTACTGAGAGAAAAATTTTTATACATATATCTGAAAATAATTTGTATCCTTTAAGTCAGTAAGTACAACTCAAGCAACCTAATAGTGGGCCAAGGACTTAAGCAGGTTTTCCAGAGAAGAAAAAAATACACAAATAACTTTTAAACGTATGAAAATGCGGTCAGTGTCATTACCTCTCCACAAAACACTTCTTAATTCCAAGGGGGAAGAGAAACTTTACAGTGTAATAGCACGGCAGACCTATGATCAAAGTGGACAATCAAAGTGGACATCAAAGTGGACATCATCACTCCTGGTACAAATTGAAACCCTACACCCCCTGGTCAGACCCAGGAAGGACACAGCAGCACTTCTGTCACAGGTTCACCAAACCATGATCCAGTATCAAGCAAATTCAAGGTAAGGTGCACTCTACAAAATCAGTTGGCCAATTGTTGTCAAAGTACTCCAAAATATTACTAAGGAACTGAGAAGGAGAACAGAGATGCAACTGTTCAGAGTAATCGGTCACCGTGGACGTTCTGTGAGATTGAAGACTGGATAGCAGTGATGTATTCATGTTAATTTTCTGTTTTGAATGGTTGTATTTTGCTTACGTAGGAGAATTATAAGGACATTATGCTCACCACTATGTTTGGAGGTAATAGGGGCATCGTATCAAATTAGCAACTTCTCTTCAAATGATACTATATCTGTAACTTTTCTTTCAACATAAAATGGGGAAAATTAATCCCACAAAAAGATATCATTTAAGATCACTTGGGCAAAAAGTTAAAGCTCTGGCAATGTTAGATGTCAGGTAGAAATTATGGTAAGGTGAGAATTCTTATGCGCGACTATTAAGAGGAGAAATTGGTCAGACACTTTGGTAGTTATGGTAAGGTAAGAATTCTTGTGCGCGACTATCAGGAGTAGAAATTGGTCAGACACTTTGAAAAACAATTTGACATCATTTTATTTCAAAAAGTTAAACATTCACATATAGTTCTGACCCAGGAATTCATGCTATACCAAATAATACATGTAATCCAAATAATGAATATTAAAATGTCCATAGTGGGATTGTTTGTTTTAGCAAAAATAATAAAAAATAAATCATATAACACAGTATTACATAATGTTCAAAATTACTGAGATGTATGTGTAATAGTTATTTAAATGTGAGTGAAAGAGGTGGGTCATCGAAAGCTATTGACAGTGTACTGTCATTCTTACGGAGCTCAAAAACAGCAGCATTTACACAAGAGATCATTTAGGAGCATATATGTGTGTGTGTGTAACAAAACTTTTCCTCTTAAAGCAAGGAAATGATTACCACACCATATAGAATAGGTGTATACCTTTCAGGAGAGATGGGGAGCAGACTGAATGTAAGCATATTAGTAATTTTGGCTTCTTAAGTTAGGTGTAGCATCCCAGAAGTTTGATTTCTTAGTTTACTTTATAAATTAGAAGTGTGTTACACATTATATGTATATTATATATGTCAATATTACATAAAATATTTTTAAATAATTGAAATCATTGTTCAGGGATTTAAGATAGCAGATTAGGGTTTTCCCTTTTAATGCTATTAAAGGAAACATTTTAAGGATGGAGAGAAAAAGAGAGATGTAGCAAGATCTATCTGTCAGGACATTTTTAGTTTTACTGACGTAGGCAAACAGTAAAAAGGAAAACTCTAGGGCTGAAGCATTAAAACATTGCTTGGTGTTACCTGCTGGGGACCTCGGGTGTTTTGGAGTTTTTTTTGTTTGTTTGTTTGTTTTTTTGAGACGATTTAAAACAGTCTCTACCTCAGCATTATAGTAAGGCGGGATAGATAAGATCCAGTACTCAGGCACCTGTGAGGCCCTGTGCCTCCCGGCCTAGTGTACTAACTACAGTCCTCTAAAGAGGTAGACTTTGGGGTGCTGATTTTTCTTGTTGAAAGAGTCTCTCTGTGGGCAGAAAATTAAACCCCTCTTTAAAAAGCTTTGCTGTTAACTCCAGAGTTCGTTTCTCCTTGTCAGATGGTGCTCTGACACAGGAGGAAGACAAGCAAACTGAGTCCGTCAAGTGGTACACAGCTTTAAGGAAACACAGACTGGTGACCCTCCTGGGTCTAAGACTCGACGTCATAAAACATAGATGCTTCCTGGCAGCTTTCACACGTGCTTTGTCTGCAATGAAGCCAGCCAGAGTGAATCAACAGGAAACTATATGCAAAAGGAAACTTTCATAACAACCTAACGTGCAGCTCACAAGCTGAGGAATTTGCAATGAGTATTTAGCCCAGCAGTCATTGATTAGAAAGACAGGAGCTGTATGGCCATTAAACATTTTATTATTTTTTTTTATTGAAACATCCTTTGAGAAGGTTGTGCCAGTAAACCTTACCCTAACTAGTAAGAGATGGCTGTACGTATCTGTCTGAAAGACATTTGACTGGAAACATGTAATCGTCACTTACCTCCTCACAGGGAGCAAAGCAGCGGCAGGGAGTTTATATTTAAAATCTCCGAGTACCCATTTCTGTGTTTTTCACGGCTTCATGATGGGCAGTACCATATGGCTTCCACATAAGTGGACCTGTTACTAATAAACTAGGACTGATGTGTAATTACGTTTTCAGTGATTCATCTGTGAAACACCCTGGGTTATTTTACATGGAAGCATCTGGTTCACATGTGTACAGTGGTTATTCTGTGTGATTGACATCTGTACTCTTCTAATAAAGCCCGACTGGCCCAGATGTGAGCTATTGCCTTCTTGTGCAGACAAAACTTGCATCTGAAAAATCCTTACCTCAACTCTTCCTTACTATGACCATTTCAGTCTTACACACACACACACGCACACACACATGCATACACACACACATCACTTGCTCTGTGACTGGGTCATAATATAAATATTTCACATAGTGTATTTCAGTCATTGGAAAGATGTATGTAGGCACCTTTATCTCTTTTTGTGTTTGTTTATACCACGGCATCTGTTTTATATTGTAAGCTCAAAGAAGGCAGTGACCATGTCAATGTAATAATATGCAGACAGTGTCCGGTAAAGCATAATTCACGTCTGAGCACTTGCTAAGTACTAGTCAGTCAAAACGATGATGTTAATGACTTTAAGGAAAGATAGAGTTTATAACCTAACTGTAAACACCTTTTGTGCTTTAAGAGGTATTCGTTATAGATGGACCTGCTTTTAATTTCACACATTATAATTAGCCAGGTAACACATAAAGCTATGTTGCTTTGAGCAGAATTAGTTTACTTTATGTTAGAATAAATTCTCTAGTGATGTGTGAGATAAGATTATAAAGAGGCAGAGTTCAAGGCAAGTTTCATGAGCAGGCTAGATTGTAGCTGTGCCTTCGAGGGATAGAATTTGGGCTCAGAGTAAAGAAAGGAAACATCTTGAAGCAAAGGGAAAAGCAAGTGGGGGGAGATAGATTAGGAGGATGGGGAAGCAGACAGACCTGGGTTCAACTTCCTTGGCCGATGTGTAATTCGTAAGACCTCCATCCTCTATGAGTCACTATATTAAGGTTTTGTTTTCTTATTTCCAGATAAATGGGAACTATAACAATATAGCACTATTGTGACATTTACACAAATAAGGAGCTCAATATGTGTGTAAGGAAAACATTAATACGTTTACTTCCCTGTTACTCTTAGTGAGAGACCAGCAACTTTAGTAGACTTTCAACAGAATTGTGTCGGTTGAGCTCTGTCATAAACAACATGAAAGGAAGCTCCAGGCTGTGTGTGGGGATTTAAAATTTCTGGTTAGAATTCTTATTTTCACAGAGAAAGGGCAAAGTCCTCTTTAAAAAGTCATTTTTTCCCTCTTAAATTATTCTTTTCAGTTATGTGTGGCAGAGTGACATCAAACTATAACCGTGTATGCCGAAATTAAAATATCAGTGTCATGATGAATGAAACACTTTTAATGTGTAAGTTACCTTTGTTTTGATGTGTAAGTTACCTAGTCCTTTTATTTGCCTGCTCAGAAGCCTGGTGGGCTCTTACTCTTTCTGAATCCTGTGAAAAAAATACCTGTTTTCTGTATTTCCAAATTATATTTCATGCATAAGGAATAATTTGGCCTCCACACTTCATCATCTATAATAGGTGAGATGACCTAATTGAAAATCCCCAAGATGAATGAACAATAATAGCATTTCATGTAAAGGATGCCCAAGGAACAGCTCTGCTACACAGTATCAAAACTTTTTATGACTGCCAAGTAAGGAGGGGTGACAATGGCCTCCAAAGAGAAAAATAGAAAACACCTAGTCCCCCTTTATTTTGTAATATGCAGGTATTTTACTAAATACTTTGTTTCCCCCAAATTTAATCTTTTTCCCTAGGTTTATACATAGAGACAACTACTGTGGTGATTGCTACCATTGAAGTCGTCACATCTATACAGCGTTTTCATTTTCCTACAGTAAAAATCACATCGTATCAAAATACAACTTTATGCTTAAAAAAATTTAGTCTCCAGGTAGTGGAAAACTACATCCCTGCTACTCTGTTAGTTGTAAGCTGTGTTTCTCCCTCTAGCATTCCTAGAGTAAGAACTTTCAGGAACGATAGTGTTACAGACAACTGTTTTCAATTAGAATCAATCGAGCCACTGCCTTCAGAACATTACCTAGCAAAAGTATGTTCAAGGATGCTGATTGAAATGTGACTTACAGTAGGTTAAATTGTTCATAATGTTTTACTGTGAATCAAGAATCTGTGACATTTTTAAGGTACTTTAATGTTATAGAATACTATGAGGTCATTAAAAACAATTACGTAGACTTGTAATTATTGACAAGGAAATATATTCTCCACCAAATTATGAAGGGGAAATTGGCATGAAATACTTTTTGTAGTATAATTATTTCAAAAAGACTAGGTATATCATGTGTATATACAAATAAAATTTTTAAATATTACACTAAGATATCAACAGGTGTAGGCACAGAGGATGATTAGAAGGGTCGTCATTATTTTAATAAAATAAAATTTATTTAAAATATAAATAAACTTTCCCCTTAAATAGTGATATAACATAGCAATCAACTTCACTTTCTTTACGTGAAACATTGCTGATATGAATAAGTTACTTTAAATTATTAACAACCAAGTATTTCTTCAAGGGTTATAGGAAATTACTATATAGTACACATTCAATAGCATTTTATATGTAACTGAGAATTTTTATTTTTATTTCTACAAACATAAATAGTCCTTCTATAAGGAAAGATGTATACCATCATTAGATTAAACTTAAAATGGGTTTTTAATTCTGCAAGTCAATACTTTGTATATAGTTCATCATAGATGTTATAATTGTTTAAGTATATTTTTTCATCAACTGGATTATGAGATTTTTCAAGGACAGTAATTTTGTTTTATCTTTGCATCACATTGGCTAGCATAATGCCTGACCCTGCAAATATATTGGTTGAAAAAAGGAGTGCCTGAAAAACAGGTTCTCAACGTGAGCTATTAATCAAGCTCTTGTGAGTACTACTTTCTAATAGGTCCTGCATACTATAGACGTAGTAGTCTTTGCAGAATGGTCTGAAAAACTGTTACTTACAATATTTCTGAAAAATATGTCTTGAGTTTCATTTTAAAATAAGCTTTTAAGGGCGGCACCCATAGCTTAATGTGTGGGGCGCCGGCCACATATACCGAGGCTGGCAGGTTCAAACCTGGCCCAGGCCACCGAAGGCAACAACGACAACTGCAACAGAAAAATAGCTGGGCATTGTGGCAGGTGCCTGTGGTCCCAGATACTTGGGAGGCTGAGGCAAGAGAATTGATTAAGCCCAAGAGTTTGAGGTTGCTGTGAGCTGTGATGTAACAGCACTCTATTGAGGGCAACATAATGAGACTCTGTCTCAAAAAAAAAAAAGAAAAGAAAAGAAAAAGTAAAATAAAATAAGCTTTTAAAAAAACAACCATTTCTTAAGTCACAAATCTTCTGTATGTGGACAACTGCAAATAGGCAATGATGGTTCCTGCCTTCTAGAAACAAAAGTTCTTACGGACTTTTAAAAAAAATTATTCCTGCTAGTCACTCCCAAATTTCTTAGTTATAAAAAAGCAGTCAGTGATAATATGGGAAATATCAGAGATATTTTTTCTTTTATGATATGACATGTGGGCCTATTTTCATAGAGAGCACTAAAAGAGCACAGTTTAGACACCCGTTTCAAAGAATTCAGATTTCTGTGTTTACCCATCTGAGGAAATCTAGTAACATTTTGAGGGCAGTTTGGAGGTTAAATATCTTTTAAAGGAAATGATGATCAGATTGTAAAATCCAGCTAAATGTTTTCTGTGCATGTTTTACAGCCTGTTCAATTTTCATGGTTGTCTTTGGAGGCTGCATGTGAATTTATGGACAACAACTTTCCTGATCCCAAACGAGTGTTAGAATTTCTTGGTTTAAAATTTTGATTTCTATTTATGCTTTCTTATTTTTGAAATCTGTTTCTCCTTCGTGATTGGTTATTGATTGTGAGGTTGATAATTATAGTTCTCTGTCAATAATAGGGGCCGTGTTCTGCACAGAATAAAGGATAGATAGAGCTAAGATTTTCTTTCAGCTTTGACTAGTTAAGAAAAGTATGACTGCTCAATTGTCCTATGGCTTCTCAATGGCCAGAGAGAAGAGGTTTAAATTGACTAACATTTCTAAGACGTTAATAGTAATAATAATTTGATGAAACTTAAGTTAATAAAAAAACCAACTAACTAGAGTATTCCGTATTTGGGTTCTGAGTTTATGTTTGCTTAGAAGTTGACCAGCATTTGTTAGTGAGACTTTTAGCCATCAGAATTAAAACACCATTCATGTAACCACAACTCTCCCTCCCCAAACATTCCAGTAAAGTGGGGCATAACGAAACTAATGGTGTTTGTGTGAACTTGCAAGTATATAAATTTATAAACATCCAGAACTACTTGGAAAAATAAATAATTTAAGTGAGCTCATAATGGAAAGTGAGCTGCTGGCCAGCAATGGTTCTCAGAAATTAAAATTTCCTTGCTGAGCCATAAATGGGGTTTAAATATTTTGTATGTGTTGACATTTCTAAAAAGTCTATATTGTTGCCCTTCTGATCTGGAATGGATTACAGTCTGTGTAGATTGTATACGAGACTAGATAAGAGGAGAAAAAGGCAAATACCCTCAACAAAAGGCTTTTTAGTAAATTTATTCAATAGGAACTCAGTTCTTTGTTCTAAGTGATTACTTTAAATTCTGAATAAAACAATGATTGTAAATTATTATCCCTGTTCTCAGGTAACTCACAATGTAGGCAACAAAGATGTTGCAGAATTAAAGTCTGTGGTTGATGGACCTTTCATCGAGAGGTGATTTTAGTGTCTCCTCCCTTGAATATGAGCAGCTTTCACACTCATTTGTAAACAGTAGAACACGGGAGGAATGATGCTCTGGGATTGTCAGAGGCTGTCAGAAAAGTCAACTTAGAGCCCGAAGCTTTTATCTAAGTTTGACCAACTGCGGGTTCCATGTTGCAAGGAAGCCAACCCTCTGTGGACTCTCCAGTAGCCAGTCCTAATCTTCTAGTCCAAGCACCAGATAGGAGTAAATGAGCCTTCTTCAAATCCAGCCTTGTTTCAACCTCAGCTTTCCTATATTCCTAACTAGGTCTTGACACCATGGAGCAGAGACTAGCCATCCACACTGTTGCCTGACCAAATTGCTGACTCACAGAAAATCTGAGCATAATAAAACAATCTTCATTTTATGCCACTAAGTCTGGGGCAGTTTATTCCACAGCAGTGGTTGCTGGACAAATACCTACTTGATTTAGGATATACTCTGTGTAAATAGGAGATAATGACGTTCTTTTTGAATGCTTGACAGAAGCATTTGAACTTGGCTTTGATTGATGAGTAGGAGTCTACTTAGTGAAGAAGATGGAAGAGTTCTAAAGCTGAGGGAATCTGTGGAAAAGTGTGGACACTGAGAAAGAGTTTGGTTAATGACAAGAAGTTTGTGAAACTAGAAATTGTGCAATGATTTTTTTTTTTTTTTTTTTTTTGCCATGCCAAAGGAATTCCAACTGTATCCTAGTAGGAGTAGAAAGTAGTAAGCAGATTCGTCTTATAGAAAAGAAACTAATTATCAGCAATGTGGACATGGCCTGAGAGGAAAAATGAAAGGCCAGGAGAAGAGTAAATAGTTATGTAAGAAATCAAATGACAGGTGATCAAGGCTGAGATATCTAGCTTTCTTATTCACATAATAGCAAAATAAAATAAGTTAGATAATCATAGGTGTTTGAACTGTTTAATTAATTATTTATGGAATATATGTTTAGGGCATAATAATTAAAGGCTATGACTAATCCTGCATTTTGGCAAATTAAACCTATTTAAACTTGTTACTCTTCCTGAATAGAATGTGAAAGCTTCCTCCACTATGAATTTTGAAGAATTATGATTTTAAAAAATCTCATTTTTAGACTTTTCTTAAGCCACTGATTACAGCAGTACATTTAAAGAAATGAGCCCACATTGCATCAGTTAGTACACTAAGGGAACTCTATATTACACTTACTCTGCTTCCTCAAAATAAACATTAGTTCAATAGATAGTCCTGAAAAATTGGCAATTTATGTAATCATAAAGATTTCACAGTGAAATGTATATAGTATTCTTAGCTAATGTACAGTAGAATCTCCATAATCTGACCACCCCAGGGCCTGTAACAAACTGGTCAACATACAGAAGTGGTCAACACAAGGAACTAAGCGTAATGGACTGATGTGTACAGTGGTGCTTGTCCAGTCTATGAAAATGACGTCAGCTTAAGGAGGTGGTCAGTGTAGGCAGGTGTCAACTATGGAGGTTCTACTGTGGTTATATGAACATGACACACAACTGTACTCACTGCCTTCTGTGTGGATTTGACTTAACATTTGAGATTATTTCACATATTTTTACTATGATAAATAAAAGTGTAGTGCTGACATATACATTTTTATTGGATAAAGACTTTTGTAGGTCCAAAAGTGATAAGTCCTTCTCCAGCAATTCTGGAGATAGGGACCATCCACTCTGTGGCAGGTGCTGCCTCCTCCACACCGCGACTTGCTGCCAGTTGTGGGATGCAGTGATTTGTCTTAAAAGCATTCCACCTTCACATACAGTTTGCTTTTGCTTTACAGTTTGGTTATATTTTAACTATCAACTGAAGAGTTTAATCTTTTTAATTCAAAAACCAAAAGCCAAAGGATTGCGTGTGTTATTTCCATCTGCTTTCTCCAGTGCTTTGACCCTTTTCTGACATATTTCTTTAAGACAGAGCATCTCCCTAAATTTGAGAAATGAGACCAACTTTCTGTGAATTCACCCATTATATAACCAAGTGGAATTATTAATCATATGCCTTGTAAAGAAATAGTTTTTTTAGTTTGTACATTTTACAGAGTAGTTGTGTGATACTCATATGAAAGGTATTATCCGATGTTGATAACATTATATCATGGTCTGTCTTTACACAGTCGGGCTGCAGAGTCATCCCTAGTCAGCCATCTCATGGAAAGTCTAAGGAAAATTTTGCAGCAGGGCCTTAAACCAAGTATGAGGCCCTTCCGAGCTTGTGGCCCTGTGTGACTGACAGCGCGGGTCACATGCCGGTGATGGTTCTTTAGCAGCCTTACTCTTTAGAACTTTTGCAGTGAAACAGCATTTTGTTTTGTTAGCTCCTGGACAAGGGCTCCTCTATTATGTATTTAGGGGAGTTTAGCAGCTTAGTATTACTTCTGCCTTAACCTGATTGCTTGCTCACTTTTTTATCCCAAGTCTGCCTCAGTCTCTGATGGAGAGTAGCCACTCAGCAAATATTGGATGGGTGGGGGGTGATGGATGATGACAGTCACCAGCCCGACTCAGGATCCGGTTCTGTTCACCTCTAGGTGAGGCCCACTACACGGGTCTTATTTGAGCTTCAGGCACATTGCACTGACCTTGTGAGGCCCCTTCCAACCAGGTCAGGAGTTTCTCTCAGCTCTAGGTTCTGTAGGTCTTGCAGCCTGTTTCAATATTCAGTTTTCCTGAAAAGTATTTAAACCATTAGAGGTTAAACGAGTGAGCTTTAACAAAGCTGAGACTGGAGTGGTAAGCCGAATCATGTCCCACCTCCACCAAAGGAGCCTGAGAACATGTTAGAGCATGGAAGAAAGGGAAATTAAGATTGCAGATGGACTTAAAGTTGCAAATCCAGTGACTTAAATGCAGTGAAATTATCTTGCATTAGCCAGGTGTGGACCCAATGTGATTGGAAAGGCCCTTACGAGGAAAAGAGAGGTAGAAATGGAGATTAAGAGAGAGATGACAAAGCGGGCAAGGTCAGAAAGATGTGATGTGAGAACAAGTCCGTTTGCCCTTGTTGGCTTCAGTGACCAAGGAAGGGAGTGCCCTGGAGAAGCTGGAAAAAGTGATGAAACAGCTTCTCCACTCGCACCTCCAGAGAAAAGCTCAGCTCTGACATCTTGATTTTAGCCCAGTGAGATCCCTGTCAGAATTCCCATCTCCAGAACTATGAGGTGATAAATTTGTGTGGTTCTAAGGTGCTGTTTTGGTAATTTGTTGCAGAAGCCATAGAAAACTAACACAGCTGGTCCCACCCTGTCGCGAAACTCTGGCTCCTAGCCCTGGGTCCATTAGGGATCACTTTGCTTCCGTAAGACTGTTATTGTCTGCCCATGTGTTCTCCACTTTTTTTGTAGCCAAAAGTAAAGTGCTGTCTCCTTTCTCTGTATTTTTATTTTCCTTCATTGGACCACTAAGTTTTGGGGTTTAGCCTAGTACGTGTTGTTTTCTCAGGGAAACAAGAAATACAGCCTGTTTTGGACAAGATTAGTTTCTTAGGTTGTTAAGAGGTGGAGGGATTCTGAGAAAAGAGGCTTCTGCCAAGTTCACTTGGAAAACCTAGGTTAAACAAGCTCCGTTTTTCTTAAAGCACTTAGAAAAATGTTATCTATGTATAAGGTTTTTAAAAATATTCCAGCAGTTTAAGATAATATTCAACAAAAGGTATCCCTGTCTCTCGGTCCAAATTCCTATCAGCCTTTACCATAACCTGATGTATCCTTCCAGACCTATTGTAGACACACAAGCATACGTACATACGCACAGACACATGTATACACACACGTATCATATGTACATTGACACAGACACATGTATACGCACACGTGTATCATATGTACATACACACAGACACATGTATACGCACACGTATCATATGTACATGCACACACAGAGACACATGTATATGCACACGTGTATTATGTACATGCACACACAAACACATGTATATGCACACGTGTATCATATGTACATGCCCACACAGAGACACATGTACATGCACACGTGTATCATATGTACATGCATACACAGAGACACATGTATACACACACGTGTATCACATGTACATGCACACACAGAGACACATGTATATGCACACGTGTATCATGTACATACACACAAACACATGTATATGCACATGTGTATCATATATACATGCCCACACAGAGACACATGTATATGCTCACGTGTATCATATGTACATGCATACGTGTATCATATGTACATGCATACACAGAGACACATGTATATACACACATGTATCATATGTACATGCACACACAGAGACACATGTATACGCACACGTGTATCACGTGTACATGCACACACAGAGACACATGTATACGCACACGTGTATCA